>NC_044986.1:73945150-74245150 GCF_008728515.1 Papio anubis | reverse complement strand
AGTTTGGGATGAAGGTGAAGGAGATTGGCTCAGAAAGCTACAGAGTTGAGGAGAGGAGGGGCAGCACACAGAAGGACAGACCATCAAGGGCTCAGGCTGGTGGCTGAGCTGGGAGTGGCGTCCTTATCTTCAGGGTCCCAGGCCTTGTTCCTCCTGACCCTGAAAGGCAGTATTGGGTAGAGACATCCCCTTGTTTTGCAGACCTCTATTAAAACAAAGGAGAACAATCGTAATGATCTCTCTAATTGATGAAATGACATTCAATATGATCCAGTAGGTGCTTCATCATCACACATCACTAACTCTGTGCTGGGTGAACTTACTTAATCTGATGACAGATAGCTACTGAAATCTCTAGCAAACCTTATTCCTGATAGATAGACATGAGATGCAATCCCTTCAGGTTAAGAAGAAGACAAGAACGCCCACTATCACCTCTCTTATTCAACCTTGCACCCTAGGTCAGAGCCAATGCAATACCACAAGAGAAAACCAGTAGACATATAAGTCCTGGAAAGGAAGTGATGAAGGCGTCATTATTTTCTGGTGTGGTGATCATCTGGCTCGAGGAAATCCTAGACTCCGAATCTACAAATTATTAGAAGCAACAGAGTTGAGCCAGGTGGCCAAAGGTCAGATATTAAAATGCATGGCTTTTTGATAGACCAACAGCAAGTAATTGGAAAACACAATAGAGGAAACCAAGGCTCTGTGTGGGGCGGGGTTTTGCATTATTCAGTGAGGCATCCACGTCGCTGATTCTCTTTCTAATGATATTTGTAGAGTGTGATAAAGCAGTATCGCATACATCCAGCCCATTGGAGCAAGGCTGATACCTTTATTTTGACTTTTAGGGAGGAAGAACCAGAGGCTCAGAGGTTAGAGCACCCTTGCCCAGGTGACTCAGTGACTAGGAGGCTGAGCTGGGGCCTGGCCCCCTGGACCAACCCTCCTTCCTATTTGCTGCTTTCTACCCACCCCACCTTCTTCAGACCTTACTGTCTCCACCATTTGTCTTGTTCTGCCAGCTTTTTGTTGTCTGCCTCCAGTACCAGCTGAGCTGGGTGGGAGGGAGAGTCTGGGAGTGTTGGGATTTGGATTAGCATCTACTCTGTGGTGTCTTTCATGAGCCACAGCCTGACCTTCCCAGGACGTTTGCTGCACCGGATGCAGGGCAGAGATGGGTTCTTCTGAGGGAGGAGAGAGCCAGGCAGCTGTTGGGCGTGGCCTGGGTCCCTCTCTCTTCATGTTGTCTCCCCTCCCCTCCACACTGCTCCTCTGAGTCTGACTTACATCTTTGCTTTTTTATTTTATTTAATGCCTCTTCAAAAGTTATAAAAATAGCATATGTTCACAGCAACTGGTGGAATCATAATATGGAGAAAAAGAAAGTCTTTCTTATTTCCTCTTTGATGGCTCTCAGATGCCATGCCCTCCTCTCCTGCAGCTTTCCCGGCCAAGTGCTGAGAGCCTAGGGTGGACCTTTCCACTTATTTCCCCAGGCCTGGGTCAAGATGTGCAAACAGGTTTTCCATTCATTCAGCGAGAATTTGCTGGATGTTTACTGTGCTGGGGATGCCACAGGGAACAAGACAGACAAAAACCCTTGCCCTCTTGGAACTGATGGTCCGGGGGATTAAAATATCTTACAGTGGGCCGGGTGAGGTGGCTCACACTTGTAATCCCAGCACTTTGGTAGGCCAAGGTGGGCAGATCACTTGAGGTCATGAATTCGAGACCAGCCTGGCCAACATGGTGAAACCCCATCTCTACTAAAAACACAAAAATTAGCCAGGTGTGGTGGTGTGTGCCTGTAATCCAGCTGCTCGGGAGGCTGAGGCAGGAGAATCGCTCGAACCTGGAAGGCGGAGTTTGCAGTGAGCCGAGATCGCACCATTGCACTCCAGCCTGGGCGACAAAGCAAGACTCAGTCTCAATAACAATGAAAACAAAATAAACAAAAATATCTTACAGTGAAGTGAATGCAGCCGATGATAAGTGCTATGGAGAAAAGTAAAACAGGAAAAAGCCCCTCCCTGTTTTGTAATTTTAAAGGAGGGATCAGGGTAGAATTCACTGAGAAGGTGAGTTTTGCACAGAGACCAAAAGGACCTTGGGAGAAAGCCATGTGGCTTTCTGGGGAAGGAGCACCGAGGCTGAGGGTAAGTGCAAAGGCCCTGGGGCAGGATGTGCCTGGAAATGTGTCCTGTCAATGGGACAGAGCAGAGCATGTGACAGGAAAAAAGGCAGGAAATGAAGTCACAGAAGGAGGGGAAGGAATTGGAGGAGGGCAGATTGGGTAGGGCCTTGTGGGCCTTGTCTGGGGCTTTTCAGTTGTTTAATGAAAATGGTATTTTATTATATTCTTGTCCCCTGCCACTTGCTTTTCTTATTTTTAAATTTCAATTTATTATTATTTATTGATAGATAATATTTTACCTATTTATGAGGTATGTGTATATTTGTTACATGTGTGGAATGTATAATGATCAAGTCAGGGAATTTGGGATATCCATCACCTTGAGTATTTATTATTTCCATGTGTTGAGGACATCTGAAATTCTCTCTTCTAGCTACTTTGAAATATACAATACATTTGAAATATACAATACATTGTTGATAACTACGCTTTTCATCCTGAACATCTCCCCTGAGGCAGGAGAGGTGAGATCTATATCTTCCTGTAGATATAGATCTCATGTTAAAATATAATTACAGAATTTTTATGGTATAGAGGTACCACAATTTATTCAATCATTCTCTTTTGATGGACTTTTGGGTTGTTTTCAGGGTACGGTTTCTTTCTCCCCTACATCTCATATATGTTACCTGCCATGCTGATGTTGAGAGAGTGGGATTCCTAAGTCAAAAGGTGTGTGTCTATATATAATATTAATAGGCACTGTTAGATTTCACTCCAGAAAGGTTGTTGCCAATTTCTCTGATATAATTCTGTTCCTAAGTCTCAGTTGCCTGGCTTTGCCCCCTAGTTGCTAAATAGCTGCTCTGCAAAGAGGGGAAGTAACACCTACAAAAAGAGATGTCCCTGGAATCCTTCATCCCGTGGGAAGGTGTGTGGCCTTTTGGCATGTGCTGCTGGGAACAATATCGTTCGCTCTTTTTTGGAGCTTGTATTTGATGGTTGTGACGTCAAAATAGCCAAGAAGATGAAAACACAGCTGTTGCTGTGTTATTTGCATTATGGCTAATTTTCCATATGTTTAAAATAAGCACAACACCAAGGAACTGCATGGAAACAGATTCACACCTTGTCGAACATTGAATCGTGCTTCTGTAGCATCTGAAGGATAATGCTTCTCCATAACATCCCTTCTTGCGCGCATGTAAATGCTGGTACAACCTCCGTGGGTGTGCACTTGCTTGCCAGTTCCCCCGCCCCCCGACCTCTGGATGTTATGGAGCAGGATCTTCTAAACTTTGAAGTAGACTTTTCATCTGTTTAGTAGCCAAATGTTTTTGTGTGATTTGTACTGTTGGACATTTAGGCTATGTCCCATCTCTTGCACTTCAAACAATGAACAATCTTGTGTATGAGTCTTTTTGTGCATATATGAGGATTTCTGTTCGGTAGATTTCTAAAATTGGAATTGCTGAATTGAAAGGGACTTGCCTTTTACAAGTTGATAGATATTATGAAATGGATCTCCGGGAGGAACCAGTGTCCCTGTCCACAGATAGTACAAGTGAGTGCCTTTTCCCCCGTTCTTCTGCAATTCGAGGTCTTGCCGACCTTTTTGATTTTTGCCAGCCTAATGGGTGAGATGTGATTTATTTTGTATGAGTAAGGGTGAACATTACATGTTCAGGGGTTATTTGTTTTATGTTTGTGAATTGTCTTTCAGGTCTTTTGTCCCCCACTTTTTTTCTGGTGGTTTATTAGTCTCTTATGTGGCCTAGCATGGCCTGTCCACATTAGGAAGGCATTTGATATTGTGATTGGATAAACTAACCTGTCTGGGCCAGGCGTGGTGGCTCACGCCTATGATCCCAGCACTTTAGGGGGTCGAGGCAGGCAGATCATGAGGTCAGGAGTGTGAGACCAGCCTGGCCAATATGGTGAAACCCAGTCTCTACTAAAAATACAAAAATGAGCCAGGCATGGTGGCATGCACCTGTAGTCCCAGTTACTTGGGAGGCTGAGGCAGAAGAATCACTTAAACCTGGGAGGCAGAGATTGCAGTGAGCTGAGATTGCGCCACTGCACTCCAGCCTGGGCAACAGAGCGAGATTCTGTCTCAAAAAACAAAACAAAACAAAAACTAGCCTGTCTGACTAGTTAGAGGTTGATCCACACTTCTTTATTGTCAGGATTATGCATTAATAGGTGTTTGAGAAAAGGAAGAGCACCTCAGCAACAAACTAGATGGGTGGTGCATTTTGGTGTGTGCTGTACTGACTGTTCCTCAAACAGGTTGAACACAGACATCACAGAACTGTGGGGCCCCGGAGTCCATCTGCTGGGGTACCTCTTTTATCTTTTATGTGGTCTTATTTTATTTTATTTTATTTTTTGAGACAGAGTCTCGCTCTGTCGCCCAGGCTGGAGTGCAGTGGCATAATCTCGGCTCACTGCAACCTCTACCTCCCAGGTTCAAGCAATTCTCCTGCCTCAGTCTCCCGAGTAGCTGGGACTACAGGCGCCCACCACCATGCCCCGCTAATTTTTGTATTTTTAGTAGAGACGGGGTTTCACTCTGTTGGCAAGGCAGGTCTCCAACTCCTCACCCCAGGCGATCTGCCCGCCTTGGCCTCCCACAGTGCTGGGATTACAGGCGTGAGCCACCGTGTCTGACCACTAAAACCTTTTTCTCTACTCACTTGAATTTACAGCCTCATTGTGGGATTTTCTAGGCAGCTATTCCACTGGGACATTTTGCTAGTCCAGGTGGCCTAGCTGCTGTAGCAAGCAACCGCCAACTCCAGCCATGTAACACAATCAAAGGGTGTGTCTATGGCTCTGTCCTTTCTAGCTACCCAGAATCCTCCTCTGCGTCTTCAGCTGGCAGAGGAGAAAAAGAGAGAACAGGATCGTGTGTGGGAAGGCTTTACGGACTAGATACTCTGGTCACATTCTGCTGGCCAGAACTTGATCTTCCAATCCATCTAACCGGAGGGAGGCTGGGAAAGGCCAGCCATACACCATTGCCATCAGTCCTGACCAGGTGCTTGATGAGCCATGGTCTCTTAGTGCCCTGTGGGACATGTAAATTTTTGAAGTGTTTTCTCAAGTGTGATCTCACTCCATCCTCATAGCACTGACAACCCTATGAGGAAGTAAGATGAGTGCTTCTAACTCCCAGTTCAGAACTGTGGAGACTGAGGTCTAGGGAGATAAGTGTCATGGGCAAACGTAGGCACTTAGGTAGGGACACAAAGGATATGGAGATGGCGCTTGAGCAAAGAGCTCTCATGCTGGCCAGCCCTGTCTGACAGGACACAAGAGCACTCACTCTGGGTGTGCCTGGGTCACCCTCTGCATGTAGTGGGCATGGGAGAACAGGGCTGCTTAGCGAGAGGAAATTGGTGGCTGACTGGAGTGCTTCTTCTATCCTGGAGTGTGGCAAGAGAGGAAGTTGTCTCTTGCCTTTTGTAGGTTGCAGCCGAATGGTGAGGGGTGACAGTATTGCTACTGGTAGGAAGACTTGGACAGCAGGGACAGAACGGCTATAAACCTGGCACTTCTGTGGGAGCTGCCCCCTCCCCTTGACTTTGATCATTGTCCCTTTCTTATCACGTCCATGGGACACTAGCATTGAAAAATTGGGGCTTTTTTCTTCACATTTCCATTTCTCTTTATTTAATTATTTTAAAACATCTGATGTTGCAGTGAGATCAGCTGTGATACCTCATCTGTTCTATTTTGAGCTGCAAGGAGACAAATGGAGAATGCTGCCACCTCCCCTCCTGGAAAGGACTGTGCTCCCAGGAGCCCAATGGATGGACCGAGCCAAGGCAGCTCTGGGCACACTTTCGATGCTTTCCCCTCCAGGGGAATGCCTGGGTTTCCTTATCATGCAGATGCCTTGAACTAACCTGGTCAAAACCTAGAGACACAAAATCACAGATGGTTGCACAGGTTGTTGGAGTAGCAAAGACAGCACTAAGCAGCAGAAAGAAGATAAGGCATTGAGTCCTGTGCTCCGGGCTGAGTACTGTCACTCCTAATTGAACAGCCACTGAACTTTGTTTCCTCATCTATGCAAAAGAAATAACATTTTTCCTACCACTCTCACTGGGTTCTTATGAGGATTACACAAGATAATGTGTATAAAAATGCTTTGTAAATGGAAAAGCACTCTGCAATTTAAGACATTATTATATTAATAGTAACAATCACCATTTGCAATTCTGGTGATTCAATTGGGGGAGGAGCCCATAGATCTCATCACTGCTACCATTACTACCTCACATTGTACTTCACAGCTGCAATTACCTTGCACGATTTCATTTGATACATTACTGATCATTCAGTGTTAGAACTGGAAAACATCTTGGGGATTAACTAATCCAACTGTATCACTTTATAGATGGTGACCTGGCACCTGGAAGGGAGAGTCTTATTTGAGGTCGTTAGAACTCAGGACTGTGGGCTGTCATTCCTAGGGAGTGGGTTGTTTTGCTTTGGATTATGGTTCCCTGTCGTTTCTGAAGGGCTAGACATGGGAACGTCGGGTGGGACGTTGATCCTTAGTCATTAGGTGGAGTCTCAGCCTGACTCATGTCTGCTTACTCGCGTCGACCCCGCTCTGAGCTCCAATGCTCAAGGTTCTGGGCGCATGTGGACAGTGCTTAGGGGAGAAGCTCACATGCTAAGAAGCTTGGACACAGGGTCAAAGACAGGAGGAAGTAGGAACTCAAGTGGTTTGCTGTCAAGAAAAGGAGACCAGGGCAATTTCAGAACAAAGAAGGTGGAGGTGCTTCTGGTCTCAACCTTGGTCTTTATCAGACCCCACTGCCTTTGTGTGCTCTCTCTCACTGTCCACTCCAGGGGCTCAGGCTGCCAGGGCACACTCAGTGGGCACAGCTGCAGGACTGTGAGACCTCCTCCAAAGAGAAGACTGAGGGGCCTCCAGCATTGTCATAAGTGTTCAAAGCGTGGTCAGAATTCATCTGGATAGAAGAACAAACATAAGCAGGTAAACATCCTGGCAAGACTGAGTTTGGCCCCATGTCATTCACAGTGCCACTGGTTGGCCCCTTTCCTGCCTTTGGGTCTTGCCCAAATGTAATCTTGCCCACATGTCACCCCTCTATTTAAGGATGCCAAATGCACTTCACCTCTTATTTGGACCATCGTTCCCAACTGGATTTGCCGTCAAAATATTATACAGAAAATTTGCAAATTAGTACAGAGAATTCCTGTCTACCTGTTAGCCTGCTTCCCATAATTGTTCACATCTTATATCACTATAGAAGAGAACAAGTTTCATGTTGGTCTAAAACTGCATGTCAAACTGTAAGCCTTCCTCAAATGTCATCACTTTTCCCACTGATGCTGTTTGTCTTTTCCAGGATCCAGTCCAGGGTCCCACATTTCATGTACCCACCATGTCTCCTTAGTGTGCTCTAATTTGTGACTCATCTTTCCTTATCTTTCATGACTTTGACATTGGTGAAGAGTGCTGTTTAGTTATTTTCATAGGAAGTCCCTATATTTTGGTGTGTCCGATGTTTTCTAATGGTTAATGCATATGGGTTTTTTGTTTTATTTATTTATTGCTATTTATTGGGTCTCTCCTGCCACTGGAATATCTGCTTCCTCCGAGCAAGGATCCTCGTTGCTGGTTCACTTATATGCAGGAACATCTGTGTGTGCCTGGCACCCATGCTCAGTCAATATTTTGTGGGTGAAGGAATGAGACTGTGAACTCCCAGGCATTAGCGGAGCATCTGACCTGACCTGAGAGAAACACGGAGAAGTTGGGTCCTGGCAGAGCCTTGATGGGTAGTTGGGCTGGTTGGGCACTAAAGTCTCTTTCAGCATTCAGGTTCCATGATTTTGTAACCTGATGGTGGTATCTGAACTCAAGCTAATTAAATTCCACAGGTGTTAGCCGAGGAAGTACTTGCTGTGGCATCCTGGGCTGGGCAAGGTGGGGGATTATGGGCATGTGAGATCCAGGCTCTGAAATGCAACCACATTCCCAGGGAAGCCAGGAGCACAGGGATTGCATGTAAAACACAGGTGTCCAGTTAGTGGTTTAGAATCTAGACTTTGTATTAGTGGCGCCCAAACCACAGCCTGGTTTAGAATCACTAGGAGGACATCGTTAAAACACCAATTGCTGGGTCCCACCCTCAGAGTTTCTAAGTTGCTTGGCCTGGGTGGGGCCTGAGAACTTCCAACAACAGTTCCAGCAACTTCCCAGGTGATGCTGATTGATGATGCTGATCCCATAACCCTATGTTAGGAAGCATTGCTTTAGATGTTCAGAGAACACACAAGTTGCTGCTAATTAGCAAGAGCCAGGAGGGCTTCCTGGAGGAGGTGGTCAGGCTTGAGTAGGGTAGGATTTTCACGGGTGGGTCTGAGGCTTGAATCCGTACACAGCTGGCTTGCTGCCACCACATGCGATCTGTGGTGCCTTTTGCCTGCCTTCGCCCTGCTGGCACCTGGCCTCACTCGTGGCCTTGCCCAGTCCTCTTGGTACATGAGTGATCTTGACCAGGGAAGTCTGAGCCCACAGAAGAGGAGGCTGACTAAACCTTAGACTGGAGTTGACCTTGGCTGGCTGGGATGAAGTCACTGAGGCCTGGACGTGTCCTGCACTGCACAGCCTGCCTTAATGTGTTTATCTGCCTGGGCCTTGCTCACTGCCTGCTGGCACCATGTGAGATGTTGCTGTTGGGCTCCATGACTCTATTTCTGTTTTCTTGCCTGGCACCAGCACAGCAGGGCAGATGAGGTGTGTGGCCACCCTTGGTTTCTTCCTGGCTCCGGGTTCTTCTTGGGGTGGGCATTTGGTCAGGAAGAACATTTGAGTCTTGCTAAAGTGTCTGGGATAGAAGCAGCAGGACCTTTTTCAGGAGGGAGAGGTTCTGGGAAGGAGGGAGGAAACCTTTAGAAATTTAAATAAATTTAGACTTAGCATCTGGCAGTGGTAGGACATACACACACTTTGTGCGTGTGTGTGTGCGTGTGCGTGCGTGCGTGTGTATTCAGCCTTCCAGGATCATCGAGGAATTTTTATTCCTTAAGTAACATTCAAAACTTGATGGTAGAGGTGAGGAGAGGCCCAGGAAGCTTGGGAGAGGCCACGTTGTTTGTGCAGTTGGAAGACTGGGCAGGAAAGCAGCACTACCATCCAAGTCAGAGAATGCTGGAACAAGAAGGGCCGTCCATGTGCTTCTGATTCAGCCCCATCGTTTTAACCGAGACCTAGAAAACTAAGTGACTTGTCCCACTCCAGTGCTACCTCTCCAGTCATCCATGGCCAGACTAAATTACTCTGTCTTTCCTTTGGGCTGTAAAGTCGTTTTATTTATAACACACCTCTCTTGTTTTATAAGTAGCCATGCAGGGGTTTGTTTTACCCACTAGATCAGGGATTGGCACATTACAGGTCGAATCCGGCCCGCTGCCTGTTTTGTAAATAAAGTTTTATTGGAACACAGATATGCTCATTTGTTCATGTATTGTGCATGGCCACTTTTTTGCTATAATGTCAGAGGTGAGCATTTGCTACAGAGACTGGCCTGCACAGTCCGAAGTATTCACTATCTGGTTCTTTACAGAAAGTGTTTGCCAGCTCCTCCACTGGGAGGTGAGCTCCCTGAGGGCAGGAACGGCACTCCATTTATCTTGCTGCTGCTTGTTTCTTGCTGGTAGTAGGCACTCTATAAATGTATGTTGAATAGGCTTGAAATGCAGTGGATTGATTTGTCAAAGATGAGTGCAGCCACATGGCTGTTCTGGCTTCCCCATCTTTCCTCTTGCTGTGTGGCCACTTTGTGCCCCAGTTTTCTCTCTACAGAAAGAAGATAATATTATCTATCTTGCTCAGTTCATTGATCTGCGGTGAGGGTAGAACAGGATCTTAAACTATCTTACTAGAACTTTGGGCCCAGCTTCTGGTCTTCCTGATGGTTTCAACCCAGCACCGGACTTCTGTGTCTGAAATTCTCTGCTCTCATGGCCCTGCCATTCCTGAGGCACCCTTTGCCTCCAGGCTAAAGTAAACACCTGTCATTCATGATCCTCCTTACTTTGATATGATAAAATATAAGGGCCCAGACTCCAGTCCCATGGCCCCAGACTCCAGACCTACCTGTCTGTCTTGATCTCTCAATCCTCTAGGGCAGCCTTCTCCTACATTCAGAATTTTCTGCATTCTTTCCCCCTACATGAGTATTGCACTTTTTCTTAGGACCCTATCCCCCTCTCCCTGCCAACTCCCTGCCTTTCTCCTTTCTGCCTTTCTGCTCTCAGCCTCCTGTCTGCCCTTGCAGGTCTCTTTTATGTCTGACCTTGCTGGAGTCCTTTGACCTTGGCCAGCGTGAGTGACTGTCTCATTTGCCACGTATGCACTGCCTTATGTTTTAAATTTTTGATCTTTGTGGCTGCTTGTTAAAAATACAGGGACCCAGGCTTCCTTCCCATGGAATTAGATTCTCCAAAGATGTGATCCAGGCCCCTTTGATTTTTAATAAGCTCCTAATGTGGTTGTGATTATGATCAAAGTTTAAGGAAGGCTAACTTAAAATAGAGTGCTTTGCAGTATTATTTCTCTTTCTACGGGACTCTTTGCTTGTGTCTCCAAATAAACTATAAACATCTTGAAGGCAGATCTGGGCCTTATTTTCTTTTCAGAGTGGCACATATGTCTGAAGAGTGGGGCCATGAGATATCTGTCGGTGAGATGATCTCCACCTGGGGCCCTGCATCTGATAGGCGCTCATTAAGTGTTTGCTTGTTGATCAATACAAGATATGAAAGCGCCTGGGAAAGCAAAACAGCCTCTGCAAAGCAAGGCATTATTACTGGGAGCAGATCTGATGTGTACCTTCTACAGATTCCGGTGAAGGTGTCCTCAGAGCACCGGACACTCAGGGGCCTGCAGCCCAGACACAGAAAGTCCACTCTGCTGAGAAACGCTCACCAAGCAGAATCCCTCACACTCTCTAGCTTTGTTCTCTTTACTTTGATCTCTCTGAGCTTAGGAGGAAAGTCTCCTCTTCCCTTCCCCTTGGTTTATCGCAAAATCCATAGAAGTGCAGGCTACTGGGGAAAAGTTTGTTTGGACACTTAAGAATGTAGAAGAGTGTTTAGCTTGTTTAATGAGTTTTGCTTTCTCATTTAAAATGCTTGGAGAGAAGTGCAAATGTTTCATCTCTGCCTACTGAGTTATACTGCCTGTTTACATAAGCCTGTACTCAGTGGCCCAAGGAAAGGCTTCTTGCCTTCTTCAGGGCATGATGGTGCAACCTTGGTGTGGAGTTTCCAAGCAGAGATGATGTTAAGGCCTCATGTGGTGGGAAGGCTGTGTGGCAGGAAGAGTAAGTTCAGACTGTGCTTTGTTTAGAACTGTTGCGCAAAGTTATTTCTTCCATCCAAGTATTAACCGGGCCCGACCCTGCTTAGCTCCCAAGATCAGACAAGATCAGGTGTGTCCAGCGTGGTATGGCTGTAGATACCAAGCTATTTCTACCACAAGGATGCTCTCCTTTTATTGAGCAGGGAGAAAATAGCATGTACAGACCAACCATCCTGGTTGTGAACTTGTGTCTTAGTCAGAGCTCTCTAACTGGAGTAGAAAATTCTTAGGCTGTATGTAATGGAAAGAGAGTGGAGTCCAGCAATAAAAACAGATCAGGTAAAAATAGAGCTAGGAGTCAATAGTGAGGGCTGAGTTAGGAGAGGTCTCTGTACTTCCCTAGAGATTTCCAGCTGTCTAAGCATATGTGTGAGTTCTTGCTTTGACAAATAAGTACTCCACTGGTATGCACATAGAAACTTCTTTCACCCGTGGGATCATTATCAACATGTTTTATGTGGAGGGAAAAATAAAGATTTTAGAACTTTCTTCCCTCTTGTTTTTGCTCCATTAATATTAGGCTTAATTATTCAAATTTATTATATTACAGTCATTGCCTAATTTAAAAAATTGAATGGATTATTAGCTTTTTAATAAAATATGACATTTACTGTCTACTAATGAGGGCTCAAATCATGTAATTTATTGCTGCATCTCTATTTTGTTCATGAAATGGAACAGAAAGTACTACCTACTTGAGAATGGACTAGTTTTCTGTGCTCCTATGAAACTGGACAGTGGAGGGTTGCCCATGAAGGATCTGGGATATATTTCATATGGAGCACAAGAAAAGGATGTCGAACATGCAACGGTCTGCATCCAGGTGCTAGAACCATTTTTTCCCCCTTCATCATCCCCAGAACCAACAGCGTGGGTGGGAATAGCTCAGTAGAGTGACCATGTGATCCTGTGTTACAATTGGAGACAAAATCTGGCACAGAGTCTCTCCAGTGATGACTGTGAAACTGATTGGTGCCCCATCAGATTCAGAAGTGGAGAGTGCTACATACTGATTTCAGAAAAATGTTAGATGAACATTGGGACCCTTTATTATATAGAGGGAATAGAAAATGTGTGTTGATAAAAGTTTGGGATGTTCCATTTCACTGTGTTATAAAGTGTGCGTGGTCAGATTGGCTTCTATTTTTGATAAAAATGAGGTTCTGGAAAGCCATTCTGGCTCACGCGCTTATGAGAAAGAGGTTTCGGAACGGAGGTTTGGAGTGCTCCCCTACAGAAATAGCACTGTTTTTTAATTGTTCTGTCACTAGAGTCTTGGCCCCAAAGAACAAAGCATGAGTCTCAGTCTTTGTCTTTAAGGAGCTGTGGTCTGATAGGGGCATATAGTATACCTATATGGATGGGTATAACTAAAGGTGGTGAGGACCTCTTTTTAGATGCCTGAGAAATCCAAAAACAGGACAGGGAAGCTGTTCGTCTGGGAATCATGAAGCATGTAAACCTAATTATGGGAGGTGGCATCTGATCTCATCCTTGAGGAATATATAATTTTTATACAAACAGTGTTAAAGAGATGACGAGAACAGAAAAGCTGGGTAAAGTGCAGAGCATGTTCAAGGAAGGGTAACGAACATTTCTTGAGGGCCTGCCATGTGCACAGTGCACCAATCTAGCGAAAGCAATCTGATAACAACTTGGTACAAAACCAAGTAATATACCTTGTGCATTACCTTCACTCCTCTTCCTCCAGTAATTTTTAAGTACAATAAATGTTGTCTTTAATTATATTAATTCATACAACTGTGACAATAGCCTGATGAAATCAATACCACACTTGTCCTCATATTATAGAAGAGGAAACAGACATTTTAAGTTAAGCGACTTGCTTCAAGTCACCCGGCTAGTGTGTCGTGGAGCTGAGACTCACCCCAGCCAGTCTGACTGTGCAGCGAGTTGCAGCCATTTGTTCCTCTGCTCACCTCCCCGAATAGTCTGAGTGACCTGAGAGCAGGCATGTGTTTTCATCCTCTTGGTACTCCTGTCATCCAGCAAACTGCCCAGCATGTGGTCAGAGTTCAGTATGCCAAGTACAAAAGATCTGCTATGGAGATTCTTAAGTGATCGATCTGGGTTTTGAGGGACAGCTTGGAGAAGGCTAGGGAGGTTGTTCTGGGGTAAGAGAAGAACATGAGCAAAGGGCCAGAGTGGCTGAGAGGACTGTGCAGGGAGTGCATGCTCCAGTGTCCCTTGGCCAGGTGTGTGGGCTGCCCGTAGGGAGCTGGAGGTGATGCTGGAACAACGTGCTGTGGAAGCCTTAAGTGTAGCTGAGTGCTGGGTTCTCTGCGAGACTTCTTAGGGTCTGGAGGAGTGGGTCAGACCTCAGCCTCCTAGGTAATGTCAGATGGCCAGGCCTTCTCCCAACTCACTCTTGAGTGTCTCTGTCGGAGACAGAGTTAGAGACTGAATGGCCCAAGGACTGTATTTCAGGGAGCATGTCCTTCTTTAAAACATTTATGGAACAAGGCTGGGCGCGGTGGCTTATGCCTGTAATCCCAGCATTTTGGGAGGCTGAGGTGGGCGGATCATGAGGTCAAGAGATTGAGACCACCCTGGCTAACATGGTGAAACCCTGTCTCTACTGAAAATACAAAAATTAGCTGGGCGTGGTGGCATGCACCTGTAGTCCCAGCTACTCAGGAGGCTGAAGCAGGAGAATTGCTTGAACCTGGGAGGCAGAGGTTGCAGTGAGCCAAGATTGCACCACTGCACTCCAGCCTGGCAACAGAGTGAAACTTAGTCTCAAAACAAAAACAAAAACATTTATGGAACAACTTAAATGTACCACATTCTGTGGCTATAAAGACAAATAAGGGCTTCCCACTGGTATTATGTATATGTTGGATTGTTGGTGCTTGTTGCTAGGGGAGGACTAGTGGGTAGTGAGTACCAAGGCCCCATCCAGGGTGGTTGGGTGGTTATAAAGCACTGTGGACTGATGGTGTTTCTCTGACTCTAAGAAGCTGACGGGCAGGGTACCCAAGTCCTGCTCACTGGGTTTTTGTAACTGAGCTAACAACTGAAGAAATCAACAAACTGCCACCAAATCAGATCCTTAGTAATGAGAAAGCATGACATACGAAAGAGGACACAGAATTTAATCATCTTACCCCATAAATCCAGCCCCCTGCAATCTGTGTCTTGTGTGGATAAGACTTCAATTTACAGAAATGGAAGGTTCCTTTTTTTAAATCTACTTATGGTTATACCTCCTTTCCTACCTGGAAGGCAGTTCCTTGTATTTCCTACCTGAGTAGTGATCAGGACTTAGGGTTGGGCACCAAAGCCTTTAGGAAGTGGAGTTGGGTGTGGCCTCTTCTGTTGAGTCAGGACTGAGGCTAGGCCTAAAAGGTAGGTGACAGGGTTGAAGCCCCAAAACCATCAAGAATCAACACCCACTTCCTCTTCATCTGCTCTGCCCCAGGCCAGGGAGGCAACCCTGAGACCCAGGAATAAGCCCAATCCTGCTCTGCTTGCCTGGAAAGTCAAGTCACTCATCAGAGGAGGATGAGTCAATTTCCCTCGAGGATGGGCTCTTGGTCATGAAGCTGACTGCTGTTGTATTACTCAGATTTCAGATCTTAGAAAATTATAGTAGCATGGGTTCTGAAGGCCAAACACATGATCATCACCTCCTCTTGAGATGAGACTCTCCTGGTATGACATCCAGTACTCAGAGATGCCACATGCCTTCTGAACTTGTGTCTCTATATCAGAAATATTCAGCCACGCTCCATCAAGTCTCTATTTGTCAGAACCTGGATTCTAGCAGCCATTTGTGCCCCCATCAATCTTTCTGTGAAACTGGGCCAGTGATGCATTGACCTCATTTCTAGTGGGCTTCATAGTGGGACCAGCTGTGGTCAGACCAGCATAAGGCTGACCAGGAAGAAGCCCAGCCTGAGAGTCCAAGGAGCAGAAGCAAGGTTCAGGACCAGGGAAGAGCAGGCAGAACTACAAGGGCCAGGCTTTGAGCAGTAAGAGATTGGCAAGAGCAGCCCTGCTGACGAGCCTGTCAGAGAGGTACCATGATAATCCTGGACCTGTGAGTGATCTTTGTAGCAGAAAGAAGGTTGGAGGCACAGGTTGCTGTGGACTAAAGCAGGAGGGGAGGGAGATGCTTGCGTAATCTCATGTTGCCTGAGTCAGCTTTGCCTTGCTATTGGCAGATGGGGCTGGTGGCCCGTTATGGGTGCAGATGAATCAGAGGAAGTGGAGCTTCCCTGTCTGGTGACTTGCCCCATGCTTTGGGGCATAGCTAAGCAGTTGCATGTCTATTAAAAAGTCTCATCTGGAAGCAAATATGGAACCAAACACCTGAGTGTCTGCCAAGGCCTCCACCACCAAGGTTAAGAAGTCCCCTGAGGGGCTTGACTCTGTGAGCTGCCCTTGTAGGTATCCTGGAGAAGCAGGCACTTCCTTGTAGTTGGTCAAGAAGAAGCAAGACTTCTTGCTTGTCTTAGGGATTCTAGAGCAGTGGATTTAGGGCATGGCAAGGTGGGGGTTGCTTCCTGGAGAATGAACATTTTCTTTTTAATTTTACTTTAAGTTCTGGGATACATGTGCAGAACATGCAGGTTTGTTACATAGATATACACGTGCCATTGTGGTTTGCTGCACCCATCAACCCGTCATCTAGGTTTTAAGCCCCGCATGCATTAGGTAGGGAATGAGCATTTCTTCAGGTCCCTAAGCAGAACTTGAAAATGATGATATCCATATTAATCACTTGCAATTATTAAGCTCCTCTTCCACATATATTAAGTTGTTTATGCCTCATGATAACGCTGATGCAGACATCATTATTTCTGTTTTACAGAGGAGGAAACAAAGGTACAAAGAGGTTAAATAACTTGCCAAGGCCAATCAGCTAGTGAGCATCAGAGCTAGGATTCAAGCCCAGGCAGACCAGCTCCAGAGCCTGAGCTAGACTCAATGTCAGTGATGACGTCATTGACCTTGGGGGATGGACTCTGCTTTTGCCCTGGTGGGTCTAGGTTGAGATGCATTGCATTTGATCTTGTTGGGGAAATTTCCAGTCTTCTCAGCCCTTGGAAAATATGTACATTGGAACCTCAGAGCTACACCCTGAGGGTATGTCTCCTGGTTTGCTGAATTTTTAAAAAGCAGTTTTACTCTATGGCAGGCTTTCTTGCCAGGAGATCAGAGACCGATGATGGCTGGCGGAATCGGCCTCTGTTCCAGCTCTTTCCTACCATTCCTAAAACTCAGATGCTCTTTGAAACTGTCTTCCTCTGTTGAGGAGCGTATGCTTCTGCACTGAGAGCCAGAGAGTGGGGCTGGGCTGGGCAGGTGTCCTTCTAAGGCCACCCACCTGCAGCACTTTTAGTCACCCATTCCAAGATCACTGTGGAGGAAACAGTAGTGGCTGGGAGAGGAAGCATGCTTCTCAAAGAGGCAGAGAGTGGAGGGAGGAAGGGAGCTGAGTACGGCAGTTGGATGGGCCCAGGCCACCAACTCTTTGTCCTGCCTGGGTTAAGAGTCCAGAATTGGGGCTGTACGTAGTGGCTCACGCCTGTAATCCCAGCACTTGGGAGGCCGAGGCGGGCGGATCATGAGGCCAGGAGATCAAGACTATCCTGGCTAACACGTCTCTACTAAAAATACAAAAAATTAGCCAGGCTTGGTGGTGGGTGCCTGTAGTCCCAGCTACTCGGGAGGCTGAGGCAGGAGAATGGTGTGAACCCGAGAGGCGGAGCTTGCAGTGAGCTGAGATCGCGCCATTGCACTCTGCCTGGGTGACAGAACAAGACTCCGTCTCAAAAAAAAAAAAAAAAAAAAAAAAGAGTCCAGAATTGGGTGTCAAACAGAGCCTAGTGTCTGTCCTGGCTTTGGCTTTTAGCAGGCTGGAATCAAATAGCCACTTACATGAAATTTCAAACCCTGTCATGGATGGCAGGCAAATGCTGGAGTCCTATTGCCTGCATTACCCCTGATGCCACCACCGGTGAGCAGTGTGACCTGAGTGAGATTGGCTATGTAACTTGCAGTGTCCTGCACAGAGTGCAAATGTAGGGTTCCTATAAAATGTATGAAGAATTTTATGATGGTGATAGCAGAGCATTAAGCCAAGCATGGATTCTTCCCAGGTGTGGGGATCTGTATGATGGCACAGGTTGTACTCTAAGCTGCAGTTTCCTCATCTGCAAAGTGGAGAAAATAGTAGCATATCTCTCATAGGCTTGTTGTGAAGTTTAGGAAAGATAATAATGCATATAAAGTATTGGGCCACATGGTAAGGGCTTGATGGACACTAGCATTCATGAGTGCAGGGACAGAAATGCACAGCTTCTTTTTTGGGTCATTGGCAAAAGATCATGGAGAGCAAAGGTACCTGCAGCAGTGGTTCAGCTTCAGGAACAGGTCTGGACTTTGGTCTCTGCCCTTGGCTGCTATGGCTTGGGACTCTGACCTCTTTTGCAGAGCACAGATGGCTCTTCTGGAGGAGCAAGAGGCCCCTCATCACATGCACAGGCCACATGGATCCAGAGACATCTACCTCCCAGAAGTGTGTGTGGGATCCCAGGGCAGGCTGACCCTGCCCTGCATTTCCCAAGTCATGGATCGGGAGGAGGGCAGTAGAGATTGGAGCTGTTTTTGCTGCATTCATTTTTTTATTTGCTGAAATATGTTAAAAGTCAGTTACCGATATCACAGGATTTCATCCCTAGAGATTTTAGTATGCATTTCTGAAAATAAGGAGTTTTTTTTTTCTTTTGAGACAGAGTCTCGCTCTGTCGCCCAGGCTGGAGTGCAGTGGTGCGATCTCGGCTCACTGCAAGCCCCACCTCCGGGGTTCACACCATTCTTCTGCCTCAGCCTCCCGAGTAGCTGGGACTACAGGCGCCTGCAACCACGCATGGCTAACTTTTTTGTGTTTTTAGTAGAGGGACTGCAGGTGTGAGCCACTGTGCCCAGCCGGACACTTCTTATATATGCACTATAATCTTATTGTAGACATTGAGGGTTTTTGTTTGTTTTCTGGTTTTATTAAGGATAGCACTTTATGGAAAGTTTGGCTGGGTATGTGTGGGGAAGGAAAGTGATTAGTGTTAATTTGGTTTGCTAGGATGAGAGGCTGTTATCCAAATTCAAACTTGGCATTCAATTCAATTGCTGTTCATGGAAGAAACATCTGGGGACACCTGCCTCACTGCCCCGATGGGTCAGATGGAAATCACTTTCTGGGGGAGCCTCTGTGACTCATTTCCTTTGCTGGGATCTCTTCTGTCTTCCACCTAAACCATCACAAGGGCTTCCTGAGATCGCCAAGCCTCTGGAATAACACCTTCACTGGTCCATTCTTTACTGGCCACCAGAGAGGCCTCTTGAAAACATAACCTGGACCTTGTCTTTCTTTTTCTTAAAACCTCCCAAAACTTCCCCATTGCCCACAGCAGGAGTCTACCAGCCACTTCTTTTTGTATGGTCCATGAGCTAAGGATGGGTTCTATATCTTTAAATGATTGAAAAAAAAAACAATAGAAACATTATATTTTTGACATATGTACATGATAAGATATTCAGATTCCAATATCTATAAATAAAGTTTTACTGGGACAGAGCCATCTGCATTCATTGATGTATCTTTAATGGCTGCTTTCAAGCTTACCGCGGCAGAGTTGAGTAATTGTGACAGATTGACAGCTTGTTAGAGAGAAGTTTGCCCACACCTGAGCTCAGGCTTCTTGGCACGCACCTGTGGCCGTTTGTCACTGACACCCCTGCCTCTCTGATCCCTCCTGCTTTGATTACCTTCCATGCTCTTAGCAACTCCTAGCTGCCAGCAGATGCCCTGCATGGGCCATTTCCACCTCTGTGCTTTGCCCCTTCTCTTCTCTCTATCCTTGCTGCTTCCTTGCCTAGACATCACTGACTCATCCCTGAAGAAATCACCTTCTCCAAGAAGCCTTCCTGACCTCCCCTCTTTCCCTTTCGTCATGTTTGGTTTAGTGGCTCCCTCCCTGTTTGGACAGGAAAAGCAGAGAGAAGCCCAACGACTCCGGGAGGTTGGCAGCTGGGCGCTCAGCACAGAGGAAGGAGGCCTGGGGCCAAAATGGCTCACTGAGTCAGCAGACCCAGTGCCTGGTATATGCCAGGTGCTCTAGATGTGAAGGGCACAGATGCAGGCTCTGCCTCTGTGGGGCTCACATCCCAGTGGGGGATACAGACAGTTAATGCACGTTTTAACAAATATATAGGGGATGACAGTCCATGTCTTGGGAGTGTGCTGGCCAGTGGCTAGGAAGTGGTGGCGGGTGGGTTTTCCCAGGAAGGCCTCTGAGGAAGGCCTCTGAGGAGGTGACATCCAAGTCCTGAGTGAGGCAGAGCCCTAGGCGGCCGGATATTCTGGAGCGAAAGGCAAGATGAGATCTCTTTCTGTGTCCTCTTCGGGCTCCAGGAGGTGGTGGGAGCTTGTCACGTCTCTTCTCCCAGGCTCACAGCACCAGCAGCCTGAGAGGTTACACCCGACTTTCAAGTGAGGGTCCTCCTCCCTTGCTGGGGGGCTGCAGGCTTCCCTCGGACCCTTCTCTAGAGGGCGTTTGATCCCTACCACAGGACTTAACTGGAAGCCCCTTTTTGTGATCTGTGAGATGGCCGGGATTTTCTAGCCAAGAAGGACTTCAGCGATAGGCCTGTCTTCATCTCAAGAGGCAAAGCTGAAACCCAGAGCCGCTGAGTCCCTTGGCCACTGGGCTGACCAGCGGCACAGCCGGGACCAGAGTTCTGGTCTTCTGACCCTCACAGCATGGGATCACTCATCTTCTGATTTAATTGGGGGATCTCAGGAGAGATCAGCCACTAGAATTGGGAGGAGGCCATTAAAGGAAGCCCTTGGGTCCACACACCACCACCACACCACCACACCCTTGGGCCCACTTGTGAGGCCGAACTACTTCTTTGAAGAGGCTCCTCTCAGTATCATCAGTGCCATGTTGCTGGAGGTGTCCAGAGGCACTGTCCGAAGCTGCTGGCCTCTAATCCCACCAGTTTAATTTAGCTCCAGTCCTGGGGGAGGTTTGCTAATTATAGCTAGCTGGCCATGCTGGGAGCTATAAATAGGGCAGGAGGCACCTCTTTGGTCCTTACTGGGCGTTTATCAAGGTACCTGCAAAGGATTTAGCCACTAGGTTGGGCGCCATGTGGGCACAGAAAGCACCTTGAACTGTGCTCTTTATTCAGTTTAGGCACCAAAGCCAATGGGAACTGTGGAGAGGGCAGGGGGATGTCACCAGCATAACCTGGAAACCAGACTGTCGGAGTTCAAATTCTGACTTCACCACCAACTAGCTGGGAGACCCTAGTTACCCAAGCGCTTTGTCTTTTAGTTATCCCATCTGCACAATGGAGATCTAGATATTTACAAAGAAGGCTGTTGTGAGGATGGAATGAGCGTATGTTTTATCTATACATAAGTTATGTATGTGTGTATATATGTGTATACACACGTAATTTAGAGTTGCCTGGTGTATTAAGTGTAATGATATTGCTTGATGTTATTTTTTACCATATGAAATAGCCTGAGGATGGCACCATCTTGCGTAGAAACCTGTATCTTGGAAGGAGGCTGAGTCTCGTTCTCTCCCAGTCCTGGATGAGGCAAGTTAAGTGCCTCATCTTTAGGCAGTTAAGACAAGTTAACTGCTTTAACTATAT
This sequence comes from Papio anubis, assembly GCF_008728515.1. Classification (NCBI taxonomy): domain Eukaryota; kingdom Metazoa; phylum Chordata; class Mammalia; order Primates; family Cercopithecidae; genus Papio; species Papio anubis. The sequence goes on along the minus strand of NC_044986.1, from coordinate 74,223,899 downwards.
GGCAGTTAAGAAAGTGTGTAGGCTCATCCACCTGGGGTCAGTTACTGCTGTTACCTCCTGTTTGGCCTGCTACTTCTCATCTGTAATTCTCCATTCTTCTCCATTCTTCCCCTTTAAACTATGGTGCCTTAGCAATGAGCATTTCCTGGGATTTCGGTGAGAATTGAATGAAATAATACCTGCAGAGAACTTCGCACAGTGCCTAACACATGGTGCATAGGAAACAGTGTAAGCCATTATCATCCTCCCTCCTCCTGTTAAATGACTTGGACAGGTCACCAGCATCTCAAGGCTTGATATCCTATAGTTCTCTAACCTAGAGAATGGGACCAGTGGCTTAGAAGGCAGAAGGCTAGCAGTCTGAGACCTCTGGCCTGCAGATGAGAACTGGGTCTTCTTCCTTTGCAGTCTTCTTGTTCCGGCTGTTAGCGTCACTCCTCTTAGGATCCCATGGTAAGCTTTCTTACATGGCTGTGTGCTTCCTGTGTTTATGTCATTGTGCCCCAGCTGGGTCCCAAGCCCCGAGGACCATATGCAGCATGTGGTGGACACTTAGGAAGCACGTCTGCAGTGGAGGGGACTTAACTGTCACGTAGTACTGCCCCATCAAGCGCTGGGAGAGGCCAAGACTCTGCCTGCTTCCAAGATCCCTGAGGTTTTGTTTGTTGTGACAGCAAGAGGAGTTAAAGGATGGGGGATTGTTTGTTTCATAGGGAGAAAGAGAGGCCAAGAGGTAGAGGTGGGGACAGGATACCTGGGTGCTTTCCTGGGAGAGGAAGGCATTTTCTTTGTCCTGTGGCCCAGAGCAAGTCTCTCAGAGTAGAGGTTTCAAGAGGCAGATCTCTGTTAGGGAAGGGTGAGTTGCCTGATCCTAGACCTGCTTGAAGTGGGAAGAATGTAGATTTGGCAGTCAGGCCTGCTAGTCTAGGGCCTTGTTCCTCAGAGTGTGGTTAGAGGATCAGCAGCACAGGTTCCACCCAAACCTACTGAGCATGAATCTAGATGCGTCCGGATGTGCACACAGAAAACTGAGGAGTGCTATTCCAGACCAGAGCTTCTCAAGCCAGGAGCCATTCACCCCAAGCCGTGGCTGAGACACCTAAGGCTAGAAACATGGGCCTTGAGCGCTGGTTCTCAAAGCTCTGGTTTTCTCCCTGGACCAGCAGCATCAGCCTCACCTGGGAGCTTGTTGGAAATGGAAATTCATTTAGGGGTGGGACCCAGGGCTCTATTTTAACTGGCCTTCCAGTGGCTCTGAGGCAGCAGTGAGATCAATAACCAAGAGCCAGAGCACCTGCACGTTGGAAACTCCTGGGGAGATAAAGCAAATGCCTGGAACAAATCCAAACAGCATCTGGGTGTGGCAGGGACTCTGGGAACTGCAGATGCTCCCCAGGTAATTCTAATATGCAGCCAAGATTGTGAACCAGCACTTTAGGCACCTGAACTAAATCTCAGTGTTCTCAGCTGTCAGTTGGGTAGACTAACCTCTGCCTGCCAGTGATGAGAAAGTGCCTTGGGGAGCATTAACACTTAGCTCCCTGGGTTCTGGAAGGCACACCAGAAAGTGGGCTTCCATCTGTCCAGAAAGGTGCAGCCGAGATTCCTGTTTTGGAGGAGGCAGGATTGGATGCCCACCATGGCCTCAGATGGAATTGCAATGTGGTGGCTGGTTGGTCCAAGTACTAAGTGCTGTAAAGGCGATAACCTGCTCTGGAAAAGGAAATCGCTAGTACCTTGAGAGCCTAGTTCATGCATTCTCCTCCTCTTGTGCTTCCCAGCCTCTGCTACCACTGCTTAATTCTGGGGCTTACCTTTGGTGAGGTCATTTGCCCTGTATTCAGGGAGCTGATGCTGTCAGCACTGTCCCAGCATTGGAATGGTGGGGCTGTTGGGGAGCTGGCCGGCTTGTTTTGGGCATTGGTGGTGGCAAGAATGAGGTTTAGAGAAATATTTACCCAAAGTAATCCCTTTGCTATGCCACTGCCCATCTCCCAGGAGGCTGGGCAACAAACACAGGGTTCTGGTCATCATTTATTGAGGGGACAAGCTTCGCCTCCCAAGGGCTAGGAGGAGGCAGGAACAAAGGGTGGTGGTACGATCTGCAGTCCCAGCCCCTGCAGTGGCCAGGCCCTGGGGCCTCCTGAAAGCCATCAGCTCCCACTCCAAGTAGACTGCGTGTGCATCATGAATACTGGATTCAAAAGCATCATGAAGCACCAGACATGGAAAGCATTCATAGTCTTGTCTTAGAGATGAAATTATCTGGCACTTACAGTGTGTTAGGTGCACCATTCAAAGTATGACCTTGTGTGATCCTCACGGCCACTCTATGAGCTATGAGTCGTCATTTCTCCAATTTTATGTGAGCAGTTGCTCTTCAGAGGTCTGTGATGGTCAGCCTCTGCATTTCAGAAATAAGAAACTAAAGGCTCAGAGATTATCTAGATGCCCTAGTGGTCATAATAAGTGAGTGGCAGAGACCTTAGAAGGCAGGTCCCAGGGGCTAAAGTACATCCTGAAAAACAGAGAATTCAGCGAGATTTCTTTTTGATTTTCAGTCTGGGATGATTTTAATACAGAATACCTGGATTCAGTAACACCAGAAAAAACAATCCACAGGTCGTTTGTGCTAAAAAGATTCAGAGGTAGTCATCTAGCACTGTAAATCCTAAAGTCTTTAGACCACATCCCACAGTTAAAGCACCATTGTGTGTGCAAAGCATACATTGTGTGTATTATATCTATGTATTATATATACATGTGGATACATTCTGCTAGATTATATATATATACACATGTAGGTATTTATATATATATGTCTTATAGAAACAAAAGTTCCTGAAACAATGGCTGTCCTTACCACATGAGATGCAGCCTGACATAATCTTTTCATTATGAAGAATGTTATAAAGGATAGGTCTGGGTGCATTGGCTCACGCCTGTAATCCCAGCACTTTCGGAGGCCGAGATGGGTGGATCACTTCAGGCCAGGAGTTCCAGACCAGCCTGGCCAACATGGTGAAACCCTGTCTCTACTAAAAATACAAAAATTAGCCTGGCATGGTGGCACGCGCCTGTGGTCCTAACTACTCGGGAGGCTGAGGTGGGAGAATCCCTTGAGCCTGGGAGGCGGAAGTTGCAGTGAGCCGAGATTGCGCCACTGCACTCCAGCCTGGGCGACAGAGCGAGACCCTGTCTCAGAAAAAAAAAAGAGTGTTATAAAGGATATGCATGAACAGGCAGGTGGACGGGTATATAGTGTGGGTCTGGAAGGGTCCTGAGTACAGGAGCTTCTGTCCCTGTTGAGCAAGGTACGGACTATTCTATTCTATTTCATTCCATTCCATTCCATTCCATTCCATTGTCTTACAAAATATTGCTCATAACCTGTTAACATAGATTTCCTGGTCGACCAGGCGGCTGAGGCCTGCCTTCTGAAATTGCTGCTGTGGTCCAGCTCTCTTGCTGTAGAGGAGGACACTGAGGTTTTGCCTCATATTATGCATCTCTTAGTCACAAATCTGAGGCCAAATGCAACTGTCCTGAGGGCTACCGCTGCCCAGCCTGCCACTGCTATTACACCTGAGGCTTTGCTAAGAGTCTTCCTGGGCCATGTCTGACCTGTCTTGTGGTTTTATGCCAATGCCTCCCTTCCGCCCATGCACACACTGCACACCATGGCTCCCAGGGAGGCCCACTGGGCTCTCTCTGGCCATCACCTGTTTCATGTTCCTCTCCTCTTCTGGTCGCTGTTCTTTTCTGCCCCTTCTGAGAATCAGAGTGAAGATTTTGAGACTCAGTGCCAAGGACTTTTAAGCTGATGGATTTAAATATAAGATAGTTTGAGAGATGACTTATGTATCCAGTTCTACACCACCTCATTCCCAATCTGAAGTCCCCCAAACTCTGAAAAGTAAGTGTTTTTACCTAATTCATGGAGAGGCTGGTGGTGATGGAAGCTGCTCTGAACTGCAAGGCAGCTTATGGTCTTCATTCATTCAGCTTAATCTGAATTGTCATATGTCATTGAAGAAATGTTAGTGTGTGTGATTATGATATGCCGCCCAAACCTCAGAGATTCACCTTAATAATTTCCTAAAACCCGAAACAGTTGGAATTCTAAAACACATCTAGTTTTGAAGATTTTGAGTGAGGAATCATAGACCTGGAGATGTATTTACAGCATGTGCATGTTATTGATTTTTTTTTTTTTTTTTGAGACAAGATCTCACTCTGTTGCCCAGGCTGGAGCACAGTGGCATGATCATGGCTCACTGCAACCTTGACCTCTCGAGCTCAAGCCTCCTGAGTAGCTGACTATAGGCACATGCCATCATGCCCAGCTAATTTTTGTTTGTTTGTTTGTTTGTTTTTTGGAGCTACGGAGTTTTACCATGTTGCCCAGACTGCCTCGAACTTCTGGGCTCAAGTGATCCAGCCATCTCAGCCTCCCAACGTATTATTGATTAATCAATGAATTTTTTTTTGATAAGAAGTGGTGCCAGATGTGAGAAAGTACAGTAGACTGGTTATCAGAAGGTTGGCCATTAATGGTTATAAAATGCACCTCTGAGGGCTTTTATGAGGACGAAATGAGTGATGACTATGAAGCCTGCTGGAAACTGTACCTGGATAAGGTGTTGGGTGTTGCCTGGTTTCTTTTTAAAATTCTGAATTGTAGTTTCTAATCCTATACTAATTTTCAACTTTTGGCCCACATCATGTGTGTATGGGGTGAAATATACCTCTTATGTTGACATCCTGCAGATGAAGAGTGGCCCAGAAAGATACAGAGACAGAGAAAAATGTCTCTGCAGTCTTTGTAGATTCTTTCCCCATCCACTCTGCTCTGTTCTAATATTTCCCACTTTGTTCTTCCTTCTTACAGCATTTCAGATGCTCCTTAATCGGAATTGCTGACTACACAGGCATGTGCGTTTTTTCCTCCCTTCCATTAGCCTTATAGGTTATTAAAACCTTGTTGCTGCTGCTTTCTTTCCCTATAAACACATCTACATTTCAAAGTTTTGAAAGCTTATGCCTTAGAAGGCCCTGGGACTCTGGGCTCCAAAGACCAGAGAAAGGTGTATCTAGCTTTAAATTAGGTTGGGGAAAAAGCACAGATCTAGGCTCTAAGAAAGACTTTGCTGTGTTTACAATAAATCAGATCGAGGGCATGTCGGGCTTTAAGCCAGGATTGAAAGCATGGCCTTTAGAATACCCAGGGAACCAGATCTGGGACCCTTGCCAGGTGGGGAGTTCAAAATGAGATTCTTGTCTGAAGCTTTCCCCTATAGGAGGAGTATATCCCTAGGGCACAGGTGGTCCAGCAGACATCTGCAGGGGGGCAAAGGGAGAAGACAGGGGTCCTTATCTGCTTTGGCTTTGGCTTGTGAGTAGAAGGATAGAACAATGTTTCCTGTGAGAATTTGTAATCGTCAGTCTGCCTTCATGCAGTTTGGGATTTGAATTTATACTGCCTGGGTGACCCAGGAAACACCACGCTGCAAAATTAACTGGAGGGAGGTTGGGGTTGGTCACACCAGAGTGCCTGTCAGAATCAAATGCACATTCTCTCTGAAGGGACATACTTGTAGCCCAAGCCTTGATGGATTCCTGTAGGTAAAACCCAGCCATTCAAGCATGAGCTTTCACTCTCAAAATCCAAAACAGATGAGGAAACCAGTCACCATGAGTGAAAGTCAGCAGAAACAACAGACAGAAGAATCGGATTCCAGAGGGGTTCAGATATAGTTCCAATGGAATAGGTAATGTATTTTAAATGTTTGAAACAAATGAGGAAGAAACAATAGACTGATTTTTAAAATCCATGGAGATTTGAAGAAACACAAATAGGACTTCCAGAAACAAAAAATAGAATAACTGAAATTGAAGATAAGATCTTCAGCAATTGGCACACATTTTTGTAAGTTATTTTTATGAGCAACATTAAGATAGCAATTCTCAGAAGGATATATCAAAGACAGTATTTTTTTTTTTTTTTTTTTTGAGACAGAGTCTGGCTCTGTTGCCCAGGCTGTAGTGCAGTGGCGCAATCCTGTCTCACTGCAGCCTCTACTTCCCGGGTTCAAGTGATTCTCCTGCCTCAGCTTCCAGAGTAGCTGGTATCACAGCCATGTACCATTATGCCTGGCTAATTTTTGTACTTTTTGTAGAGAAGGGTTTCACCATGTTGGCCAGGCTAGTCTTGGACTCCTGAGCTCAAGCAATCCACTTGCCTTGGCCTCCCAAAGTGGTGGGATTATAGGTGTGAGCCACAGCACCTGACCCAAGACAGTTTTTTAAAAAATAATTTACACAGTTTTATGGATTAAATGTGTCATAATGCACTGGAAAGGGTGCCCTACCTCAGACCTGAGTGTTTCACTTAATGGCTGTGTCACCTTGGGTTACACTGCAGCCCCTTGGATCCTCTTGTGTAATCTGACTGCATGGTTTTGCTCCCAAAGTTCAATTAGATAGTTTTTGAAAGGATCTGGATTTCCCTTTTCCCTTTACTTTCCTTGGTTCTGGAGACTAAATAGTTTCTCCCTTAGGAAGGGTCCACAGTTTCTCGTTTAATTAAATCAGCTCCTGAGATGAACAAAGGGACTGTGTTCATAACTGCGGTAGTTCCTCCAGGGACTAGGATTTGCTCAAGAGTTACACACACTTATCTGGAAGCCCATGGAGGAGGCTGGCGGCTGAAAGGTAGGCTGCCAGCCAGAAGGTCAGTCTTGGACTGCGAGGCTCTGACCGTGCCTCTCCACCGGGGTGGTGATGGATGGCGGCGTTCTGATTTTAAGAGGGGCCTGAATGTGGTTAACATGGTGACAGATACGGATCTTCGTTGGGCACAGCCTGCAAATTCCAATTAATCTAATCCCCCGCCTTGGGAAATCTGAACATTGCATTGAGCTTGAACTCTACTGTAGGGCTCAGGGCCCAATCTGTTACATCGCTCTGCAGGCATCCGTGCCCTGTCTCCTTGGTCAGCTCTTCTAGAGGACAGTATCTGCCAGGGCTGCCCCAGGGCCTGAGCTCTCTGAGCAAGGGAGAGGAGGAGAGAGGAAGTGGGAAGGTCTTGAGTAGGGAGGTTCAAGGTAAAACTAGCCATAGGCCAAAAACTTCTTCCCTCCTTTTCTCCCTCCTTCTTTCCCTTCCCCTCTCTCTTTTTCCTCTTTTCATTTCCTTCCCACCTTTTGCTTCTTTTGCTTTTTCTCTGTTTCTCTCTTTCCCTTTTTACCTTTCTTGTTGTCTCCCTATAGCCAAAGAATGCAAGACCATTTTTTTTTTTTTTTCATGCCGCGAAGTGAGTACATGAACATTTGGAAAGTAGGTCTCACCTGGGCTTGCCTCCACCCGGAACAACTCTGGACACATAGCAAGTTTTCAGAAGCAGTCAGATGGAATCATCCTGGACACTGGTGCAGCTTCTGAACCTTTCCCGGTGTGAGTCCAAGTTATGGCAATGCAATTCTACCCAGGAAGGGAAGCAACAAATCCGAGTAGTGCCCACCTTTGGTGGGGGAAATAGCAGGTTCCTCCCTCTCCAGTGATGGGGGCTCAGCCTGCAGGGAACCTTTCTGCCCAGCCCAGCTTTGGAACTCAATGCGGTCAGGCTTGCTGATGACATCATTGGCCTTCCGTGGGACAGCTGCAGCCAGTATCAGGACACTCCAGAAATGCCAGCAGTAATTGGAAACTTCATGTTCAGATGCTTTCCATGGCATTCACGCATGGCGAGCAGTGCTTCTGCCGAGGGACTTTTCAGGTGGTGTTCTGAGCAGGATCTCTGGGAGACCAGGGAGATCAGAAGCCAACTTCCATCTTTCCTGGACCAGGGATCCTGGGGGATGGGATGGGGGGATGTTCCCCAGAGGACTGCAGCTTTCTGTCAATGGGATTTCATTTGGGTTGGTCTCCAGAGAACCCACGGGGTACATTTCTAGACATTAATTTCCAAAGCCTATTTTTGTAATTCCATTTAAAGAATATTTCCATCTTTTCTTGCCTATCACTGCTGCCTAATCTTGTTTGTGTAGTGGGTGAATAGGAGAGAAATAAGAGGAGAGAAAAACATGAAGATTTTGGGGGAGAGAATATTCTGTGGAGGCACAGCAACTGCCTTCGCATGTCTGACGGTCTGTAAAGCGAAGAGACATCGGCTTGTTCTGTGTGTCCCTGGTCAGAGTGTTAGGGCTGTGGGGAGGTGCGTTCATCTGGGGATTTCAGGGGGGTGGGGTGGAAGGCTCACATTTGATACCTCCTGTGGGACAGCCACAGTGCTAGACTTTGCGCCTCCAGATGTTAGAGGCAGTAACCGCTAGCCTGGTGCCCATCACAGATACCAGTTACTAACCCCTTATCTTGTGTTAGGGACTAAGCGCTGCACCAGATCAATTCATTTCATTCTTACAACTACCCTCTTGGGTGGGAACTATCACTGACATCATTTTGCATGTGGAAGAGAGTGACTGGGAAGAGCACAGCTGCTTAAGGTCACACAGTGTGTTGGTGGCAGGGCCTGCCATGGAACCAAGGCTACCCACACCAGGCTCCTGTCCCCAGCTCTTCAGCACCAGGATCTGTTTCTGAACCATGTCTGAGCTGTGGGGTTGAATGCACTGGTCCTGTCTTCCACATTTCTTCCCTCTACCTTCTTTTTATCATAACTGTCATATTAACATATTACCTTATAAAAATGCTGAAAGATAGCAATTTGGGAAAATGTGCTCAGAAGTAAAAGCTCTCTCCCTGTTTCCCCACCCGCTGCTGCATCACTGTGCTTCCTTAAAGGGAGTGCTTACCATCCGCGTTGTCCTCTAAAACGGGAATGGGAGGGAATCCCTGGAATCCCTGAGCCTGGAGGGATTCACAAGAGGAAGGTAACCACTTGCAGGAGGTCAGTGCTGGGTGCAGGGCAGGAGGCCTAGAGGACACTTAAGGTCCAGCCTAAGGAGGACAGTCGCTGAGAGTGACCCTTGATGGGGCTTCCACTGGGACAGAGATGGGTGCTCCCAGAGGGCGATTTGGTGGAGAGGCAGTGGCTTCCCTTCTCACTGTCTGCCTGACTCACTGCCCTTGCCTCCTGGCTGCTCTGCCAGCTTTCCTTCACCCCCTGCTGCAGGCTGTCCTGCATGCAGCTGCCCGATTAAGCTCCCCAAATACTGATTTCATGATGTCACTCACTCCTCTGAACTCCCTTTACCTCCCTCTGTGATCAGAAGCCTGAACTTCTGAACTCCTCTACTCCTAAGCCAAAGCATCCGCCCTCTGACCCCAGCTTGTCTTCCCTCTGCTATCTGGGAGTCTCTCCTCCTCTCCACTTAGTTGAGTTCCTGGTTAGTTCAAGGCTCCATTCATTTTTCATTCACCTGGATGCTAGGAGGAGGACGCTGCAAAGGCTGAGACATAAAGACCTGTCACCTGCCCTCAGAGAGCTCTTGGTCTTGGGAAGGGGCATGCATGAAATCACCTTTTTAAAATTGATATTCAATTTTTTTTTTTTGAGACAGAGTCTTGCTCTGTTGCCCAGGCTGGAGTGCAGTGCTATGATCTTGGCTCACTGCAATCTCTGCCTCCTGGGTTCAAGTGATTCTTCTGTTTCAGCCTCCCTAGTAGTTGGGATTACAGGCGTGTGCCACCTGTAAAAAAAAATACCTGGCTAATTTTTGTATTTTTAGTAGAGACAGGGTTTCACTATGTTGCCCAGGCTGGTCTTGAACTCCTGACCTCAAGTGATCTGCCCACCTCAGCCTCCCAAAGTGCTGGTGTTACAGGCGTGAGCCACCATGCCTGGCCATGAAATCACGTTTGATCAGCGTGGTGAGAGCCACTTCAGCTGCATACAAAGCCTTCCTCTTGCAGGAAGCCTTTATTGATTGCTTTGTCACTGTGGATTCACTCTTCTCTGGAGCCTGGTGGATCCTCATCTCTGTTCTTCTCTTTTTGTTCCTTGTTTTCTGCCTGGTATAATTCACTTTCTTTTATTGCCAATATCACTTGGACTTTAGCCCCAAGGAACATACCACACTACCTGGCACTGTGCCATATGCCTAATAATAAGGAGGTACATTTATATTGAGCTCTGATTCTGAAGCCTGTTCACATCTGTGATTCCCCTTACTTTGCATAACAGCTCTCTGGGACAGGTGGGACAAATGTGATGAGCCCCAGTCTGCAGAGCAGGAGACGACTTGCTTATGGGCACACAGTTCATAAGTGGCAGAGCCGGCATCAGGGACTGGAGTCTTGCCGTGGGTATGCCACACAGCCCCACAGAAGGATAGATGCATGCAGTCCCATTGTGTGGACTCCTCCCTGGGCCTGCAATGTGTAGGGATGTGTTAGGGGAGGATGAGAGGGCAAGAGGGGGATCTGTGGCTAGAATTCTGGAGGTTCATTGGAACCAGGGAGGTACATGGGGTGACTTGAACCCCAACTCTTTTCATCTAGGCATGACACTCCCTTTTTCCTCTATGGAGATTGAGAATAGCAGGATGGAGGGAGGGTAGAAGGAGTAGAGGGGTGAGTTTTGGGGCTAGGGCTGAGGGATGGGGGAGAAGAGAGTAGTCAGGCGACCTGTCAATTCTCCCTGTATAGCCTGGACTCTTGAGAAGACTGAAGTGCGTCAAAGGATGCGTAATGAAAAAATGGTGATGAGGACGGGTTGCCTTATCACCCGGAAGGGAGGAAAAGCTTCAGGTCCAACCATCCTGCTTAAACATTTGAGAATTCTATGCAGTTCTTTTAAGTATTTAGAGGTATTAGGGACAATGTGTCCAGAAAGTGGAATCCCAGCTCCTTCTCACCCTGGCTATTGATTTTTGGCCTTGCAATTACTGCAGAGGTGCTGCCTCTGTGAACACTATTAGTGCTAGTTAGAAAGCTTGAGCTTTTGAAGCTCAACTGTTTGAGCTACCTATGGGTTTGGGGAAAAAAAGGATCTTACCATGTGTTTCTTTAGCCCGGCTATGAATCAAAAATAGTTGAACTTTTTTTTTTTTTTTTTTTTTTTTTTTTTTGCTCAAGTCTCAAGCTTAAAAATAAAAAAGTCACCTTTGGGCTGAGATCAAGAATGGAAAATTTCAGGGCATAGTGTAATTTTTTCCCCATCTGTTCTGGGCAAGGGACGATAAAGCATTCTGATGGAAGATTGTGTGTAAGCATCAACCATGAGTCTCACTACTTTATTGCGTTGCAAAGTCTACTTTGTTAAGATGTCTTGAAAGAAAGACTCCCTCCATTCTCCTGGCACAACTGAATGTGCTTAGTATGGGGAGACATGTGTAACTGAATCTAAGAAACTAACTGGAATAGGCAAAGGAGGAAGTGATGAAAGTGAAGCTGCAGCTTCTGCAAAGGTGGCTTTGTTGTATAAGGTGCAGGTTAGTACCACGAATGATCAATTACTAAAGTTCTGGATTGGGCAGTGACAAGTGTCTAGAAGGAATGCTGGGCCAAGGGAATTGCATTGTCATGTGAGAATAAGGATGGGGACACCTTTACATTTTCATTAAAAAAGATCTGGACATTACTTGACTGTGGTAGTAAACTTTGTAAAGGGTATTATGGTTACAGCTTTGTTTGCTTGAGATCCTGTATTTTTATAGTTCAATATCACTAAGGTATGAAGAAACTGTTTTATGGATGTCAATTTTACTGTTTCTGACAACAGCTTGCGAGGAAGTATACATTTGTGCAACAGACTGCTTTGGATGTTAATTCTAAATTTAGAAGCCGCCTTCAATGGGTGTGGAAATCAGTTACACAAAATTCAGGTGCTTATTAAAAAAAAATCTGAATATCCATGAGGCTGGTATGGTCCCCGGTGGAAATTTGTGCAGCTGAGCCTCTCTCAGGATCCTGGGGTTGTCAGGGTGTGGCACAGCAGCTGGGGGCTGGGCCCCAAGCATGCACATCAGCATCTGTGTATTGAATATAATCAGCACAGATAGGGAAGAAACAAACCACCACCAACAAACACCCTAAGCACCAATCTGGGCGTCTGGGCACCCTGTAAATGACTCTGTCATTTACTAGCTCTCTGACCTTGGGCACCATGCTTTGCATAGCAGCCTTGGTTTCCTCATTGGTAAAATGAGGCTGTTGAATTCTATATGGCTCAAGAGTTCTTTCTAGCCCCGAAACATGCAAAAATTCAGTTTCGACTAAGAGCTTTAGCATTCTTTTATCTGGGCTGTTTGTAGTGGCCAAAACTGATAATATAATGAAAAACTTCCCTACTAATTAAAGTAGACATTGCCCTAAGTGCTGTGAGTGTCCCTGTTACCTTATCCCTTCTCTGAAAGCTTCTGGGTTTCCCCTTGAAGCAGCCCATAAAATGGCTCAGTCTCCAGCATAGCAGGAGGTCTCCAGCCTAGTCAATGGTGCCCCTTCTGAAGGTCATGGACCCGCCTTACCCATTGTTAAATATGTTTTCCATCCCTCTGGTGTATGTGGAGAGCTTCTGGGTGGAGTGGACACAAATGATTTAACTTTCCCGAGTCTCTGCTTCTGCACCAGAAAGTGGAAGGAATCATAACCAGTGTAGTGGAGGTAATTAGGAGGGTCCAAAGCTTGGACCATCTGGGTTCAAGCCCTGGCCCCAGCACTTAGTATCTGTGCGAGTGTGGGCATGTCATGTAGCCTTTCTTACCTCAATTCATAATCCACAAAGTGGGGATGAGAATAGCACCAACTGTATCGAGTTGATAATGAGATCAAATAACATACAAAATTCTTGGAATAGAATAAGCACTGTAGAAGTGATAGCTCTGTGTATGTCATTAATACATTCACCTGTATCACTGAACTTTATTTTATATCAAGTGAGATAACTACTATACCATCCAGGGAGGTCATGTGTGTGAAGCCCCTAGCACAATGCTTGACAAATAGTTTTCAGGGAATGTTAGCTTCTATCTAAGCAGTTCCCATTGGGAAAAAAAATAGTTGCATTTTTATATAGTTCCAGTTAGTTTCTCATCTGTGATCTATGCTATTTTTAATTAAAAAAAAAAAAAGAGTTTCCATACATCGTCAAGAGGAGCCATTCCCCTGTCCCAGCCTCTCACAGAGCACACCCTCACTCCCTCATTTTCCAATAGTCCCGGGCCTAGACCACCTGTAGAGACCGGAAGGCTGGCTACAGAGTGGAAGCATCTGCTCAGAAAGATCTAGTTGTTTGCCGGAGCCTCAGCTTGAGGAAGACTCCAAGTTTATAAAGTCCCAGTCACGCAGTTTGCTTGAGACTTTATAAAGAGAGAATGAGATGTGGAGGCTGGGCCCAAACCCACTACCAGGCTGTGGGAATGGGGGGCCTTGGCTGGCATCTCTTCCCAGGGCCTCCTGGTCAGCCTCAGGAGATCTAGTGCTAAGGGTTACTCTGCTGGGGAAAATCTCAATGGCACTAGAGACCACTTGAGTGCAGCTCTTAGGAACTGAGGAGCCAGCTACTTAGCATCCCAGAATCCCAATGCCTATAGCCAGAGCCAGAGCTGCTTAGAAGAAAAGCAAAGTCCGCAGGCTGCATGAACTGAGAACCACCTCACCTGGCTGCACATTCTCTGAGCGGCCTGACCATGCTGTTCTCTGAGCCTCGGTTTCCTCATCAATGATAGGGTAGAGTTAGCTAGATCAATCGGGGGCTTTTAAAAGCCTTTTCCCCTGAAACCCACAATAAGAAATACCTTTTCTTTCTCAACCCAATACGTATGTCCATGTATGTGATTAAACAAAAGTTCCATGCAGCAACCCTTTCAGTACGCAGTACTCTATTTCCTATGCTGTTGTTTCAGTTGAAAGATGCTGATTGTGAATGATGGTGAATGATTCAGTTGATTCTGTGACCTGCTGATGGGTCATAACCTGCACTTTTCTTTTTGTTTTTGTTTTTGTTGATGGAGTCTCGCACTGTTGCCCAGGCTGGAGTGTAGTGGCGCGATCTTGGTTCACTGCACCCTCCGCCTCCAGGGTTCAAGTAATTCTCCTGCCTCAGCCTCCCGAGTAGCTGAGATTATAGGCACCCACCACCACGCCTGGCTGATTTTTTTTTGTGTGTGTATTTTTAGTAGGGATGGGGTTTCATCACGTTGGTCAGGCTGATCTCGAACTCCTGACCTCGTGATCCACCTGTCTCAACCTCCCAAAGTGCTGGGATTACAGGTGTGAGCCACCGTGCCCGGCCATAACCTACAGTTTTAAACACATTGGGCTGAATACGGTTGAGGGCGCTTGAATGCTATGATGCTGTGATTCAGCTGGGCCAGGAATATCGAGAACAGCAGCTCCCTACTCTGTGTTGGGCCAGAGATTGCTGAAATGTCTAGCATATTAGATCAACCAGATTTTTAGTTCTAAAGGTGAAGCCAGAAGCTGGTTTTTGTTTTTGTTTTTTTTTTTGTCTCAAAAACAAGTGAGTAAAATTTGCATAAACACATAGACTCAGAGGTATGGATACAATACCTGAAGGGCTATAGCTCCTTTTCCAGGATTGTCCCTCTCAGCAGGAATGGAGGATACATAGCTAGAGAGGAGAGTTGGGGGTAACACCTTCTTGCCCAATGGAAGGCATCTGGTGGTGTGGCCTCAACAGGTTCTTAGCAAGGTGAATTCCTTAGCCTTTCTACTAGTGAGGTGTTTGGGTTGAGGTGCAGTGCCATTGACTGGGCCCATGTGGGGAGGGTATTCAAAGCATTTCACAATTACACAGCTGCCTGGGCACTGACAGAGTCCTAGAGCAGTGTCAGCTGTGCCAGATCCAACCCTTCAGTCGCTGGATCATGGGGAGGCCTGGAGTCCCATTGTAGAGGCTGGGTGGTGGCAGTAGGCTTGCAGGGATTCAGGGAAGCTGTTACTTACTAACATGTAAAAATGATTTCAATATTTTCACCCTGGTAGGGATGCACCAGTGTGTGCTTCTCAGCCTCAGTCTTGGACACACGCCCCATTGCCCTAAGATTGTCCCAAATAGGCCACAATTAGCTCTCACCTCTAATGGACAGGTGGGAGATGTCTGAATGCAACCACATGTTGCCCAGTGACAGGGGCTGGGCTGACCAGGACATGGAGAGTGACTTGCCTTCTGGGGCTAAGCCAGTCACTCATACTCTCAGCGTAGCCTTGGAGCTTCAGTGCACCTGCTGTGTTACAGGAAGTTGTATCAGCAGCTCTACACCAAGGCGTATAGTCTGTGACCACTTTAAAGAAAGACTCATTAGAAAAAGGCATTGTTTGGGGAGGCCAACAGGCCAGCTGATGGGGGCCATGCCAGAGGTTCTGTGTCAAGGTACCTGGCTTGATGCTTATTTCCCATTGTCTGTTTCTTGAGTTTATTTTGTGCCATCTGCCTTTTCCCACCTGCTTTGGAATTCCAGGACTGCTGTGTAGGCTTCTCTTGAGATGAGATGCAGCAGTGTTCTCAACTGGCAGGGGCAGCCTTCCTGGGGGCAGGGACTGGGCATCCGTGTTATCTATCCTGGGCCCATCTGTTTCTTTCCCCTTGACACCCACCACAGAGGTCTATGCACAAGAGGGTCAGTTGATACCAGTTTTAATGAGGGAATCTATCTTCTTGGAACCATCCAGAAGCCATGGTCTTTTTCTCTGGAACACCCCACCCCTGACATCCCAGTGCTGGATTCAAACTGGTGAACCACAGGTCAAAGTTTTCAGTTGCTGTCTTCCAGGGCCTTGGTTGTTCCACTGTCCCCCTCCCTGTACCAGGATCATCGTGATCCAGTGGATCTGATGGAGTTGCTACACCCAGCTTGGCGTGCAGGGGTGTTTGGCACATCCCTGCCTCTGGAATTCTACGCTGTGAGGGAGATGCTGCCAGGGTACTACCTGATTCACGAGGCATGTCCTACCATCTGTGCTATTTTTTTTTAAGATCAGAATTACGAACATTTCAGGAGTCATCTGGGATCTGGAGAAGGAATAACCCACTTTCTGAGTCTTTTCTTTAACCATTCGTGGGGGGTAAGAAACGTCACAGGTTCGTTGTGAAGGTCAAATGAAAGAGAACTTGAGAAAATTTGCAAATCCTTCAGTTCCAGGTGAAAGAAAG
The DNA here is from genome assembly GCF_008728515.1 of Papio anubis. NCBI lineage: Eukaryota > Metazoa > Chordata > Mammalia > Primates > Cercopithecidae > Papio > Papio anubis. The sequence continues at coordinate 74,207,824 of NC_044986.1, read as the reverse complement.
TAATTTATTATTAATTCATATTGTTATTATGTAGCATTTCTTAGAATATGTATACCAAGTGCCTTTTTTGACTGGTGCAATCTTTCTACAATTCCAGTCTGGGATGTTATCTTATTTGCTTAGAGAATGGTGTAAAGAGGAGAGCCCGAGGCCGGCAGATCACCTGAGGTCAGGAGTTCAAGACTAGCCTGGCCAATGTGGTGAAACTCTGTCTCTACTAAAAATGCAAAAATTAGCCAGGCATGGTGTCAGGCACCTGTAATCCTGGCTACTTGGGAGACTGAGGCAGAATTGCTTGAACCCAGGAGGTGGAGGTTGCAGTGATCTGAGATCATGCCATTGCACTCCACTCTAGCCTGGGCGACAAGAATGAAATTCCATCTAAAAAAAAAAATCACCTCCTGGGCAGTCTGAATTTCTTAACCTGCCCCAGAGAATTTAAAACTTTAGAAAACGTGGAGGATTCACATTTTTTAAAAAATATATCCTGTGTTCATTTCTGGAAACCCTAAGGAGGATGAGAGTTATATTCTCTGTCTCTGCCCAAGATCCTCTCATGAACTGTATAAACAGTATTGAACTGCATGCTTGTCTCATAAACCCAGTTGGGCAAATATTATAGGCCTATTTCTATCACCTCTGGCTGGCAGAGTGTTTGTATTTGTCCACACATCCTTTATGGCCAGGGCACGCCCTGGATAGGAGAAGCTTGTGCCCTCCCAGCTGAAAAATGCCCGTAATTCATCAGCCCAACATTGGACTGCTAATTGTAGGCCTGGATTCATAGTGTTCTTGAAAGCTTCAGGGTGAGATTAAACTGCCTTTTGACAGTGATTGACAGCTTTCAAGATTGAAATAATGAGCCTGGAGCCCCCATTCCCTGCAAACCACTCTGAAGTTAATTTTCTTGCGTTCTTCCTACCTTCCAGAAACCTGACTCCTGTGTAGCTCTTCGTTCAATGGATGTCACATCCATCTTTTGCTCTTTTGCCAAAATTAATTGCCAGCATTATCCAAGAGAGTTATCTATATTAGTCTCAAACCAACTAGGTCTTGCAGCTAGAGGATCATCAATATAATACATGCTCTATTGCCTCGGTGACTTTCGGTCTCAGCCCTGGCTGGGGCCCTAGGAGATTGGTTTGAGGCATTGCAGTTTGATTGTGCCTGTGATTGATGGGCCAGAGGCTGCAGCTGGGGAAATACCCCAGGGATTACATTTTCTTCGGGTGTTTTTGGCTCACAGGTGTGCACCACCATGGCATGACTGTTGGTTATGGAGGGAAGCTGGTTCCCTGGAGTTGGGCCTCAGGCACTTGGTTGGGATGCTGATGACCCAGGGATCCATGCTCATCTTGATCTTCAGTTCTGGGTGGGTCTGGGCCATATTTCCAGGGTCTTGGCTTCCACCAGATGCAGCATGATCATGGCTTTGAGAGCATCAAGAGTCCTTATTGTACTGTATCCTGGTCTTCATCGTCATCACTTCCATAGACTGCACTTTAGAGGGGATAGAATTTACCTTTTTTTTTTTTTTGAGACAGAGTCCTGCTCTGTCGTCCAGACTGGAGTGCAGTAGTGTGACCTCGGCTTACTACAACCTACCAGGCTCAAGCGATTCTCCTGCCTCAGCCTCCTGAGTAGCTAGGATTACAGGCACATGCTACTATGCCCGGCTAATTTTTGTATTTTTAGTGGAGATGGGATTTCACCATGTTGGCCAGGCTGGTCTCAAACTCCTGACCTCAAATGATCCACCTGCCTCGGCCTCCCAAAGTGCTGGGATTACAGGCATGAGCCACTGCGCCTGACCCTGAATTTTAATTCCTTTCAATTACTTTGAGGACTATAATTCCATTTTTAAAGGTGAAGACACAGGCTCAGAGAGATTGGGTAATTTGCCGACAGTTCCTCTGATGGTAACTGGCAGAAACGGGAACTGACCAGAAATCAAAGCCCAAGCTATTTCTCTCCGTCCACACCATATGTCAGCTGTGTCGATTCTTATGCCATCCTCTTTGAAAAGAACTCAGAGTGCTTTTGAAAACCCACATTTTGCAATTGCTGCTTTATAGAGTGTCAATGTTTGTCTAAGTTAATTCTCAGGTAGTGACGATCAAAGATGTAACAGTTCATCCAGGGTTTACCTAGTTAATTCCAGCACAGAACCAGAGGCCCCCCAACACAAACAAGATTTCTGGCCTCTCTAGCACTAACCTCCTCTTCGGATGCCTTCCATGAGGCATATGTGTGTGCTAGAGGCGTGGAGGAGCTAAGTTTGGGTCTCTGTACTGTTCCCTTCTCATCTGTTTAGTTTAACCTCCAAAGTATTGTACCATGTTCTCTGTGTTCAATGGAAAATAATGTTTTTACATTGCATCATACGTCATTCTTAATCCCAGAGTGGGGCTGGAGTGTTGGAACACTTCAGCACAGGACTCTGTTTAAAGCTGTGAGAAGCTCTTTTTGTTTTTCTAAGTCGGCCGAACTAGTAAAACAGTTTTACAACTGTTTTTTTTTAAGTTCTGTTCAGAAAGACAAGCTTGAAAACATAGGTGATGCTGAAGTGTCATTTTAGGAAATTTTTTTTTTCCTGTTAAAAGAGAGGTTGGCTCTTCTTTGATTCTGATCTTTAGGTTATTTCTCCAAGAGCTACCTTTCTGGTTTTTTTTCTTTATGCCCCATGAGGTCTTCGGTCCTGGATACCCTCATCCTATAATAACCAGAAATGACCCTTGATCCATGGAGTTTGACTTGGGCTGAAATCAAGTTTCAAGAAATACCATAGGGCCTTGTGACTTTGTCACATGTCACCCTGGCCTGTGAAGGGGCTGTCTGACTCCTGCCCCGAAGTTATCAGTCACATGCCCTTGTTTGTCTGCCCCCTCCCCAGCTCCCCAGCCCACCTCCCTAGTGTCAGTGTCCTCTTTCTTAAATCTGCACTGGACTGGGGGAGTTCTTCATCTGATGCATTTTCCTGTGGTGTGCACGTGTGTGTGTGTGCGTGTGTGTGTGTGTGTGTGGTGAGAATGAAGAGATGATCAAGGAAGAGTGGGGCAGCTCATGTTTCATTATGAACGGTTCTTCTGAGAAGAGAAGTCACTTTCATATTATGAGAAAAGTTAGGAAGAGGTCAGTGCCAACCTGCACCCCTCTGTGATTGGCTATCCCCTTCACCTGCCTTGTGTAATGTTGCCCCCTTTCCCTAAGACCCCAAGGAAGGACCTAGTTCAAGAAAATGGGCAGTAATGGTTGAGTGTTTGTGCCCGAGAGGTCAGGCTCTTCCATGTGCGGAGGAGTCTTTGGAGATGGCACCGTTTCCAGGAACAGGAAGGCCTTGGAGAGTGTGTGGGTTCCTTGGGCAGAGGCAAAGTTTCTTTTGGATTTTTCCTTAGTCTTCCTCATTTCCAAATTTCAAAAGTGATTTCTCTTTCTCTTTATTTCTTTTCTTTTTTTTTTTTGTTTTGTTTTTGAGATGGAATATTACTCTTGTCACCTAGACTGGAATGCAGTGGTACGATCTCGGCTCAGTGCAACCTCTGCCTCCTGGGTTCAAGTGATTCTCCTGCCTCAGCCTCCTGAGTAGCTGGGATTATAGGTGCACACTAGCATCCTCAGCTAATTTTTGTATTTTAGTAGAGATGGGGTTTTACCATGTTGGCCAGGCTGGTCTCGAACTCCACCTGCCTTGGTCTCCCAAAGTGCTGGGATTATAGGTGTGAGCCACCACACCTGGCCCAAAAGTGATTTATTTGGAATCTTCCTTACCTCATCAGAGAGGAGCTGCTACTTTGTTGCCAGACACTGTCCTCAGGGAGCCTTTGATCCTGTCTGTGCCGTTCCCTGTGCCGCAACCTGGGGTTTCAGCAGGCAAAAGACACAGCAGACCTGCCCACAGCCGTGGGCAGTCCGGCTTGGCTTGTTACCAAGGGATTTGCTCAGCCTGCTTGGAAGAGCTTGTGTTGCCCGGTGAGGAACCCTGTGGGCTTCTCCTTCTACTCTTCCACTCTCTGTTGCCAGTGGCCTAGATCTGAGCTGCCCATCACGGCCACAATATCATCTGTTGGAACCAAAAAAAAAAAAAAAAAAAGTTAATCCCTGCTAAGACCTACAAAACTGGAATATCCAGGAGTAGAATATCAAATCTCTGTTATGGAACCGAGATCCACAGGGAGTTCTGATGCTCTTCTAGCTTTTAGAACCATGTCTGTTTATTCATTTACTAGCCAGTGGGGAAGGTGGGAGGTGGGGCAAGATGACACTTGGGTGGAGTCTTCTGTTCTTTTGGTTACTTTGAGCATAGCTCCTGGCGTTCCTGGTGAAACAGCCTGCTGCTGACCTTGAACCCTGGGGTGGGTTCAGCAGGACCTTCTAGTCCCTGATGGGGCATCCCTTGGGAGTAGGCTTGAAGTAGAAGTGGCTTTCTGGGTTCAGGATGCCCCTGAGACACAGCAGGTGGGCTCACTGCTGAGTAACTAGGGGTGCCCAGGCCCTGGCTGGGTTTGCATTATGGAGGAACAGCTTGGTGCACCGCCTGCAGGGTTGCCTGGTGACTGCCCAGTGGGAGGGAGGTGGGGCACTTCTTGGGCTGGTGCTCACTTCTGGCCCAGTGGAGGGAGCATTCATCTCACTAGCGGAGTGTCAACAGCACCTGATTCCTGCTCTCTCAGCTCCCAAGTGCCCCTTTCCTTGCTGTAGCAGAAGAGACTTGGCCAATAGGGGAAGAGTCATTTATCCATGAGCTCCAATTCAGGAACATTTGAAATATTGACAGGCTGCCTTTTAAAACATTCACAACAAAAATAGTTTTATGGAGTCCCAAGGGGGGCAAAAAAAGAAAAAAAAAGTTATATTTCTGATTTCACTCAATAAAGGAATGATACTGAGAAAATCAGCTTTGTCATTTCATCACTAAAATGTTAATGTTCGTGCTATTGGGGAAGTTGCAATGCAGAGGCAGCTTTCTCCCCACCCCTGCCACCACCGCCTTTTTTTTTTTTTTTTTTTTTTTTTTGAGACAGGGTCTCGCTCTGTCGTCCAGGCTGGGGTACAGTGGTGCAATCTCGGCTCACTGTAACCTCCGCCTCCTGGGTTCAAGCGATTCTCATGCCCCAGCCTCCTGAGTAGCTGGGACTACAGGTGTGCACCACCATGCCCAGCTAATTTTTGTATTTTTAGTAGAGACAGGTTTTCACCATGTTGGCCAGGCTGGTCTTGAACTCCTGGCCTCAGTGATTGGCCTGCCTCAGTCTCCCAAAGCGCTGGGATTACAGGCGTGAGCCACTGCGCCTGGCTAACCTTTTTGGATTCTTAAATGTGTTCATGGGCTGCATCAGGAAGCCAGGCCACCGCTGGTCCCTAGGTCTGGGGTGTTCACAACAAGAGAAGATCATAAACATCATGTCAAAGGCAGGAAAAGCAAAACTCTGCCCTCTGTGGTATTAAGTCCCAGTACTTGACATTCCAAACGTCCAAAGGAGAGCAGAGAGCAGCACACACGGGTATTGGTTGCTTGTCCACCTGGTGGTTGAGTGCCTTCACTGGTAGCTACAGCCTAGATAGTGCTGCTCTGTGCTGGGTAACATGCTAAGTGCTTGCCCTATACTAACCCTTTTAGTACTCCCTACATCCCTGACATGTGTTTATGCAGTTCTTGTTCCTGTTTTCATATGAGGAAGCAGACCCAGAGGATGAAATAATCTTACTGAGGTCACACAGCTGGGAAATGGAGAAATTAGGATTCAAACCAGACAGGCATCCTCCAGAGCTAATGGTTTAACCCAGGCACTGAGTTGCCTTTTCCCAAAGTAGAGGATAAGTCGGTCAGGCAGCCATAGCCCTCAGGATACCTCCAGCACACTTCATGCTGGGCCCCTTTGTAGTGGCTGGGCTCTCCCCTTGAAGACTTTTCTCCATCTCCTGGTCTACAATCTAGCTTCCCAGCCTTCTGCAACCAAATCCTTTCCTTACCGGTCAGAAATGCCTGGAAATTTCAGATTTGTTCAGGGAGATTTTTCCCACCATGGCTCAGAGAGGTCTGAGCCTCTGTCACTGACATTTGACCTCATCTTCGTCACTTCTGGCCTTCCAGTGGGGCTGGTCTGTTCAAACCATCTATAAGCTTAGAACTGTACGGTCCCCTTTGTGGAAATCTGCTTCCAAGAGTGGTCCCTGGAAGGAGAAAGTGACTTCTACATCTGTCCTCTGGTTGATGGCTTGAGTAGATGTGCTGGCCAGGTTAGACTGGAAGGTCTCAGTCCTCCCGGAATGCTCCACACACATCATACTTAGGGGAAAGAGGCTCTTCCTTGATGGCTCCAGGCTGCAGCATCAGTCGAACCCTAGCTAGAATCTTGAAGCATCATTGTGCTCATCAGAAATATTTAATTAAGGCTGCATATTAATGGTGTGTTTTTCCTGGCCCTAGGCAGAACCAGTTTAGTTGGAAATAGTTCCTGGCCACTTGGAGAGGGGCACCTCAGATTGGATGTGGAAAGAGCATCAATTGTGAGGCACAGGGGCTTGGGATCCAGTCTGTTTCTGTTCTTCTATCTTTGGGTCTGAGTTTTCTTATCTGTAAAATGAAGCCATTAGAAAGTTGGAGCTTTTGAGATTTTTGCTGGGTATACATTTGTCCAGAAGTATCTGCCCACCATGGCTCAGGGGGGTCTGTGCCTCTGTCTGTGACATATGATGAATTTTTAAATTTGGGTACACAGAATTCTTTAGGGAGAGAGAAGAATGAAGGTGAATGAGCCCTTCCTCCATCCTTCCCCTGTACATATAAGAGCGTAATTTAAAGTCACCCACTCTAAGCACAATATTTACTTAAACTTGCACAGGTTTTTCCTGTCACTCCATGATATATGTTTTATTTAATATAAAAATAGTGGTAGCTGGGTGTGGTGGTGTGTTCCTGTAGTCCCAGCTACTTAGGAGGATGAGGTGGGAGGATCACTTGAGCCCAGGAGTTTGAGAGCAACCTGATATATGTTTTATTTAATATAAAAATAGTGGTAGCTGGGTGTGGTGGCATGTTCCTGTAGTCCCAGCTACTGGGAGGGGATGAGGTGGGAGGGATCACTGAGCCCAGAGCTCTGAGAGCAAACCTGATATGGCTCTTACTAACAAAATGAGTGTAGCTGGGTGTGGTGGCATGTCTCCTGTAGTCCCAAGCCATTGGAGTATTATGGAGGATCATGGAGCCCAGGAGTCGAAGAGAAACATAGCAAGACCTGTCTCGCCAAAAAGCCAAAATAAATGAGAATATGTTCTTCCCGATCTTTAAATCAGCTCACTACCTGCCCCCGAGGTCTTGCAGCACCACCACCAAAAATCTTGGGTTGTTCAGCATCTGGAGGCAGAAGCTCGGGAGTGGCAGGAGCTCCGTGGCACTGGCTTGCGGCTGTGTATGTGGGGAAATGCAAGAGTAGTCCCCACCTGACAACCCGAGTCTGCTTTCTGCACCTGCCCCCAGCATCTGCTCTCATGACCCAGCACCTATGTCAACATTCACTGAAATTCACCTCCTGAAGCTGATGTGCTCGAGGAGTACACATAATCCTTGCCACCCCCTGCTTCCTTGCTTCTGCCCAGATGCAGCCTGGCTCCCTGGGGAGAGGCATGCCTGAGTCTCGCCCACTGTCCCAGAACAAGTTTCCCGGTGGCCCTTTCCAGCTCTTAGGTTCTGTGGATCTACGTGCGGTCACAAAGCTGAGACAGGCATGCTGACAACTGGGTACCTGGCACAACAGTATGTTAATCCAGGAGATAAGAGAGAAAGCAAGACAGGAAAGAACAGGGTGAAATCCCAGAGGGAGCAACAGGGACCCTGGGACTTCCAGTTGTTTCCAGCGGCAGAAGGAGGACAGCTCCAGCTGCTACAGCACCTCCCAGGACCTAACATGGAGAAGTCTACCCAGTCGGTGCTGGGAGGGAAGCAGTCCCAACCAGAGCTAATATCAGATGGGAGTTCCTAGGGGAAGATGATCCCACTGGACTTGGGAGTAGGCTGGGACCCCTCTCTTCTCCTACCCTTCACTCTCCCATCCAATGCGCTTCTGTCTCTTCCTTCTCTTCTTTTCTCCTTTGCTCTGACTTGGTCCTGGTGGTGAAGGACCAGATATGAGCATCACTGCCTGGCTTGGGAGAATCTCTTGGGTGGTGGGCTAGGGGCTCATGCACAATGCTGAATCTTACTCCATTTGTTTTCACCTTATCCTTGCTCCCTTCTTGGCATCCTGCTCTTCTGAAAAGGAAACTGCAATTTCCCTGAATAAACTCGTGCTTTCATTGTCCAGCATTGGCAATGGAGGAAAATGCTCTAGGAGGCCAAAAAGTAGTTGGACGACCCTGACTCTCTCCAGCTTTACCTTCCTTTTAGGGAATTTCTCACATATTTAGTACGAACACCCACATACTAGTTTTAAGGTGGTGCCATTTTCCTCTAACCGTGGTGGACCAAGCTTGGGTGCATGACTTTCTAACCTTTCGCTAATTGAGAGTCTGGTGGGATGTTTAGACAGGACTTTACTGAAAATATGGAGACAGCAGAAAGGAAATGAAAGGAGACTGACAGAGCTAGATAACTGCCCTGTAGGGCATAGCTCATCTTAGCTCACAGACCCTGCCAGAGTCCTCATTTTTTTGACCTTCTTCATGGTTTGGGTTCGCCCTTCTCACTGCAGCCCACAACTAGTTATCTGCCCTCCTAAAAATCCCCACCTAGTAGAGTTCAGCCCAAAGAGGCAGATGGGAGGATCACCTCTTCCAAGGAGTTTAAGGCCTCTCTTCTGGGTGCTACTTTGCTGTTAGATGCCTTCCTCATCTGTGATGATTGAACTAGGGAAAGAGAACTTCCCTTCCCTATCTAGGGAGAGAGACTTCCTCTCCATCTGAAGGGTCGTGGCCTTACTCCTCAAGATAATGAAGAAGAATTTAATACAGTAAATTCAACACCTCCAGCCAGTATGGGAGATACCATGAGGCATAGGACACATATTTCCTTTTAGCTCCAGTGCTCCAGGCCTCAGCTTCCTTTTTTGTGGAGTATGCATATTTAGAGTGCCTACTTAGAGTATTGAGGGCTCTCTGTGATGATGAGGTTAATACATATAAGGCATTTAGAATAGTTCCCAATGAATGACTTTTATCAGTGATATATTCCCAGCAGGTCTGCTTGGTGTGTGAGTCTAGTCCATGAATGGCCCAGAGTGGGAAGATAGCATCACCATCTATGACTCAAGTGAAGCACATCACGATTTTTCAAAGTATTCATCTATGCATCCCTTATTAGTTTCCATACCAACCCCAGAGTGTAAGCTCCACAAGGCAGGAAATTTGTCCATCTTGATTGCCACTATATCCCAAGTGCTTAGCACAATGTCTGACTCATAGTAGATGCCCAGTAATTACTTGTTGCATGACTGAGCTCTGTGAGTAAGATAGAGTGGGTAGTATTAATTCCATTTGACAGAAGAAGAAGGTGAGTCCCAGAGACGTGATACGACTCTTCTAAGGTTGCATCAGGAGTTAGCCGCAGAGCTGGGGCAAGACCCTGAGTCTCCTCAGTCCTGTGCAGTACTCCTTCCTCAGGGTGCTGTTGGATCTAGCAAGAGTTGTGCCTGCTGTATAGGCTGGAAGCAGGGACTAAACCCTGAGCTGCCACCAGGTCAGCTTCATGGATTCCATTGACCCTACTGCTCTGGGCCTCTGTGCACACCTACATGTGTGCATGCTGGGAGTCAGAGGCTCTAGAGACTGTAGACTAGTGGCATCTGCTACACGAAATCCTGCCAAGGGACAGCTTTGGAGAAGGTTTCTGTCTGCCCCTGAGCTAAGTGGGGGTGGAACATCTGACCACATGCCCTCTTGCACCAGGTGTTGTCCACGTTAGACTTCCAAGTGTTGAGCGTGGCTGCAGGGTAAGGCTGCATGATTGCACCAGGCATGTTGGTTTGGCCTCCCTGAGGTGGTGCACAGATTGCCTTTCTGTAAATAGGATGTCTGTCACCTGAGGTGTACCAGGCACCTCATTCCTTTTTTGGCTTCCTGTGGATTTGGAAGGAAACTCAGGGGCCATTTTTTTTCATCCTTTTCCCTCCATATAAGACTATACCAAATATATTCCAGAGATATTATTTGCTCTTAAAAAGGCTCAAGAAATTGGCCTAACTACATCTGAAAGTTTTTCTAAATCAAGGGTGGGCAATTTTTTTTTTAATTTGTAAAAGGCCAGATAATAGAGATTTTAGGCTTTGTGGGCCATGCTGTTGTAGCCACTCAACCATGCCTTTGTAACGTGAAATTAGCCACAGACACCCCAGAACAGATGAGCATGGCTGCATGCCAATAAAACTTTATTTACAAAAATAGGCATTAGGCTGGATTTGGCCCTTAGGCTGTTGGTTGCTGACTCCTGTTCTAAATGGTTATCTTTGGGGTCAGCCCATCTTTGGTCTTGCTAGTCTTGGGTGCTGCTTGAGTCAGATAATCCAAGAGAAATAAAATTCCATGTTGACTCCTCTCCTTAGCCTCTGCTTCAAAACCTTTTTAAGAGAATATTTACTCAAGAGCGAGCTTGGAAGGTCCTGGAAACATGTGCCTTTCATGCAGATGCCTTGCTGCGTGGAGAAAGGCAGGCTTTCACCCCAAATTTCTGTTGATCTGGAGAAGCCAGACAGAGGTGGGCCCAGATGGGCGGCCTGTCTTGGGTGAGTTTGGGTTACTGTAAAAGCTCAGACACTTGGGTTCTTGGCTCTGTATGCCCTCCCTGTCTTCCTAAAGCCAAGCAAAATGAAAGGCGAGGGCTGTCTGAACTAGGGTGTGATATTTAAGTCTTAGCGGGTAGGGTGAAATATAACGGAGCCGTTCTGTTCATTGAGCCAAGCCTGTGGGCTCCTTAATAATCCATGGTCAGGATTGCAGCCCTGTGGGGAGGCAGTAGGAGCCTTCAGCAGCTTGAAAGTAAATGTCTGGATTCCAGGAGGTACAAGCTTCCAAGAAGGAAATTTTCGTAGCTCATCTTTGCACAAGGAGGTTTTAATGGAAATTTGAACACTCCTAGTAAACACCCTTGCTATTAGCATCTTTCATTTTGACAGAGAAGTTTTCTTCCTCTGTTCTGATGGATTATCCAGGCTGGGCTAGGTTCCTGTGTGGAGTTATGGGCTCTCTTTAGGGAAACATTTGGTGTGGTAGAAAGATCCTGGTTTCTGGAATAAGACTTGTGTCTTGACCATGTGATATTAATTGTAGGTAAGATCCTCAGGCAAGGTCTTCGACTTCTCTGAGCTTTGGGCCTCACTGTTGCTGGGGGATGGTATGAGAGTGGGTTTACAAAGCACCGAGCACAGAGCCCGACACATAGTAGGTGGCCTAGAATGAGCTATCCAGGTCTGCCCCGCCATCTTTGGGGCTAGGTTGTCTGTGTGCTCCCCTGACAAGGAACCACCCAGGATTCACGTTTGAAGATGGGAAAGGAGACCTGAAGGGTACATGCTACCACACAGTGAGCAGGCATTCCTGAGAGTCGGTCTGTCCCTTCCTCTCCCACTGGAGACACTCAGCCAGTGTGGGGGTCACGCAGCACCACGGAAGGGACACATGTCTGGGAATATTGGGGATAACCTTCTTGTGTGAAGTTTTTCAAAACAGGCTGGCAGTGGCCTGGGACCTGGATAGCTCAGGCTGCCTGCTTTGCTCCTATGCTTGTCCTCGAGACTTAGCTTCTTCAAGGCAGAGAGGCTCCCTGGCTGGTCCCCTACACAAGCCCCCTCTATCTGTTCTGGGTGGTGGTTCTGATCCCTTTTTCCCTGTGGTGTGGGCCAGAGCTTCCTGTGGCTTCTCAGAGGGGCTGGGGGGCCCTAGCACACTGTGAACTAGTAGGAGGCCGTGAACTGGGAATTCAGTGGAGGAGGGAGAGGGAATAGGAGGAGGATGAGGAGGAAGAGGAGGAGGCAGTTGAGACAGTTCTCTCACTTATGCAGAAAGTGTGTGATCACAGCCAGCCCCACACAGATTTTCCTCCAAATGAGAAGGGAGTGAGAAAATGTAATTTTAGTGTCTGGCTTTTGACTGACTCCCTGTGGAGGTTCCTTCTGGGCTGTAGTGTTGGGTGTCTCTCCTTCCCTCCAAGGGATGGCTGGGCCTGGGCCTGGAATAAGTGAGTGAAGATGGTAACTGGGTAATGGTCATGGGTAGGGAGGGTGTGAAGAGCCATGCCTGTGCCCCAGGGGACTGGGAGGCCTGGATTTCAGAACATCAAGGAGGTGACATCAAGGACAGTGCAGGGGGATTTAGGGACAGGGTAGTGGGGTCAGTGCCTGAGTCAGTCCAAGCTGAGCTATATTGGGTCTCTGTTCCTATGCTGAGGCGTGCTCTCCCAGGCGTGAGGCCATGTTTTCCAGGCCACAGTCCACGGCCTTGCTGCCAACACAGGTGTGCATTTTGGTGGAGGCTTGCTACCCTCTGTGTGAAACCAAGGCAGCAGAATATTTCCCTGGAATCGGGGCTCCTGGAATATGACCCTGCCAGGAAGCTCAAAGTCCTGGGAGAATATGTTCCGGGCAGGGCCCAGGGGGTACCTCCATGCCCCACTGCCTTGTGGCTCCCAGCATGGGAGATGCCGGACAGTATATACTCTGCCGGCTGGACAGGCTGTCATGTCTGCATGTGAAAACCAGGTTCTGGGGAGATTATAAACCAAAGAGAACCCCTCCACCCAGCCCACAGAGTGCCAGCGATTCCCTCAGTGATTCGTGTGTGGAGGATTCACTCTTGGTGGAAAATCTATTTAACATTTTTATCCTATTTTCCCTCCACTCACTGTCAGTCCTCATGTGTTAGGGGAGTGGAAACTCATTTAAATATGAGGTTGTGAAAAAATATAATTAGGAGGACAAATTGAAAAATGCATATAATACATTTCCGTGTCAGACATAAATTACTTTATCCACACCACTGCACCCCTCCATTAACCTGGGGAGTTGGAAGTTGTCTGTGGGATGAAACCCTCTTAGGAGATTTTCTGGAGGAACCCAACTATTAGGAACTCCTTAAAAGCAGAACTTAAATGGGCCGGGCGCGGTGGCTCACGCCTGTAATCCCAGCACTTTGGGAGGCCGAGGCGGGCGGATCACAAGGTCAGGAGATCGAGACCACGGTGAAACCCCGTCTCTACTAAAAAAATACAAAAAATTAGCCGGGCGCGGTTGTGGGCGCCTGTAGTCCCAGCTACTCGGGAGGCTGAGGCAGGAGAATGGCGTGAACCCGGGAGGCGGAGCTTGCAGTGAGCCGAGATCGCGCCACTGCACTCCAGCCTGGGCGACAGAGCGAGACTCCGTCTCAAAAAAAAAAAAAAAAAAAAAGCAGAACTTAAATGATAGCATAGAGTTAAGTGCATATTAGAAACTTCACGATTCCATTTAAACTAATCATTCAGTGACTTCATCACAGGTCAGAAAAAATACACTCTCTTCTCGGTACATTTTGCACCTGCAGAAGGATCACTTCAGGGAGGAAGAAGATGGGGTAGATGAGGGCCACATGATTTTTGCCTTCCTGTGTTGGAAGACAATGCTTATGGAAGGGGATTAAACTTTTTTGCTGTGTCTCCAGGGAGCAGAATAGGTGCCATTGGTTAGAAGTTATAGAAAGGTGGATTTGGGGTCAATATGATGCAATACTTTCTAGCAAAGAACTTTGGTTAAAAACACAGGCTTTGGATTCAACCACAATGAAGGTGAAGCCCAGCTCTTCCACCTACTAGCTGGGGGACCTCGGGAAAATTTACTTCTCTGGGCTTCAGTCTCTTCAACAGGAAGATGGGCAAAACTATAGTGAAACCTCATACCTTCATAGAGTTGCTCCGAAGATATAAAGAATACGCTTAGCTCACGGTTAGGGAAATTCAGTGAAAAGTGGATATTACTACTAGAAGATAGGGTAGCAGTAGAAAGAAAATATGTGGTCCTGTAAAATTGAAGTTGCCCTGCAGTAGGATGGGGCATATGAGGATAATGAGTGCTTCATCATCACTGGAGATTTTGACAGCAGCTTGGTGTATGGCTTCTTCTCAGGAGTGATTTATGGAGATTTAGGAATCAGATTCCTGGGCTAGATTTCGTGCTCTTCAAGTTTAGCTATGATCATCTCAACCACTTGAGAATTTTTTCCTTTAAACAATTATAACAATTGTTTTTCAAATTATCAAAGTTCAGGGAAGAAATTAAATCTCACTTCCTAGACATAACCATCATGAACATTAGAGGAAACTCACTTAATCTCTCTATCAACACACACACACACACACACACACATACAGCTGCAAAGATATGTAGATCACACATTGACAGGAATAATTTTAGCATAATGGGATCACACTCTACATCCCAATTTTAACAAAGAGTATTAAAGTACATGGCTTAAATTACTAAGAGGAAACAAATACATCTAAAGGAAGTTCTGACTTCTGGATAAATATGTCTTCGTTGAAATGGATATTTTTTAGAAGAGCTCATCAAGGTTATGAAAAGTTTTAAGAAGATGGAGTCATTGCTTTCTGTTAATACCTAGTTTCAATTTTAGACTTTTGAGCCCATGTTATAAATGATGAAAAAATTAGCAATCACCTGCTTCTTCCTACCTCCTACCCCTTTTCTTATTTTAATTATAGCATTATTTTTACATTGTTAAGGCTGATAATATCTAACAAGTCCCTGAGTTGTTTAGTCTCAAGCATGTCCCCTACGTAGGGATTCAATTTCCAGTTGTATTCTCTCTGTTCCAGTTTACTCGACAATCTAAAAGGGGATTATTTTGGTCTTTGATCTGTTTTCCTTGACCTGCTTTCTAACTCTTCTGGATTCATTGAATATGTGTTCTTGTTAATTTCTTCTATAGCATTAAACATTTGCAGGGAATTTTCTTTGTTTCTTTGGTTATGTTTTCTTCTAGAGTGGTTCTTCATCATCATAATAACACAATATGCTCTTATGTTCCTTATTTTCCTCCTGTAGTGTGTGTTCACAAGTGCCATATTTTTTTTCATCTTGCATATGTTTAACTTGGGTAGCTGTGTCCACTTCTTCTAATCACTCTGATATTGAGGGCAAATACTTTAGGACTCCTTTTGTGACTTATCTGAAACCTCTGCCATGGTGTCTGAGCTCCAGTTTGCGATGCTTTTTCATGCCTGGGAGCATTGTAGGGGAACATGGGAGATGAGGGTGGTCAGACTCAGAGTTGTGTGTTCCTTTGCGTAGGACCACATTTAGCTCTTGTATGACCTTGTTAAATGTCCTGTTCCAGGGTTCATTCCACTAATGGGGGATATAGGAGGGGATGTCCTTGTCATTTAGATGATCCCCTCAATTAAGCATTGAGCCCTGGAACCTATTTTTCTATGAGAGAGAGAGAGAGAGAAAGACTTGATTGTTCATGCTGCTGTTTTATAGCTCCTTTTCTAATAGTTCTCAATTTGTCCCCCCAACTCTCTCCCTATCAAGGCAGAAAAGGGGAAGAAATGATGTCACACCCACAGTCTGCTTCTCTCCAAATATACAGTAATTAGTGAGAAGTCTAAAGATTTTGGCCTCAGCAGTAATACTTCTGAAGCATGGAGTGGGGTTAGGAACCTGACAGCTTCTGCCAAATCCTGTTCCTGTCCCCCACCCTCACCCCAGGTCTTTTAGATGTTGATGGCATGAGTGTGTGCCAGTTCCTTGTTTGATTGCTGCTCACTTTCCTCCTTCATTTATTGGTTTTTGTTTTTTTGTTTTGTTTTGTCTGATTAGGTATTGGGACACTCTGCCATCTTTCTCCAAAAGCCTCCCTGCATATCTTTTTAAAAAATACAATTTCCTAGGCTCAACACAGAGCTATAAAATTAGATTCCCTTAGGGAAGGGCCACAGAAATCTACTTTTTATACAACTTCCAAGGCATTGTAACAATTGGCCAAGTCTGGGATCCATTTTAAGTTTCCCCTAAGATTCTTTCCAGCGCTGAGATTCTGTGGTTCACTGTGTTCTCTTTAAGAAGCAGGGAGGGGGTGTTAGCACAGGGATTCTGTCGTATTCTCAGGCATGGCATCCTCTCACTATGCAGAAGAAGGGCTTTTGTCTCTCTTTATGCCAATTCTTCCTTTTGTCTTGGTCCATTTGGGTTGATATAATAAAAATGCCTTGAACTGGGTGATTTGCAAACAGTGCAAATTTATTTCTCACAATTATGGAGGATGGGAAGTCCAAGATCAAGGTGCTTGTGGTGTTTGGTAAGAGCCCACTTCCTGGTTCACACATGGAGCCTTCTGTGTCCTCACATGATGGAAGGGACCAGGCAGCTCTCTGGGACCTCTTTTATAGGGCAGTAATCCCACTTATAAGGGTTAAGATGGCCACATATAAATTTTGGTGGAGGGACACAAATATTCAAACCATTGCAAAGGGATAAGGTTGGAGGATCTTCTCATTTCTCTTTGTCACAATGACCTAAAGATACCCTCCATGTTTTAGCAAACTTGCCCTTGAGTTAATGAATGGATAAGTTGTTCTCAACTCTGGCTGCACATTAAAATCACTTTGGCAGCTTTTAAAATATTGATGCTTGGGCCTCACCCCTAGGCATATGGAGTTAATTGGTCTGGGTTAGGGCCAAATCACTGGCCTTTTCTTTGAGATTCCTAGGTGTTCTATCTAGTGTGCTTCCAAGACTGAGAACCCGTAGATTGTTCTGTCTTATTTTTTTAGTGACTCATGATCCATTCTCCATTTTCCTTTCTCCTATCCCAAGCCTTGTTTTTGGAACATGTACTTTCTACCCACTGAATATTTTCTAAGGTAATGTTACTTAGAACAATAGAGTCATGTGGTTGCAAGAATGGGCTTTGGAGTAAATAGAAAGCCGAGTGTGGGTCCTTTTTCTGCCCCTGCTGCTTGTGTGAGCTTGAGCAAGTAACCTAACTTCTCTGTTTCACAGTCTCATGCAAAAATAGGGATTTTAATTCTACCTTGCATTGTTTTGAGGACCAAAATTAGTTTCATATGATATTAATTACATGTTACACTAGTTTTCTTGTGGGTAGTGTTTTCCTGGCATATTATTTTTAGTCTCTTTGTTGTCAATCTTTTAATAAGGCTTTTCTATATGTTTCTTACAATCAACAAATAATTGAATTTTGTTTAATGTTTTCATCTGGTTGACAATCTCTGGCTTTTAATAGGTACATTTAATTCATCTATATTTAATATACTCACTGATACAATATGTGAGTTTTTTCTGCCATTTTATTTTGGGTTTCTTTGCTCCTCTTTTCCCCTTTCCTATCTTATGTTAAAGGAATAGTTCCATATTTCTTTTTTTTAAAATTTTGTTGGTTCATAAACTATAGATCATATTCTGTTCTCCTAGTGATTACTCCTTTTTTTTTTTGAGAAGAAGTCTTGCTCTGTCGCCCAGGCTGGAGTGCAGCGGTGCGATCTCGGCTCACTGTGATCTCCGCCTCCTGGGTTCAAGCAATTCTCCTGCCTCAGTCTCCTGAGTAGTTGGGATTACAGGTGTGCACCACCACACTCAGCTACTTTTTATTTTTATTTTTTATTTTTAATAGAGTTGGGGTTTCGCCCTGTTGACCAGGCTGGTGTCAAACTCCTGACCTCAGGAGATCAGCCCACCCTGGCCTCCCGAAGTGCTAGGATTACAGACGTGAGCCACCATGCCCAGCCTTCTCCTAGTGATTACTCTTAAATTTTTGACATACATACTCATTCTAGGAACATTGAAAGTGATAACAGTATTTTTACTCCAATAATGTATTCAAAATATTCAGCAGAATGCCTGACGACTGTCATTAGAATGCATAATAAATTCCAGTTGCTAGTGCTAGTCTTACTACTGCCAACACTACAATTAATATTACCATTTTAACCCAAAGATCCACTAAGTATTATTTTTATCTATAAGTATGGTATCAAGAAGACGAACATTATGAAAGTTATCTGAACAAATTGTAGTCTGAACAGTGCCAGTTTTTCCCAAAGGAGTTTGCTCATTTGTAAAATGTTATACTGACTATTCAGTGAGATAAGTTCTGCAGAGTGCTTAGCCCACAGTAGGTGCTCAATCACTGTTAGCCTTTATATGGATACCAACCCGGAATTCCCTTTTAAAATGCTCCAGACTTGCCTTGTTGCTCTGAAAGCCAGTTCTAGGCATGTGTCTCTTTGGCTGTGACCCTTGATCCAAAGCTTTCAGGGACTGAGTGTGGAAGTGACTGCTCTGCTCCACTTGGCTGGGACACAGCAGGACAGGCAGCAACCCAGGTCTGTGAAATCAATCATGATGATTCTGGGAGGAATTATTGGTGAATTAGGGGGATGCTCCAAGGGATGCTCCAGATGGAGGTAGGTGTAAAGTGGTGTTTTGCTGGAAGGAGTTGTTTTTGCACAACATATTGATCTCCTTGGGGTGGGAGAAAAAAGAAACAGCAGCTCCTCGCTGCTCTCCCAGAGTGGTGGGTAGGAGAGGACAGGTGGGAGTCTGTGGGCCCCTTTAGCTGGCTATTTTTTTAGATGTACCATCAGGTACTGCAACTGTATTCCCACTGCTTCCCCAGCAATGCAAAGGGCAGATTACGAAGCAGAGTTGGGCTGGCGGCGAGTTTTGCTTTGCTTTCTCCCAGCGGCCACAGCATTTGCATTGGTGGGTGGTGTGCACAGTCTGCAGAGAGAGGGCGATACCCATGCCCAGGGCCCACAGACTGAGCACAGAACAGAAAATTGGGGCTGGGAATTCACCCATGGCTCCTCAGTGTCTGGGTTGCCCATCTCTGATAGACTCCCAAAATAGCAGGGGCCAGGAATAGGGTGAGGACACCTGGGGATGAGGGGCCCTGCCAGAGCTGGGTTCATTCTTGAGGGAAAGTCTCCCAAATCTGCCATTTGAGAGGATAGAGTTTCAGTCCCCAAGCTCAGTTGTGCCTCACCTCCATGCTCCATTGTCTGGGTGTCCCCAGGCCACTCACTTATCCCACTCATGTCTATTCTCTTACCTGTAAAACTAGAATTGCAGGTATATTAGTGGAAACATTGTTGGGAGATGAGACATAGGTTTTGATCCCATCTCCATCTCTGAATTATCTTGGACAAGCAACCTGACTTAGGTGCTTGCTTGTCTGTAAAATGCAGAATGATGGTACCTGCCATGCTAGCTCATGGCGAAGTTGGGAGCAGCAAATAAAAGAATGACCTTGCAGGCTCTCAAGGGGACAGAAAAGAGAAAAGAGGGTTCTTCAGAGATGTATGCTCTTACCTAGGGTTGGGGAGCTGGTTTATGGATGGCATAAATCTCAGAGTCCCCAGCTTCTTCCCTAGGGTCCTCCCGGACCAACCAGCCCATAATGGAGTGTGTTCAGCCTCTTGGGTAGATGTAGGAGCGTGGGTGGTGGCATGAAGGAGACAGGTTACTGCTCAGCAGGAGAGGGGGACCTATGTACGGAGCCTCCCAGCCTCAGAGGCAGTTGTTACTACACAGAGCCTTCATGCTGAGCCCTGTGCTAACCACTCCACACACACTGTCCCCTGAATCAGTCTTGACAACCAGCCCCTCACAGGCAGGGAGCAATGGGATTAGATGCCTTTTGTGGCATGAGAACAGGTTCCTAAAGGCCCTCTGTTGGGTCACATTTTAACCCTGTATCCTTGGGTTTTAAGGAGATCCATGGAGTCTGTGGCAGAGGGACCAAGGTAGGGGGGCCCTTGATGGATCATTGATGGGACTTACCATCTAGCTGGGTTGTTGAGGACTCCATACTAGCCCAGGAGTTTAGTACTGGCATTCTCTAAGACACACCTGAAGAAACTGAGGTTTAGAGAGGTGACCTTGCCAAGGCCACATAGCTAGTAAGCTGTGGAGCTGGGATTCTAACTCAGATCTGGTTGACTCAGAAGTCCAGCTGGGGGTAATGATGGCAATGAAGGCTCTGGAGTTGGAAGAGACCCAGACAAAGTGGGTTTGGGGCTGCTTCAGTGGCCAAGGATCTTGGGGAGAATCCTGGCCCATGAGACCACAGTAGATTCTCCTGGATGCTGCTGGCCAAGAGTTTGAGTGTGAGTGTGTATGGGTATGTGTAGGGTGTAGGGTATAGCACATGTATGCATTGTGAGTGTAGAGTATGTGAGTGTGACAGTATGTGTGTGTGAGTGTGTGATGTGAATATGAGAGTATGTGTGTGTGTGTAGAGTATGTGTGTGTGTTTAGAGTATGTGTAGAGTGTGTGTGAATGTAGAGTATGTGGGTGTGTGTGAGTGTGTGTAGAGTATGTGAATGTGAGAGTATGAGGTTGTGTATGAGTATGTGTGTAGAGTATATGAATATGAGAGTGTGTGTGAGAGTATGTGTAGAGTATATGGATGTGAGAGAATGTGAGTGTGTGTGTGTATGTGTGTGTGTATATAGTGCCTCCCCAAAGGCCCCACTCTGCCAGCAGCCTGCCCATCCATCATCATAATGGGCGTGGAAGCCCATTCCATTCCTGCTGAGCCCTGCCAAAAAATCAGTGAGGGAGAGCCAGGAAGAATGTGCGCCGCGAGGAGCAGGCAGTGTGTTGCAGTCCGAATGGCCCACTGTGATGATTTGGGTGACAGTGGGGCCAGCAGTGCCACTGAGACTCTGATGGCTCCTTAGGAGTTGTTATCGTCATAATAATAGATCGTTCTCTGTTTCACAGTGCTAGGTCCATTCTTAATTTTTTTTTTTCTTCCTTTAGAGGCAGAGGAGGAGATGGAGAGTTGGTGAGACTGAGATTTTAGGTATCCTCAAGTCAATTCTGAAACTCTAAGTCGGAAGAAATAGAGAATTCTGAGTGATTTTAATTTTTCTGCAGTCACGGGGGGAATTTCCATAGGGAAGATGCTTTCCAAGAAAGCTCATGTGTCTTGGACTCTGACAGAGCCCTTCTGAGGCCTGGTTCTGGCATTTGTCCATGGTTTGGGGAAGGCGGGCCCTGGGTGGTGGCGAGGATGCAACTTCTGGAGCAAGGCGTGGGCACTGCAGACTCAACGTGATTCTGCTGGGGTGGCGTTCTTGTGGCTGAAGAATGTGTCCCCTGAGTTGGCACGGTGAGGCATGGCATGGAGTGGACCAAACGGAAGGTATTTCCTGTCACTGAAATTAAAGGAGCCTGGAGGTGGAGGGGAAGCAATGGAGCAGAAGAGGAGTTCGGTTCTAGGAGCATTCGGAGGTCTCGGGAGTGTTGGGTTAGGTGACACGGTCCCTGTCTGCCCTGGGGCTCTGTGTATTCCCCCTGGAGATTTCACTGGAATTGGTGATGTCCAGTGTTTAGGGCTATCTCTGGAAAATAAACATGAACCTAAAATAATAAGAGGCTGGACCTACGAAGGAAATGAACTAGAGTCAATACACATTTTTCCCAGGCACCATACGAGGTCCTGCAAATCACTGGGAAATGAGTGGGACACAGGACGTCACACTCCATGCAGTGAGCTTTGTGTTTGGTTTTTCCCAGTCATTGGCTGTGGTGAATCATGTGTTCTCCCTGTGTTCAAACGGCTGTTGAGAGAAAGGTGTGGATGTTGGCAACTCTGGGGAGGAGACTAGTGATGGCATCAATTGAAGGCCCACTATGGTGTTTAGATCATTGGCTTTTAAAATTTAGACAATGACCTCTGAAGTGGACCTTTTTGCCTCCAGCTGATAGACATATCAGAGCGTGGGAGACAGAGTACCCAGTTCCAACTCCAACGTCCTGCCCACGAGCTGTAGGACCCTGAGTAAGTTCTCACCTCTTTGTGCCTCTACTTCCTCATCTCTACCTGGGGGAGGTAGTCATAAGTACCTAGTGTTATTCTGACAGTAAGGCCGTTGCACAGAATAGATGAATTCGTCGGTATGAAGCCCTTAGCTTCGTATCTAGCACATTCTAAATGATAAAAATATTGGCATTACTGTCATTAATGAGGATATTGAAGATCAGTGAGGTGAGGGAATTCTCCCAACACTGGGAAGAAAG
The DNA here is from genome assembly GCF_008728515.1 of Papio anubis. Lineage (NCBI taxonomy): Eukaryota > Metazoa > Chordata > Mammalia > Primates > Cercopithecidae > Papio > Papio anubis. The sequence continues at coordinate 74,185,798 of NC_044986.1, read as the reverse complement.
ACCACAGCAGGAAGTAAGCTCTGGGAAAGCCCATGCTCTCTGATTCCAACAAGAAGGATGCTGGTGTCCTCCTGCTCCGAGATGCCAGGAACTGTGGCCTCACCTGAGGGACAATTCTAAACTCCATCTCTAGACAAAGAGTAGTTGCCAAACCAAATCATTCCGCAAAATACACATGCCAGTGTATTTTCCTTTCTTTGTCTTAACAATTTTTATGGGTACATAATAGTTTTACGTATTTATGAGGCCCCTGTGATAGTTTGCTGCGAGCACAGAATGTGTAATGATCAAATCTGGGCACCTGGGTTACCATCACCTCAAATTTATCATTTCTTTGTATTGGGAGCATCCCAGATATTCTCTTCTAGCTATTTTGCAATGTAGAATAAATTTTTGTTAACTACGGTCGCCCTGTTGTGCTACTGAACACTAGGTCTTATTCCTTCTATCTACCTGTATGTTTGTACCTATCAACCAATCCCTCTTAACATCCCCTCCCCACTACCCTTCCCAGCTTCTGGTAACTACCATCCTACTCTCTTGCTCCATGAGATAGTTTTTTAGCTTCCACATGAGTAAGGACATGTCATATTCGTCTTTCCGTGCCTGGCTTATTTCACTTAACATAATGTCCTCCTGTTCCATCCATGTTACTGCAAAGGACAGAATTCCATTCTTTTGTATGACTGAATGACATTCCATTGTGTATATGTACCACATTTTCTTTATCCATTTGTTCATTGATGGACACTCAGGTTGATTCCATATCTTGGCTATTGTGAAGAGTGTAGCAATAAATACAGGAGTGAAGAGATCTCTTCTGTGTGCTTTTCTTTTGGGTACATACCCAGCAGTGGAACTGCTGGATCATATGGTAATTCTATTTTTAGTTTTTTGAGGAAACTTCATACTGTTTTCCATAGTGGCTGTACCAATTTACATTCCCACCAACAGTGTGTGAATGTTCCCTGTTCTCCACTTCCTTGCCAGCATTTGTTATTTTCAGACTTTTTGATAATAGCTTTTAAAAAACTGAATTAAAGCTACTTCCATCCGTATTTTTTGGAAGGAGGGGAATAAACTTCTTGGACCAAATCTGAGGAGTCCTGAGATACATGGGGTAGATGAACAGGAGTCCATGGTGGGACCTTTTGGCTTCTGAGCCCTGGTTGGAGTGTTTTGGGATGTTAGTGCTTCCTTCTGGAATTAAGATGTGCTTAGTAACTGATGTGTGGTTGCTACTGGAGTGTGTGCATGTGTGTAGATTTTGAGAAATTATAATTTCATGCCTCACCTTCATATAACATATTCATGTAAATATTGGCACTTGGTGTTCTCCATGACCCTTATAGCATCCCTGTAGTTTGTAGGTGTGGTTGTAGATTGTGGGTTATAGGTTATAGGTATATGGTATAGATTACAGTTGTAGGTTGCAGAGTATAAGTTGGAGGCACAGGGTGTAGGTTTTAGTTTGTAGGTATATGCTGTAGGTTACAGCTGTAAATGGTAGGTATGGGTTGTAGGCTGTGGGTTGTAGGTATAGACTGTAGACAGGAAACAGAAAGAACACTGATCAAATGTTTGTGACTTCTTTGTTTTGGGAACATCTCAAATATTCTCTTTTAGCTATTTTGAAATGTAGAATAAATTATTATTAACTGTAGTCATTCTGTTGTGCTGCTGAACACTAGATCTTATTCCTTCTATCTACCTGTATTTTTGTGCCCATTGTGTCGATAGACCTGGACCTTGAACCCAGAACTTTTGATGCCCAAATCCCTGATCTTCCTGAGTATATTAGGTTCCTTCAGGGAAAATGAGATGCGTTTCAGCGGTAATGTTTATGCTTTGCTATAATAAATACACCTAAACGTGGATAGAGAAAGGAGCTCATATCTAGTTTCTTCCTAGGGACATCAGTTGGTTATCTTTTGATGCATTTTCTTTAAGCCTCCTTGTACCAATTTTTAAATTATTTCAATTTCTTTAGCTCTGACTGTATCCTCTGTCCAATTTTGTATGCCGCCTTCTGCCTCCCAGTTACTATAACAAACATCTCCTATGTAAACTCTTTTTATGACTGCATTCTACTTGGTATGGCTGCACCATGATTTCTCTAGTGTAGGATATTTAGGCTGTTTATGCTGTTTGGCTATTATAAATAACATAACAATAATCATCTCCAAGCTAGTTTTCCTAATGATTTTATCTTTAGGTTTCTGGGGTGAGCCTAGGGCTGGATGTTTGCCAGGCTAGGAAGAAACTGGGAAGGAGCCTGGTAACTCCCTGAGGGGGAAGGCTGGCCTGGAGTTACCTGGCTGCCTGGCTCAAGTGTGCCCTTGGCAGGGGCTGCTAGCCCAGAGGCCAGCACCAAGCAGCATAGTGGGCCAGCTTTGGCATAGGTGGAGCAAGAGAGGGAAGGGTTCTGCCTCTGTAATCAGGAGTAGAACATTCAGGCATGGAGCTAAGATAAATGAGTACCTTTTAGAGCTTTGGCTCTATAGAGACGGCCGAGGTGGCCATGAGGTGGTAAGGAACAGTCACACATTTATAGCCTACCCACAGTTCATCCCCCTGACATTTCTGCCCTGAGTTACCAGTGAGCAACAGGCAATTCTCTCCCACAAAGCCTAAGCAGGGGGCAATTCATCCTCCTTTGTTAGGATTTGATTTTATCAGAGGGATATTTGGAGGTCAGTGGCTGGAAGAATGATGCCATCATAGAGTTTGGTGACTCTTGTCGGGCAGTGATGGAGGTGGGGGAGGGGCAGAGCCTGGCACACATGGTCGGGGAAGAGTGGTAGGATATGGGAAGAAAGACTAGTCCCTTTGCTCGAGGAGATTAGGATCCTTAGGGTTTTTACTTCCAACATTTATTGCCCCTCCTCCCGGGATACCTGCCTTCCTCTTGTTTGGCTTGTGTTTGCAAATGAAGCAGACAAGTTCTGGAGAAGTTAAATGATTTGTCCTAAGTCGTGTAATCATTGACTAGGGATGGGAAACTAGACCCAGAGCTCCAGCTTCATGGGTGCCCTTTCTCCCATGTCATGAAGCCGCTTCTGTATGTTGGCCTGTCTGCCCAGTAGACTCTGCTCCTTGGGGCTCTGGTTGTGTCTGACCCTGTTGAATCCCCCACACGTGTGTTATGACCTTGTTGAGACACTATGGGTGTCTCAATACTGGGCATGTTAGCAACATTGAGGGATGAAAGCAGTGTCGTGCTGTGGATGGTCAGCCCTGGTTTGTTGAATGCAGGAGTGTTCATATGTCAAAAATACATATGCATTCACTCTACAAATATTTCAAACATTTATTATGTTCCCAGCATAATAGTACAGCTTCTAGTATTGCAGGGGAGAAAGTCTTCAATAAAAGTTATAGAATTATTAATTACAGATGGCAGAAGAGCTAAGGAAGAGAGTGATTTCAGGTTGCCAAGAGAACATACTCACAGAGGCATGACAGCTTTGGGAGACCCTTTCAGTATCATCAGGACAGCCTGAGCTCAGAAGTTAGGCTCTCATAGCGCCAATAGGAAGGTTTTGGCAAATCTGGATTTTTTTCACTTGCACTCTGGTTTTGGTTCTGCTATTGACTATCAGGGTTACTTTGAAAAAATCATTTGTTTATTTATGTCTTGCTTGCTTTATCTGTGAAATGAAGAGTTTGTAAAATTCTCCTGTAAATCATTTAATTACCACCCCCTTCCCCCATGGAAACAAACCTGGAAAATCTTAACTTTGCTTTAAAAATATTCAGTACATGGAGTATTTTAATGTTCGTGTTTTCTCTTTTGAGTGGGGTTTGGCCATTGGCTGGTTCTTGGATAAAATTTGGAGGGAGGTATTCTCCAGGCTTAAATGAGTGAAAAAGTCTGGGAAAAAATAAACCAACCCTACCTCCTTCTCACCCAAGGAGTGTCCTTTGCATCTGGGCATCGCTGTGTTTTCATTTGCTGGCCAGTCCCTCATCTGCTGCCAACCTCTTCCTTTCCTAGCTTTGTCAGAAGGTCCAGAGAGCCCACTGTGCTGGAGGGGAGAATCTGTCCCTTTTGCACACATCATTGGGAACTCAAAGTCATCTCGTGTTGGAGTCAAATGACGTGTTAGCACACGCCTGCTGTGGGGATCCTCCTGCAGTTGGCATATTGCGTGACACATGGGGGGATTCTCATCCTGCTGAAATGCATGACTAGCCCCTTCTCTCTCCATGCACAGTTCAGTGCATTTCCCCCCCTGAGTTGTTGCTTCTCATAGGAGATTATTTCTGATGCATATTGACTTGTTACTGGAAAACACTTCAGCGGGATAATGAGCTGGATAGTTTTCCTCTTCATTTTTCTTTGTTGTTGTTGAATTCATATGGGTAACTGGGCTTTCCACTTACACTTTATTGATTCCTGAATTTAGGGCATAGCTCTGTAATTGGCAATTTCCTCAGTGCCACGTGGGCAGAGAGAAGTACTGTGCCTGGGGCTGCTGACTCTGTGGGAAGCTGTAGGGGCACTTCCTTTCAGCCCTGGACTGACACAGCTGAGTGCCCGTGGGCAAGTCCCTTGTTGCCTCTTTCTTGGCTCTGGTTTTTCCTTGCTGTCTTGTGAGGGGTTGGATCAGATGACCTTGAGCACCAGCCCTTCCAGTTCTTGAATTTTCCAGGCTAGGTTGGAAGCCCTTTTCTTTGGTGGCTTTATGCATGAAGGGCCGGGTGTTCCTGTGTTCACGGATGACACTGCTGACCCCATGTGCTCTTGTCATTGTTTTCCTTGGAGGGCTGAGCGATCTGTGCTGAGTCACGCACATGCACAGCCAGAGTCCCCTGTGACTAAGCTGTGCATTTTCAGGAGGGCTGGCAGGGTCGGTGGTGCAGCCTCTGAACTGGGACAGTTTGAACCCAGCGTTGCCTGGAGGGTGAATAAACCTTGACCTTGCTGGCGTGGGTGAGGGGCACCTGCCCATGGAACTAACTGGTCTGGACTCATACAGTGCTCTCCTTCTGTCCATTTCAGTATGCTGGCTGTCAGCTTTGCTTATGCATAGATGAATTACTCTCATTTCAGATTATCGTGGAAAATCTTGCTGTCAAGTTCTTAGGACAGGATTAAGTAGAATAGGTGATAAAGGTCATTGGCATTATTTACAATCTCTTGACTTTCATTCACCCCCATCTGCTGTAGACAAGCTGGATGCTTGCAAGAGCGACAAATACTTGGGACTTGGAATCAGGCACACCCAAGTTTGAAGCCCCATGTGGTGCTTTCTGGCTGCGTCACCTTAAACGCTAGCTTCCCCGAGTCTCGGTTTTTCTAAAATGGTAGGAAACAGCTTTGTTTGGCCTGAGAGGTTTGCTGGTGGAGACTAAGTGAGCTACTGCTGTGTTTTGCCACACCTCAACGCTGGTGGGATGCAAGATGCTTTGAGGAGGGACACAGACGAATTTCTTATTATAGTTGTGTATTTGAGTACACTTGTGAAAAAATAGAACTAGCACATCAGAGCTCGTGATTTCACAGATATTATTGCCCAGGACAATGCTAATTTGAAAAAAATCGAGACAATTTCAAGTTGATTTCAAGGATAATGTGCACTGAATATTAGCGCAGGGCATGCAGGCAGGGCAGAAATCAGAAAGATGGGAGAGAATGACAGAATTTAGAGTACCACTGAGCTACCCTATACTACAGGTCTTCTATAGAACATGTGGTGGGAGCAGAATCAATGTGTCTTTCTCTTTGTGTCTGTCCTGGTACAGGGAATGTTTAGGGCACTGGTGCAAGAAGCTCCCAGAGAAAAGGTGACGGTGACTTAGCTTTGTGCACTGCATCACCCTCACAGGCAACGGTGTCTGCTCCAGGCGTGACTTCTGCTAAGTGAATGTGGACAAGATGGCCACTTTTTCTAGATCCTTCTGGGGAAGATGTTAGTCATGATAGCATTAGAACCTTAGAGCTAGAAGAGACTTTGGAGATGATCTACTGCATTTTATGTTAGACTTAGATGATTTTTTTTACAAAAGAGAAAAATTAAAAAGCCCCAGAGAGACCTGGACTTACTCAAAGCCACACAAATAGTTGAGCACAGTGGCTAAGATGAATTGTTTTGTGCCTTTCCCCAAGTATCTCTCTTTCCTTGTCCCTCTGTCTATCCTGGTCAACAGTGTCATTATTTGAAGTGAGTTTTTGGAACAGGACCCACCTGTATTCGGTGGGTTAGTCTAGCACCGCGAGGTCTGTCCTTCAGCATTGCCTGTGTCTCTGGCCTTCTCTTGTTGGTTAGAAGATTGAGGAGGCAGCCATGTAGACACTGCTGGAGGAAGAGGAAACAAATTTAAAAGTCACAAGTTTTGGCTTTAGTTGCCTGTGGTGTTAACATTAGCTTTGTCTTCAGGGCATGCTCCTGACCTCCCAGGGTCTCAATTTCCTCCCATATAACGTGGCTTATACTAACTCTGCAGGCTTGAAAGAGGTAAGAGGTGGGGAGGGCCCAGTACTTGGCTCCCTTGAAGAAAATAGTGGAGGCTGAAGCTGAGGCCAGGCTGTCCACTCCAAACTGGGATTAGGACCTCATGGTTCTTCAGCCCCTGACTTTCCTGATAGAGGCCCATGTGGGGGCTCTGGGTTGGCCTGGTCACCGTCTGCTTGGGGTGTCCTCATACTTTTCCATGGAGAGGTTCTGGGATCAGGGGTGGGAATGGGGTTAGGTTATCTAGGAATTGAGAGTCCCTTCTTCATAACTAATTTTTCTTTACTGTCTCATGACTTCTAGATAATAGTCTATAATTTTAACTCATTTGTTATTTATATCATTTCTCTGTGCTCAGCTCTAAGGGTATAAGAGTAAATTAGATCTGGCCCTTGAATGGAAGAAGCTTACAGCTGAGGCGGGGAGCTCTGTCTAGCGTGCACAGAACATGGTGCTTTGACAAAGGGTAGGTGCCGGGGAGTGAAGTGGGAGCCCTGAGGAGGAGGTCTTAACAAGGGAAAGCCTTCCACAGCAGGCAGGGGCTGAGCTGGGTCTGGAGGGCTGAGAGGAGCTAGGCTGGCCAAGGTGGGAGGGTGCTGGGGTGGCAGGGGGTGCACTCCTGGCGGAGGCAATAGCACAGGAAAGGCCCAGAGGTGGCAGACACTATGGCATAGCTGGGAAACCGCAGGTAGAGTGGAGCGGGGAACAAGAGGGGAGGGCAGGAGCACTGGGATGGAACGTAGTGCATAACAGCAAAGCCCTCAACCCTTGTGCCTGGCCCCTGCAGCCTCCTGACTCTTCACTATGTGAGAGGTCTGAGGAGAGAAGAGTCTAAGTGCTGTATCCTTTCTGAGTTTTTTAAAAAAATTATTATGGTAAAATATACACACTATAAAATTGACCATTGTGACTATCTTAAGCATACAATCAGAATTCTGTTCAGCCATCTGTGCTACTTACTTCCAGAACCATCCAGAACTCCAGATGGAAACCTTGGACCTATGGGGAGTCACTCCCATTCTCTCCTCCACCTACCCTGAGAACCTGTGATCTGCTTGCTGCTTCTTGAGGCCTATTTGGATATTTCCTATGAGTAGAATGATAGGATATGTGGCCTTTTGTGTCTGCCTTCTTCCACTTAGCATAATGTTTTTGAAGTTCACCTGTGTTGTGGCATGCAGCAGTACTCCATTCCATTAGTCCCTTGCATGGCCACACCACATTTTTCTTATTCATACATCAGTTGGTGGACATCTGCGTTGCTTCCACCTTTGGCTATTGTGAATAGTGCTGCTATGAACACTTGTGTACAAGCTTTTGTTGGTTATCTTTATTTATTTATTTATTTTTGAGATGGAGTCTCACTCTGTCACCCAGGCTGGAGTGCAGTGACACAATCTCAGCTCACTGTAACCTCTGCCTCCCGGTTCAAGTGATTCTCCTGCCTCACCCTCCTGAGTTGCTGGGATTACAGGCACCCGCCATCATGCCCAGCTAATTTTTTGTATTTTTAATGGAGACGGGGTTTCACCATGTTGGCCAGGCTAGTCTCGAACTCCTGACCTCAGATGATCTGCCTACCTCAGCCTCCCAAAGTTCTGGGATTACAGGCATGAACCACTGTGCCAGGCCCATTTTTGATTTGGGATATATGCCTAGGAGTGGGGTTGCTAGATCCTATAGTAATGTGTTTAACTTACTGAGGAAATTGCTGGATTCTTGAGGATGTGTTTTGGGTCTACTCTCTGTTCAGAACCCAGACCTAGTTACTTGCTCTGTTGGATGCAAGCTCTGAGGCATGGGCTAGACACCATGTGCCAGGTCCTGTTTTCCATCCTCACAAGCAACCCTGCATGCTGGGCACTCTTCCTCATCCTGGTTTTCAGATAAGGAGATGGAGGCACAGAGTGGTTAAGCATCATACCCAAGGTCACGCAGCTTGTGAGTAGAGGGTCTGGGAATTGAACCCAGACAGGCTGTCCAGAGCTCAGTCTCTCCCCAACACACCCCATGGTGCCTCAGAGACAGGAGTCCCACAGACAATATCCTGGATGGAGCCTGTAGCCTCCTGATGGTGGTGGGAGGCTGTGTGAGCAGCATGGAGCCCGAGCCGGCCCTTGGGGATGAGGGCTGCACCAGGGCCCACTCAGCCACCCTCCACCCTGTGTTCTTTCCTTGCCTTGCCTCCCCTCTGCATTCCTTCCTTGTGCCTCCTCCTCACTCCCCACTAGCCTCACCTGTCTCTCTCTCTCTCTTTCAATAAATGAAAATGGTTTATGGGCTCTTCTAGAAATTGTACCTGCCTTCTGGTTATAACTGGGGAAAGAGAGAGAAAGAGACACAGAGCAGAGAGAGGTAGGCTTCCTTCAGCAGATCTGGGTACGCCCATGGGACCTCCTGGCCTGGACATCCTGGTGGTGCTTCCAGGCCTGCCACAGAAGTGACTCTGAGTTGGCTTTGGCTCTGATGTCTGAGGGCGCCTTCTTCCCCTCTCCCCCTGTGACTTCCTGCGGGACAGCGCAATTCCTCTGCCATTGTGTAAGCAGCACCCACAGATGATACGCCATGCTAGGGCATTAACTACTTGTTGAAAAGCACTTGTGTGTTCCCCTGGCTGAGGCTGAAAGTGGGGGATCCCTGGGGAAGGGGGTAGCCTGGCTATGGATAGGGAGAAGGCCCTCCAGGGAAATGAAGAGGGGAACCCCAAGCCAGTTCGTCCTGTGGGAGCTGGCCCAGATTATGGTTCACAGTGTAAATTTGGGAGCATGCCAGGGCCGTATTAATACTGCATGAGGCAGTAAGGGGACCTCAGGCTTGAAACCCGAGCTGTGGCCTAGAATGGAACTGAACAGTGGGCCTTGTCTTAAAGGGACATGACGAGCTCCCAGAAGTATGTGTCGGCATTATTTCCCTCTAATGCTGTTTACTATATTTGTACACAATGCCCCCGAAGGATTTGAAAAGGAAATGGCAATGTAATAAGAGAGGTATTTTTTATTGCACATGGGAGCATGCTCGTTGACTTAATTATTGTTTCTTTTGTTACCTTGGTGAATTAGAGAGGGGGAGAGATGGAGAGGGAGGTTGGGAAGTTGGAGGGGGGAAGAGAGAGAGAGAGAGGAGAAGGAAACCCATGTCTACTGTTATTTTGCTGAAATCTATCTCAGCGAGTAGGCAGATTGAGAAATCAAGGATTCCTTCACAGGTAGAACAAAATGAATAACACTTTGAAAGCTCAGAATCATCAACACAACATAGAATTCAGTTTCAAGGTGCCACTTTTGACTCTTCTCCTGCTCTTTGAATTGAGTTCATGGCTGTGCTCATCGTCTCCATGGAGAAGGGCAAGTCAGTGCCGTTTCTTGTAGGAGTGATCGGGCCACTAACATTTGTCTAGAAACCAAGCAACCGAAAAGTGCAAATATCTGGATGCTATTGGCTTTTGAGAAAGAAAGGATGTCAGGCATTTCTTTGAAAGGGCAACCTCCATTCAGATGGTGTTGTAGAGCATTTTCTTAGACATTAGAAAGATTCAACTGTGTACAGCAGTTTTAGTGTTAAGAGTATTTCAGAATACTTTTATTCTTTCCATATTGGAGGTCCACTGCATTAGTTAGATGCTTTTGATTACAAATGATCAAGAATACTGACTCAAATTGGGTTAGACAGTAAGGAAATGTATCTCCCATAAGAGAGCAGAGTTGGGGGAGGAAAGGCTGCACTGTGGATAGATCAGTGGTTCAGTGATGTGGTTGAGGCCCTGCGCCCTTTCTTTTCTCTACTCTACTGTCCTTAGTGACAGCTTTATCCCAAGTCTGATTTATTTCATGGCTGCAAGATAGCTACAGTGGTTCCGGACATCACATCTGGGCATGGCAATGTCCAGAGTCAAGGCAGGGACCATCTCTTCTGGTGAGGACTTTATGAGAAAATCTTTCTCCAAAGCCCCCGATACTTCTCCCATCTTTCTCATTGACTAAAACCAGGCCACTTGCCTGGCTCCAAATCAGTCAGTGTCAATAGAATGGGAATGCCCTGATGGTTGTAAACTAGACAGGACCCACCAGCTGGTGAGGGAATGAGATCAGTTTATCTGAGCTGCAAGACAGTGTGGAGAAGGAGTGGGAACCTGGACAAGATAGGGCCATGCTCGTGAAGAGGAGGAGGGTGACATCTTCTGCCTCCATGATTAGCAAAGGGCAGTTATCACTTAACCGGGGTGCACATGGCATCACAGAATGCTAGAACTTGGAAGGGAAATTAGAGATAATCTTCAATTCTTTCATTTTACACGTGAAGAAACTGAGCCCCAGGGATGAGAGAGACTTGCGCAAACTCACGGATCCACCCTGGACCTCAGGTGCCAGCTGTGGGGGCCAGTGGGCCATTGGGGCGCTCTAGCCAATGCCACACAGCCTGGGAGCAGTACCAGAACCTAGGGCAGGAAAATGTTGGCAGGGCTTCAGGAAACTATTTGTAGGGCCTGTCATTTTCATTCAATAAATATTGATCAACCATTGAGTCTCCAACCCTGCACTTTCTGGGTGGTTATGAGAAAGAGTAAAATTAAAGAAGCCTCAAGGCATGTAGAAGAGAACGGGTTCCAACCTGTAAGGACATATTCTAGTCTGGGTGTGCTTTCTCTTCTGGAGAGAATTCTCATTTTGGTCTCATTTTTCATATTCTCACTGCTTGATTCCAAGGACTTATAACAGTGTGTAGAACACAACTGGTATCCATAAATCCATGTAGAATTATATTAATTAGAACTGCATGAGGTCCAGAAAGTATTGTTTTCATCTTATTTTAATGTGTATACATTGGCTACAAAATTAAGTCATGGTAGATATTGTCTAGACAAAATTGTCCAAAGAAAAATAGAACATGGTGCCTTCCTGAAAGTGAGCTCATTTGAGGACTGTGATCTTGATGGTTGGGTATTGACCTGGTTAGGGAGTCAGGCAGTGACAGCGGCTCAGCCTGCTGGTGCTGAGGGAGGCTGGGGATCATATCCGTGCAGGTGATCCATGACAGCCCTCAACCCCAGTGTTTAAAGGAAGTGGGTGGGCTCATATTATCTTCTCCTCTTCCCTCCCGCATAACCCTCTGAGTAGTCTTTAGAGCCTTCTCTTACCAGCTAGGTGGCTCTGGTTGTGCATGTCAATTACAGAAAATGTGAGTGGGGCGGTAGCTGATAGATAATGAGACCCGGGTCCCTCAGTCCCTAGGTGCCACCCTAAAGAAAGCAATAAATCAATCCACAGGCTGCATCAGTGTGCCTGGTATTTTCATTTCTCCTCTAGAAACAGGTTTCTAGGGCTGTCAAGATTGGAACTCATACCACACATACCACCATGCTGAGGTTTCTAAATTCAGGCCGCGGTTTCTGCATGTTTTGAGAGTGTCAGAAACTTCAAAACATTGAAAGTCCCAGAGGAGAAGGGAATATTATTCTTCTTATTATTCTGAGAGATCATAGTTTGCACATTCTTGGCTTCCTCAACATTTGGATGCTGGAGCTCCATTGGTCTGAGGCTGAAGAGCAAACTCCGCCAAAGCTTCTCTTATGTGGATGGAAAGTTTTCTGTGTCTGTTTTATTACTTAGGCATTCCACATTCTCCTTCGACATCTCACATACTCCTGCTGCTTTCCTTTGTGAGTGGAGACCTCAATTTCTTTCTAGGTGGTAACAGCTGTGTTCTCTGGACAGTGAATTTTTGCACCACAAACCCTAGTCTCACAATGACTTCATTTGCACATGGAGGATAAGTTCCCATGTAAGAAATATTGTTTAGTCATTTATGTAAAAAAAGCTTTTAAATTGTTAAAACAATTTGTGGGTTACATAGCAGGTGTATATATTTATGGAGCCCATGAGATGTTTTGATACAGGAATACAATGTGAAATAAGCACATTATGGAGAGTGAATATTCATCTCCTCAAGCATTTATCCTTTGAGTTACAAACAATCCAGTTACATTCTTTAAGTTATTTAAAAATATACAATTAAGTTATTATTGACTATAGTCACCCTATTGTGTTATCAAATAGTAGGTGTTATTCATTCTTTCTATTTTTTTGTACCCATTAAGCATCCCGCCTCCCCTTCAACCCCCTACTCCCCTTCCCAGCCTCTGGTAACCCTCCTTCTACTCTAATTTGATTTTTTAGATCCCACAAATTTTTTTACTTTTCGAGTTGAACTATATAGTATGATATTAAAACTTGAACACACCACAATGTGTATGCATCTTCAAAACTGAACACACCCATGGAACCAACACCCAAATCAAGAAACATAGCTGCTTTACACTTCCGTGAAATAAGCAGTTACCTGGACATGCAAAGGCACTTGAGTGTTCTTTCAGCAGCATTTCTCCTCTCCAGCATCTTCCCTTGACATCAGTCTTGCCTGCACATTGCCCAGTTGGGCAAATTTCTCTTTCAGGTAGAGGTTACCTGGCTTGCATTCTCTATGTTTTAGCTTCTGTCTTGATCTTTCTGTGTGTTTGTATACTTCCATTTCAAGCAAACCCAACACATGAAAAGCCATATTTACCAATGGGACCAACTGGGGGCAGTGTCTATTTAATATATTCTTTTTATTTTTTAAAAATTGTTTGTTTAAATTGGTGAGCTCCAAGGTGACCAATGTTAATAATTTATAAGCATTTATTAAGCACCTACTATGCAGTTCTGTGGTGTGAGTGCAAGATGGAGAGGGGCACGTCCAAGGTTGAGTAAGACAGCTTCTGTTCTCAAGGATGTCCCAGTCTAGAAGGGGAGATGAGCTATGCACGAGCTTGACCAAGATCTTGCTACAATAAAAGATAGCTGGGAAGAGCATGCGAGAGTTCAAGGGAGGAGAAGACCAATCCCACATGTTGGGGGGAGGGGCATTCGGGAGGACTACATAGAGGAGGGGGCACTTTACATTGGCACTTAGAGAAATCTGCTCCTTGATGGGACCCGAACTTACATTTATGATGTGAAAAATGGAAAGGAGACTTGTTATGCTTTAATAGTAGGTGCTGCTATTTAATGTATATAGCTTACTCAAATGGAAGAATTTGGGTTTATTAAAGGAAATTAGAGGTCTCTACGTTAGCAGTTCTGTATGTTCAAAATGTGATACAATGGGTTTACTTAAACCGTTGGTTGCCCCAAGACCCCTTTCTTGAGGAATTGGCATCTTGGCAGTTTGCACCTTTGAAGGCTGCCCTTCAAGGGGAATAGACCTCCTTCCCAGGGGAAAGGCTGGAAGCAGGCTCAGAGCTAGGTCCCACAACTCTGCTTCCCTGTATCCGGCCCCCATGCCAGCTCACTCAAGCAAGCCCTGTTTCTGGGCAGCAACAGCTGTGAGGTGTGGGTGAGGGGCTGTTGCTAGGAGCAGGGATCCAGCTTGCCTTTTCTGACGCGTGTGTTTAAATTAGCATCTTTAAATGCTGTTCCCGACAGTTATTCAATTTTGAAACTACTGGGGATTTTGGGGCAGGTGGAGAGTGTTAAGGAGGAGGAGAGGCGAATGAAAAGGCAAAACATTTGGGGGTGTTTTTGAAAAAGTTAAATAAGGAAAAGAGTGTCAGCTGGGGGAAAGCACATCTTAGGCCCCATTGCAGGACCCCTCCCCCAGTGGAATCATAGAGTCCCCCACTCTGCCCCAAGGTGTTGGAAATGGCTCATGGCTCATGGGAATGTGCAGGAAGCCCCCTGAGTCTTCCTTCCTTCTTTATTTATTTGTGTATTTATTTGTTTATTTGTTTATTTATTTATTTATTTATTTTGAGATGGAGTCTTTCTCTGTCACCCAGGCTCGAGTAGTGCAGTGACGTGATCCCAGCTGACTGCAACCTCCGCCTCCTGGGTTCAAGTGATTCTCCTGCCTCAGCCTCCTGAGTAGCTGGGATTACAGGCACCTGCCACCATGCCCAGCTAATTGTATTTTTAGTAGAGACGGGTTTTGCCATCTTGGCCAGGCTGGTCTCAAACTCCTGACCTCAGGTGATCTGCCCACCTCGACCTCCCAAAGTGCTGGGATTACAGGCATGAGCCACCGTGCCTGGCCCCCGAGTCCTCTTAGGGTCTCCAGAAATCACTGTATGAAGTGAGGTTTGGGGATGGGCACATCTAAGCGATAACCACCCACTAGGCAAGAGGATCCTGGTGTTTGGGAGATGGGGTGAGAAACTGGGGTGGGTGTCATTCATTCCACCGAGTCATCACTCCCAAGGGACCAGATGGAGAAGGGGAATATAATAAGAAAAATCATGATGCTTAAAATAAATATTGATAATGCTTACATTTTCAGGCACCTTCTGTGTGCCTTAGATATTTATTTATCCAAGAGCCTCACTTCTTTTTACTTGTCTGATCCTTACAGCAGATCTCAGAAGAGGTTCTCTGTTATCCATGGTTTACAGATGAGGAAACTGAGGCACAGAGAGGAGGTTAAATCACTTGCCCCAAACCACTGAAGCCATAATTGGCAGATCTGGGATTGAAGGCCAGGCGTCCGGGCACTAGTGTGTGGGCCTCTAATCTTGCACTTTGCTGCTGCCAGAAATTAGGCACCAGGATAGAAACTGAGGAAATCAGACCAGAGTGAGACTGTAGGAGTGGAGGATGGAAGATGGGTCTCAGGGAGGTTTCCTGAGTTGAAGACAGTCTGTCCTGTGGCTTCTTAAAGGTTGCTTTCAGATGAGGGTGACACAAAGGTGTCCCCCTGATGATTTAGAACCCTGATTTTTAGAACCCATGATGATTTAGAACCCTGTCCACAGAGAACATGCCAAGATTTTGTGCATCTCAGGGCCTTTGCACATGCTGTTCTCTTTGGTGGAATCACTGTTCCCCCTGCTTTGTGTGTTATGGTTCCTTCTCATCTGTCACATCTTAGTTTAAAGCTGCCTCCTGCAGAGTCTGACACATGGTAGCAGTTGCTCTGTGAAAGTGTGTTGAGTAAATGGATGAAGAGTAAAGCTCTTGGCCTTTCAGGGAATAACTATAATGAGAAGTTTGGAAGATCTTTCTGCAGCTGAGCCTTTGGAATTTTGATGTCTTCCAAAGACTGGGGTTGTTAGGAGAAGAGGTGCCAACGTGGGGGTTCATCTGTAAAGACTCAGCTGGAGCTCTTGTCCACGCCTTTCCCTGAGGCTGGAAGGTCTCTTGGATGTCACAGGCTGCCTCTTTAAAATGGAGACAGTGGTGGACTTTCGTCTCGGTTGAGGATGGGAATGAGGATGAGGGAGCAGGCTTGGGGTGAGCCTGCCATCCAGGGGCAGTGAACTGTATATGGCGTGGGATGACCAGTGGCTTCCCCTGGGGTGGCTGCTGGATATTGGCTGATGGATGATAGAGGAAATACTATTCACATCAATTCCCGGATTGGTGTGGGGGCCAAATGAGATCCCATTGTTCCTAATTAAGATGTAGTTACATTAATGATAAAGACAACAATGGCAGCTAATACTTAGTGCTGATATCTGCTGGGCACTGTGCCAAGCCCTTTAGTGCACCTTGTCCTTGAGTCCTCCCCAGCCCCTATGTGCAGGAGCCTGCTGAGATGAAGTGACTCGCCTGGGCCATACACCTGGTGAAGCTGGAAACCAACTGGAGCCAGCCCCAGACTTCACACTGCATACCCCAGACCTCACACTGGATACCCTCACACTGGATACCCTCACATTGCATACCCCAGATCTCACATTGCATACCCTCACACCACATACTCCAGACCTCACACTGCATACCCTCACACTGCATACCCTCACACTGCATACCCTCAAACAAGGCCCTTTTCTGACTGTCACTTGCACCAAACAGAAGGCAGAAGTTTTCTAGCTTGAACCTTTGAAAATTTTTTCTGTTCTGTGTTTCACGAAGGGATGTGTTAATTGTTGAGGTAATTGCAGAATTCCCTTGCTTTATAATCACTCATGTTATTTTTTGTTCTTGTTATTATTAATAAAAGCCATAGTAATTCAGCCTTTGGGTTGGAATGGCAACAGGAGCCAGCCCAGTGACCTTGGCCATGATATTAATACTCTTTACAGTCTTCCCTCGATTATCCAGGCTAATGGAAAGAGAACCAGTGCCTACAAATAATCATAAAACAAAAAAATATCAATTATCTGCTCAGCAGAGTGTTGACTGACACGTAGGTCCTAAGCCTTTTATGAAGCTGGCCTTCAAACACGACTGCATCTCTGGTGATATTTCAGAAAGCGTGAGGTGGGAAATAATCCCTGTTTTGCAAGTCAAGGGTGGAGAAGCAACCTTTCATCTCTGGATAGAGATGGTGTGTGGATATCACCAGCTGCCAACGGAGGGGTCAGTGCTGTTATTCCCTTTCTAAAGCAACTCGGGGGTGATGGAGAAGGTTGCCTTAATCCCCTCTGAGCATTGCACTGGCTGGTGTGGACTCATGGAAAATGTCAGCGTGCTGGCCCAGGCCAGGCAGGCTGAAGCCAGTGTGTCTTACAGTTCTGTGGAGCAGACATGGTGTGTGGCTTGAATGGAATGGAAAGGTCATAAAGGCCTGGGACAAGGGAGTGGACGGAGCCAATGGCACTGTCTGGTAACACTATATGGAAGATGAAATTGTAGTGTGGAGCTGAGAGGTGCAGGGCTGAGGAAAGAGACCTCAGCATTTTCCATGATTAACTTTCTAATAGTAACTGTGCGTGGACAGTGGGTGCTGGGGAGCGGGGAGAGAGTCTTCTCCAAGTGTGCATTTATACAGTGCAGGCGGCTTCCCACTATCGTTGGGTTTTCTCCATTTTGTCTGAGGCAGGGAACAGAACACAGACCTATTGTCTTTGATGGCAAAGTGAGGAGGCAGCCAAGTTCGTGTCCTCCTAATTGACTCATTTCCTCCCTGCTGGAGTCCCCAAAGCGTAGGTGACCACAGAGCTCCTCTCAGGTCTAAGTCATGAAGAAACGGATGCTTAGGGAGGTTACCCAGAAGCTGGGGACAGAGCTGGCACCACACCCAGGCCTCCTCCCTTCCAGTCCTGTGCTTGGGCAGGCAGCCTGTGGGCTTCCTCCTTCGGCTCCATCCCCTTCCCTCAGTACTAACACGTGGTCCTAGATTTCTCAGCAGCCCCTAGAGAGAATTGACGGATTCACACTAGAGTGTTCATGACTTCATGTGTCACTTGCCTGAGAGTATTTTTAAAAGGATGAGGGCATTGCTTAACCCAAAGGAACAAGAAGTGGACTATGAAATTTCAGTCCCGGGGCCTGCCGTGTGTTGGCCTGTTCTGGGTGCTGAAGATATAGTGGTCAGCAAGACACAAATCCTGTCTCCTTTGAGACCTCATATTTCACTGGGGGAGGCAGAAACATAGTAAATAAACAACATAAACTTAACTTCAGATCCTGAGAACTGGTTTTAGAATATGAAACAGGCTAAGGGGATAGTGATGTGAGTGCAATGGGGAACCTGTTTTATGTGGTTGGCCAGGGAGGGTCTTTCTAAGCAAGTGACCAACGAGTGGAACAAGATCAACCTGCCTGGGAAAGGAAACTATGGGGGATGTTTGAGGGAACAGCACTTCAGGTGTGTGGAACAGCAGCTGTAAAGCCTCTGGGGAGGGAACGAGGCTGGCTGCTGGAGAGTTTCCTTGGCTACCCTGATTAATGGCCCCTTGTCCTGCCTCCGTTCCCTGTTTTATTTTCTCTGGGGCATTTGTCACCATCTTATATTTGTCTTAACACACCTTATATTTGTCTTACCAGTTTGGCTTATTTCCTGTTTCCTCAACTACAATGTCTGTTGCATGGAGGCAATACTTTACCTGTGTTGTTCAGTTCTACACCCCAGGAATGTGCCTGAGAAATAGTGGTGCTTGATACCTCCTTGTTGAATGGGAAAATGAACAAATGCATGGACTCAGCAAGCAAGGCAGACGGTGGGAGGAGATGTGACCAGGAAGGTGGGCAGGAGTCAGAGGGGGAGAGGCTGAGAACACGGGCCCTTCAATGTCTGTGTCCTTGTCTCACTGCTGCTGGGAGGGGCCAGCAGGAAACTGGCCGCCTTGCCCCATAAGCCCCAACTCAGCAGAACCACCCAGCAGGTGTTAGCATCCCCAGCCCGGCTGCTCCCAGTGGATGCGATGCTTGTTAACCATGGAGCTGGTAACAATGCGCCCATGTCCTGCACTGCACTGGTGCCTTAAATCTATGTGTTCAGCCCTGGTATGAAATCACTAGGAGCCAGGGACAGAGGGATTCCAGGGACCCCATGCCCGGGGGGCCTGAGAGGCTCATCCTTGGTGTCAGCTTGTATTTTCCAGGGGTGGTTTTGCCTGCCCGGTTACTGCTGTGAAATTGCCTCTGGCCCATTAATGGTGGAGGCCTGGATTCTGGTGACACTGCTTCCTTTCTGTACACCTTGAATGAGGTCAGGCAGCTCTCCATAGAAGGAGGAACTCTTCCTGGAGCGCCAGGGGCAGGGTCTGCCTAGTTCCAGTCTCTCCAGCCTGAGTTTGCATCAGGGAGAAAAAGCACCAGCACCTTCTCCACCAATGCACCCTTCCCCACATTCACACATACATGTTCACATGCATGCACATGTATGCAGGCCGGCTTCCCCTCCCTTTTTTTAAAAAACAAAACAAAACAAAACACACATCCCCATGTCCACAAGCACCCTCCCCCTCACTTCCTCCCTCATCCACAGACACCTGTTCCCCAGTGATGCACATTTGCTCACACACCTGCAGCTGCTCACACATGCCTGCATGGGTGGCCCTCTCAACCCTTCAGTCTCCCGTACACAGGCAGGTGCCCACCCCATACCAGCTGCTCACACAGGCACCCCTGTTTTAGGCTCTTACACTTGCACAGGGTGTCCTTCACCTGCTTTGCAGCACTGGAGCCCAGACACGTGATGAGGCATGAGAAGTGGAAAGTTCTGCAGGTGTTCTGCCCACTGTGCAAAGGAGGAGGAGGAGGAGGCAGAGGTCCAGTTGCCTCTCAGCATATAGAGGCTCAGAAGCCTTTGCAGCATGCAGACCTTTTTGAACCTATCTTGCTTTCTCATTCTTAAATTCTTTCAGGTAGCCACTGTTTACTCTGTACCCACCATGGGTCAGGTGCTGTCCTCCGCACCGGGCATACTGCAGAAAACGAAGCAGACGCAGGCCGTGCCCTCATGGGATTTGGTCTAGTAGTGGAGACAGACCACAGACAGGACAAATCAGGAAACAGGAGAAACCAGGTGGCATAAGTGCACAAGCACAAATGAAACAGGGAATGGGAAAAAATAGTGCTGTGGAGGGTGCAAGGTGAGAAAGCTCTTTGTTAATGGGAGTTTGGAGCAGATTTCAGGAAAGAGCCATGTTGCAGGCAGAAGGAAGAGCAAGTGTGCCCAAGACCCAGGAGGGTCGGGAGGAGTGTGGCTGTGGCGGGGCGGAGTAGGGGGGTGGGCTGTGGGTACTCTCCATGATGGGGATTTCTTAAACATCTGTCACTGGTAAGAGACTGTGATCCCCTGAAGCCCCTGATATGTCAGACTCATCTCAGTGGCCTTATGCACCCTTCGCATGCACCTGGTATAGGCCATTGCTCAGAAAACATATGCTCCTCGAGAAGTTGCTGGTTCAATTCTGTGTGGAACTGCTTCTGTGTTCTGAGATCTGCGCTGGCTGTGGGGATAACAGGGATGGAAGAGAACCAGCTCTTCCCTTGAGGAGCTCCCTGCTAGTGAGGGTCAGCTAAATGCCTGTAAGTTGTGTGTGGGCATACAGAGTGCAATATATGCCAGGTGTCAGGAAGCCTCCCAGCCCAGGGTCTGGCAGGAGGGAACTGCTTAGTGGGCAGCTCTTTGGAGGAACTGATGCTTGAACAGAGTCTGCAGGAAGGAGAGGAGTTAGCCCCGGGTGGGGAGGCAGAGAAGGAAAGAGACACAGCAAGCTGAGGGGTGAACCACAAATATTTGGGAAATGGCACCAGCAAGGTGTATGGCAGGGGATTCCAAACAGTTCCTGATTCCCTCCTCAAAGTGATGGGAGCCACACTTCCTGGCTTATCAGTTGGTACTTGCCCTCTGGCTGGTGCTGTGTGTCTGAGAGGCAGCCAAGGAAGACCTCTCTGGGGAGAAGCAGAGAAGAATAGCAACCTCTGAACGTGCTTGCCGGAATCCAGTCACCCCACCCTATCAGAAGGGACAAACTGGCAGTCTACAAGTGTGTTTGGTTTAGCTCGCGTGGCTTCATTGTTTTTTAATTTTTTTTTTTTCATCAATTGTCTATATTTACAAAGGAGGAGATTTTGGATAGAAATCTGGATTGCTAGCTGTTTTTGAAAAAATGAAAGATTGAAATTGTACCTTTGTGTGCCTATGTCCCCTCATGGTGACGATTGGTTTGGGCGGAGCCATTGCACACTCTTTTTCTCCCCCTCTGTATGCAGCACCCCTCACTCACCGTAACAGGCTGGCTCCTGTGGACTCATGATCTTGGATCCCTTTTTTGGATTAAGGAAGCAAACATGTAGGATTGTGCTTCTGCGAATTCTCAAAGATGGCTTTTGAGCCCTTAAGCTCTTCTGGGTCATTCTCATTTCTCAACTAGAAGCCAGCGGGTGGGAGCCCTCTCTCTGTTTTCATTTGCTGCAGGACAGCTGGACTTCACTGTATCTCACGAAGAAAAGGAGGTGGGGTGGACAGGTCTCTAGGCTGTATTACTGAAAAACAGACAAACAAACAAACAAAAACAGGCAGTAGCTCCTGATTTCTGTAAAAATGGTGTCTAGACATGAGTGAAGAGGCAGAAGGTCAGAGGTGGTTTGGAAATCTCAAAGGCTGAGCACAGAGCGCCCACAGGTGCAAGGAGAAAGTACAGGGCCAGTGCCAGAGATTTCCTTTCTCTTGCTCCTCAGCTTATTCTTACCCTGCCACTGCCAGGTGCTCAGTGAGTCTTTATTGAGAGAAATTATTAATATGGTGAAATGTCTGAGATGGTTCTCTCTCCGCATACCCAGTAACACAAGGTCCCTTTGGCTTGTGGGAGTCACATGTGGCCATTTTCAGTAGGTGGGAAGCCTGGGGCCAGCTGGAAGTTGTCACTGTGTTGGGAATCTGCCTCCTGGGCCTTTTTATTAAGGTGCGGAGTTGTGTGCTGTTCTCTTACCTTTGGTCCCTGCTTGGAGGAAGAGGCTCAACTTGCACCACCTGGGCAAGCCAGTTTGCTGTGACCACACATGGATTAGGTGCCAGATGACCACCTGGGGAATGTGCCAGTCAGGCAGCCAGGATGCAAAGTGATTTGCTTCCCCCTTGCCAGTATTTTCTAGGGTTTGGTGTTTGCCCGCAGCTTCTGGTGAGGCCTGGCTGTCTCTGAGAGGCAGACCACCACACCTGTGGGTGCAGCAGCTCACAGGAGTCTGTTGGGCAGCACTGCCAGGCCCTCAGGACCCTGAGTAAGGTCTGACACATCAGGGCAGGCAGAGGGGAGGCCACACGCCGCCTGCCACCGGTGTTAGTGGGGAGGCCCGAGACCCAGGTGCCAGGCGGGCAAATTGATTTTTCAGCCTGCGGATCTTCTAAAGATAGGCACGGGTGGTGCTCTGTGCTGGCACAGGGAGTGACGGGCCATCTGTGAGTCACAGGCCCGCCCGCTGGGGAAGTGCAGGTCCTGGGCAGGCAGCACTGCAGTGAGAGGGGCCCAGATGCAGGAGGGGAGGGCTAATGCAATGAGCATGAGTCAGCCCTGCTTGCCAGACCAGGATCCCCCTCCCAGGCCAGCCCCAAGGAGGGTGTTCTGCTGCCTGGCTCCAGGAAAACTGCTGCTGCCTATAATTTATGCAGTTTCTATGGCTGAGTGGAGCAGACATGGCCTGAATGGATCATTGGAGTGGTTCGTGCTTCCCTCGCCCTGCGGCCTCACATATTTAACAAAATTGGTTGCTTGGTTTATTTCTTGAATCATCACTTGAAATCTCTCAACTTCATTCTGAATTCCTCATCTCTCTTCCTCCCCTTTTTTTCCTATTTTCTTTGAATGATTTGGCTAGCTCTTTTGGGTATTTGTGACATTATCTTACATTTATACAGCACTTTACAGTTTGCAAAGCTCTTTCACATACATTATCCAGGCAACACATATTTACTAAGCTCCAAGGCCTTGGACTGAGTGCTAGGCTCCTGGGAGGCAGCAGTGCATTCGACAGCTACAGTGGCTGCTCTCAGGGAGACAGTGATAAGCTGCTGCCAACTTGTAGGAAGACAATAGCGTGAGATGATGCTGAGGGTTTCTTTATGATGGATGGGAAAAGCCTCTCCGAGGAGAAGACATCTGAACTCGGAGGAAGCCAGCCAGGAGGAAATCTGGGAAAGAGCGTTCCACGCAGTAGCACCAGCTAGTGCAAAGGCCTGGTGGCAAGGATGAGCTTGCTTGTTTCTGAAACAGCAAAAACGCCACTCTGAGTGGAGTTTAGGGCATGAAGTGGTGATGGTGGGGGTGGTGATGGTGGGGGTGGGGGAAGTGCTGTGTGGGAGGAGGCTGGCAGGGGCCATTTTTCAGGGCTTTGTTGGCCATGGTGAGGAGCTTGGATTTCCTTCTCTGTATTAGGTGACATATTGGAGGAATTTAAGCAGCCATGCGTGTGATCTGGTTAACACTGGTGAAGTTCACTCTTGTAACAGTGAGGCCGGGGAGTAAGGGCAGGAGTGGAAGCAGAAGGGCCCCTTAGGCCACTGCACTTGTCCTGGTGGGAGTTAATAGTGGAACGGTGGCTTGGACTTAAGGCTCAAGTCGGATATACCATCTCAGTCCTTACTATCTCAATCCTTATAGCAGCCCCATTAGAGGGAGAAAGAAACAGAGGCTCAGAGGTTCATGGCCAGAAAGCAGCTAAAAATTGTAACCTGGGTCTCAATTTAAGGATGTGCACACTCTCCTGGCCTCAGTTGTCTAGTCTCAGGAGGCAGTCCTGCCTCTGTCTTGTAAGACATGGTGTTAGGTTGTTCGCTGAGAACAATCACTGTGAACCCTTGTATGAGTTTGCTAGGGTTGCCAGGGCTCCTATAGCAAAGTAACACAGAGTGGGTGACTTCAACAACAGACTTTTATTTTCTCATAATCCTAGAGGCTGGACGTCCAAGATCATGGTGGTGGCAGGGTTGGTTTCATCACAGGCCTCTCTGCCTAGCTTGTAGATGACTGTCTTCTCCCCATGTCTTCACACTGTGTTCTTTGTATAAGTCTGTGCCCTAATCTCCTTTTCTTGTAAGGGCTCCAGTTATATTGGATTAGGGCCCACCCTAGTGACCTCATTTTAACTTAATTACTTCTTTAAAGACCCTGTCTCCAAATAGAGTAGATGCCCTTATCTTTAGGGGTTATATTCCAAGACCCCAGTGAATGCCTGGAACTGCAGATGGATAGTACCGATACCTGTATATACTGTGTTTTCTCCTACACAGGCATACCTGCGATAAAGTTTAATTTATAAATTAGGTACAGTGACCGATGAACAACAGTAACGAATAATAAAATAGAACAATTATAACAATATAGTGTAATAAAAGTCATGTGACTGTGCTCTGTCTTTCAAAATTCCTTATTGTACTCTACTGTGGGTAACTGAAAAAATGGAAAGTGAAACTATTGAGCTGTGGACTGTGGAGTCCTTATTAGGGAAAAGGAGTCAGGCTGGTGGGACCAGGGGAAAGCAAGAGATAAAGCAGATAAACTATAAATCTGCCTTTCTTCACGTCCAGAGAATTTAAACAAAAGAGAAAGAAGAGAAGTTACAGGTCTGCCTTTCTTTGTGGCCTAGGGCATATGGCCCAGGATATATGACCCAAGACATTTGGCCTTCATGTCCAGATAACATACATAACTCCCCGGCTTCCTGCTCACCATCAAACACCTCAGTTTATCAAACATCCAGGCTGACAGAGGAATGCAAGTTAAGCTCTCTGCTGCCTCGGCATTATCAATCAGCCCAAGTTCCATTCTCTAAGATCTGCAGCAAGCTTTTGTCTTCTGGCAGTTAGCTTCTCAGGCTAACTTGCCCATTTTCTCTTGGGCAATGTATTTCCCCACTTTCTCTAATAAATCTGCCTTTCTTGACCTATGATTGTCTTGGTAAATTCTTTTACCCCTGCACCATCAGCCTGCATTTGCCAATGACAGGGATGACTGTATAGTCACGTCCTGAGGTCAGCTGACAGTACACAGATGAGCTGTTTACCAGATAAGATGATTAAAGAACAACGTCATTAAAAAGAATAACCAGTCTTTATTGAGCACTTACTAGATGCCAGGCATTCCCCAAGCATCCTGCTTGCTTTATTTCTACATCACAGAAATTCTGTGAACTAGGCGTTACCGTGATTTTCTCTCCCTTAGAGATGAAGAGGCTGTGGCTTGGAAAGTTTTAATAACTGCTGTGTTCACGCGGCCAGGCACTGGGAGATCTGGGACTTGCAAATGTGCTCTTTTCTGACTCCAGAGTCCATTTTCCTAACTACTATGAAATACTTCCTTTAAGAACTTGTCCCAGAAGAGAATGAATGTTTCAAGTTTTGAATTATACTTGATTTCTTTGGCTTTGCAGAAAGTAGACAGATTTCCTGTATGGTCCTGTGTTAAACTTGTATGTGAGGGGTTTTTGACTATCTGCATCAGTGGTTCTCAAAAGGGGGTCCCTGGTCGACATCAGCATCACCTGGGAATTTGCTAGAAATGCACTTGCTTGGGTCCCAGCCCAGAACTGCTGAATCAGAAACGGAGGCTGGGGCCCAGGACGCTGGTCTCACAGCCTTCCTGGTGATTCTCACGCTCTGTGAATTTTGAGACCGCTGATCTGGAGCAGCCTCAACATACTCACAGGTGTTTGCCTGTGGAAATTCAGGGCTTGATGTTCTGGAGGAATCAGACTTCCAGGTTTCAGGCGGGATGAGGAGTGGAGCAGCACTGCTCAAAGTCATCTCCATGTGTTGTTAATCGGCGTTATGCCAAAAAGGTGTTCAGTGGTCAATATGTGTCAGAAACATAGGTTTCTCATTTTTTATTTTTCGGACGAAACAGGGCCTTGCTCTGTTGCTCAGGCTGGAGTGCAGTGGCACTGTCATAGCTCACTGCAGCCTTGAACTCCTGAGTTCCAGTGATCCTCCTGCCTCAGGCTCCCAAGTAGCTGGGACTACAGGCGTGCACCCCCATGCCCAGCTAATTTTTTTCTTTTTCTTTTTCTTTTTCTTTTTTTTTTTTTTGTAGAGACGGGGTCTTGCCAGAGAAATATAGGTTTCTTGGTTATAAACTTTTCATATGTTAATTATTATTCTTTTGCTGTTTTTGAAGATAGCAATCTTTGTGTTTCCCAGGCTTATTTGATCCTGAGATCCTTTGAGAAGAAGAGAACAGGACTATGTTTGAGAAACCTGCACTCCATAGAGGCTTCCAGGAGAGGACATAAATAATTGAATTGGGATCCTCACAGGGATGGGTTTCTTTCAATCAGTCAATTAAGTGGTATTTACTAGTAGGCATGCTATATTTCTTCCTGTGGCAGAAGCTATGGACAATTCCAGAAATGAATCAGGATCCTTATTTGTCAAACACTGACTCTATGGCAAGTGGAGTGCAAGACCCTACAACCTTAAGAAGCCGATATCATCACCCAATTAGCAGATGAGCAAACTGAGGTGCAGGAAAGGGACACTGCTTGTCTTATCACTGAGCACCTGTGGAGCTGCGATTGTACCTGAGGACTGTGTGAGTCCCTAAATCTCTTTTCTTTCCTTTCTATACTCCTATCACCGCTTGGAGCTTGAAGTGGGGGGTAGGAGTGGGGAGAAAGGAGCAACACTCATGGAAGGAGAACCAGGCCTCCAAGCAGCAGCGGTGAGATCCTGCTAATTGGGTGATGATATTAGCCCCATAAGGTTGTAGGGTCTTGCACTCCATTTGCCATAGAGTTGGTGTTTGACAACTAATGATCCCTACAATTTAGCTGTGCCTTGCTGAGGGTGGAAGGAAGACTGTTAGCCCAGCAGCATTGAGGAGTGAAGTGAGCCATTCCCTAGAACAGTTTTAAAACATAACATTAATTTTTGTTTTTCTTATTATAAACATACCACATGCTTCCCGAAGGAAATTCTGAAAATACATAAAAGTATAAAAATGCATACCCATTAGGATGGCTATTATCAAAAAAGTTGGAAAACAACAAGTGTTGACAGGATGTGGAGAAATTGGAACCCTTGTCCATTGCTGGTGGGATTGTAAAATGATGCATTCACTGTGGAAAACAGTATGGCAGTTCCTCAAAATACGACACATAGAATTACCATGATCCAGCAGTTCCACTTTGGGGTATATAACAAAAAGATACGAATGCAGGGACTCAAAATGATATTTGCAAACCCATCTTCATAACAGCATTATTCACAATAACCAAGAGGTAGGGCCGGGCGCATTGGCTCCCACCTGCAATCCCGGCACTTTGAGAGGCTGAGTCAGGCAGATCACTGAGGTCACAAGTTTTAGACCAGCCTGGCCAACATGGTCAAACCCTGTCTCTACTAAAAAGACAAAAATTAGCCAGGCATGGTGACGTGCACCTGTAATCCCCGCTACTTGGGAGGCTGAGGCAGAGGTTGCAGTGAGCCGAGATTGCGCCACTGCACTTCAGCCTAGGTGACAGAGTGAGACTCTGTCTAAAAACAAAACAACAACAACAAAAAACAGTAACCAAGAGGTAGAATCAACTGAAATGTCCATTCAATGTGGTATAGACATACAGTGATTATTCCACCTTGAAAAGGAAGGTAATCCTGCCACATGCTACAACATGGAGGAACACACCTTGAGGACATTATGCTGAGTGAAATAAGCTAGTTGCAAAAAGACAAAACACAATACTGTGTGATTCCACTTATATGAGATACGTAGAGTAGACAAATTCACAGAGACAACAAGTGAATGGTGGTGGCCAGAGGCTGGAGGCAGAGGGAATAGGGAGATGTTTTTAGTTACAGGGTTTCACCATGGGTTGATGAAAAAATTCTGGACATGGATGGTGATGATAGTTGTGCCACAATGCGAATGTACTTCATGCTATAGAACTAGACACTTAGTTCAACACCAGCCTAGGCAACAGAGTGAGATCATGCCTTTCCAAAAAAAAAAAAAAAAAAAAAAAAAAAGAAAAAAAAAGAAGACAGAAAAAATGGTTCCAATGGTAAATTTTATGTTATATTTATTTTGCCACAATAAAAAGAGCATAAAAGTCAAAGCAGACGGGGTGTGCGGACTCGCACCTCTAATCCTATAACTTTGGGAGGCTGAGGCAGGCGGATTCCTTGAGCCTAAGAGTTTGAAACCACCCTGGATAACATGATGAAACCCCATCTCTACAAAAATTGCAAAACAAAAAAGCAAAACAAAACAAAACAAAACAAAACCATAGCCAGGCATGGTGATGCGTATCTGTAGGCCCAACTACTTACAAGGCTGAGGTGGGAGGATTGCATGAGCCCAGGAGGTGGAGGTTGCAGTGCGCTGAGATCGTGCCACTGCATTCCAGGCCGGGTGACACAGTGATACCCTGTCTCAAAATAAAATAAAATCAAATAAAAATGAAAGCAACAATTAAATCCTAGAGATGATTGCTGTTCATATTCGAATGTTTCATGTCACTCTTTTCTCTATGCATTTAGATGGATACATAAATATCTTCCTGTTTTGAAGCTATGCTTCAAAAAACTAATGACTCTTATTAGTTTCCCAAGTGGATGCACTGCAGTTTACTTAACCATCTCCCTATTGTTGGTCCTTTAAGTTATTTTCAGTTTTTCAGTGTTTCAGGTTGCACTGCAGTCAAGAACTGAATATGTCTATTTTTATTCTCATCAAAGACTTGTTTCTTTAGGACAGATTCCTAGAAGCAGAATTGCTGGGCCAAAGGATGCACATGTTTTTTAAGATTTTATACATTGCCAAGTTGCTTTCCATAAAGGTCATGCGGCTTTCATGAAATCTCACCAAAAGTGTGTGAGAAAGTGTCTTTTCTGTTAGCTTTCCACCCCTTTTCAAGCGGGAGCTCAGGGGATGCAGAGAAAGACAGGAAGGCAATCTGGTCCCTTCAGATCTCGGAGCTGGGTCATAGCTTGGGCATATTGTCTCTTGGGCAGTGAGTGGGCACCTCGTTAGAGCACTGGGACAGGGCTGATTGGCGCTCTGGCCACCCAGGAGCGTGGAGCCTGCCTGCAGGAAAGAACAGTCAGTTCAGGGATAATCCCTTGATATTGGTGCTCTGGTTCTAGTCCAGAGATTTTTATCAGGGCTGATTGCAAGTTCAGCTCTGGGATGGGGCAGTGGGGGTAGTCTGCTGAGCTGGTTAGGCTGAGCTTCCTCATTTGGTCCTCAGGTCATTTCAGGGGAACACATTGGAAAGGCATCTCCACATTGCTTTTCTCCATTGTATGCAATACAACATTTTAAGGAACAAACAAACAGTGCCTGCTTCCTCATGAACATTCTTCTGTTTAATAGGGAGCCAAACCAAGCTGCAAGAGTCGTCATTTTCCCATGGTGTTACATATAGCCGTTTGTATTTTTAATAAAAAAAAAAAATTCAGAGGCTGCAAAGCATTTTGTTTTTAAATTAAAAAATGTTTTATAGACTATGGAAACAAAAGTTTGTTTCTCCTGCCCATTTGGGAAACAGAGCATTGCTCTCATTCTTAGCTGACAGCATACACATGGGTCTGGGATGCATGGCCTGCTCCTCTGGAAAGAAGTTTTGCCACGGGCAGCAGGAGGGGCTTCAAACACTGAGCCAGAGAGAGCGTTAGGAGCTGAGGGCTTCATAGGAACATCTCTCTTTCTCTCTCTCTCTTCATATTTCAAAGCTCTCTCTCTCTGTCTAACACATACACACACTCTCTCTCTTTCGGTTAGATACATACAGATTTGGTACTTAAAAACATCAATTCTGATTGTGTTCTTGGTTTCTCTCTAAGTGTAAGAAGCCAACAAGTCTCCTTGAAGATTCCCTCTTTTGATTTTAGAATGATCTTGAAAGGAGCACTAACCATACCCAGAGTAGGGGGGCTCCCTTAAGCTGAACCCCTAGATGTGCTGCAGTCAGTGGGGAGATGGTGGAAGAAACAGGTTGAATCATGGACCTGCCCATCAGGGTCATCTGAGGAGTCTCACTGTTGGTGGTTTCAGATCTTCCAGAAGAAACTCTAATTAGCTCTACACAAGAGCCAGAGGGGTTAAAGTCACCAAAGAGTGTTGGGGTGAATCACTCTTTGGTGAATTTAACCAAATTTAAATGGTAATAGGGAATTCCTCTTATAATTCCCTAAGAGGAAGTGAGAGAAAGAGTTGGTCTTTCCCAAGCAGCATGGTTTTTAGGGACTGGCTTCTCCTGGCGCCTTCTCTAGTCAGTTGCCGAATCCTTGTGGCTCAACTCTTCTCCACTGCTGCTGTCTTTTTTCTAGTTCAGGCTTCCATTGCTGCTTGCTTGGACTGTTGCACTACTCTTCCAGCTGGTCTCGTGACTCTGTCATTTCTGATTAGTCATGCAACTTACTACCCACTTAAACTTTCTAAATGTTAACTAATTACTCCACTTTCCTCAACAAATACTCTTTCATGGCTCCTCATTAACCAAAGGAAAACAAAAAGTCCAAACTTCTCTTCTTGGTGTTCAAAGATCTCCATCATTCCTCCCTGTGTTCTTGGGCTGCAGCCAACATAACTAGTCACCCCTATTTCCTGCCTTAGGTGGGAGTTCATTTTATCTTTTCTGCTTTCTTGTCTGTGTATCCTGAAATTCCACTCATTCTTCATGGCCTGGGGCTAAAACCAGGAAGCTTCTGGTTTGGATGTTCTAAGTTAGAAGTAAGATCTGTCTCCTCTAACTAATGAGCTTCCCCCCAACCAAAGCTTCTACCCCATTTCCTCTCGAACGGCACTAATCTTTTGTATCTTCTGTTAGAGTTTTTGGAATACTAGTCACATCTTCTAGAGCCTTGTAAAGCTCTTATTTGCCTTCAAATACCCCCATTGCCAGGGAATGGAGCCTTGCTCAGGGCAAATACTCAGCAATGTTGGATGAATAAATGAAGAGTAACCAAGGGTGACCAGTGGTAGTCAGTCTTTATTTTCACCCCACACTGCTATTTGCCCTGTACTCACTTGGACTGGTTCCTGCTGATGAGAAACTTGCTGCCCAGGTACTGCTTATTTGAAGCACGTTTATGCATTTCTAGGCACGTAGCAAGGGGGCAGCAGGTTAGTGATTCATGAGTGGGTGGAAAGGGTGACTGCCTTGAGAGCTGCTGACTCAGCTGCCAGCCGTTAATCCTGGTGCTCCTCTGGGCCCTGAATCAATGAGTGGATGGCATGAATGAACAGATGGCCAAGGAATCTCAAGAGACCCGAGTCTCCTGGATTTGGACTTTCCAGCATTAGAGGTGCACAGCCCAGAGCCTCACAAGGAATGCTAGAAGCTGCAGTATAAACATGGCGCATTTTCCTGGAGAACCAATTCTTCTTGAAGGTTTGGGAATGAATATTATTTCGTATTCCATCACATTTGTCATGAGGAGGAATAAAATATGCACACATATTTTAAAAGATAAAATGCTACAATTTAAAGAAGCTTCCTGGCTGGACATGGTGACTCATGCCTGTAATACCCAGTGATTTGCGAGGCTGAGGCAGGAGAATTGCTTGAGCCCAGGAGTTCATTGCATCATAGTGCAATGAACTATGATTGCACTACTGCAGTCCAGCATGGCCAATGGAGTGAGACCCTGTCTCTAAAAAATAATAAAAACAAAAGGATAAAAATTAAAAAATATATATAAAGAAACTGTCTGCTTGTGGAAGGCTTGCTTCAAATTCTAATCCAGACTCCCTGAGGTTGGAGGTAAGAGTTTCTTCTTTTCTGCCTTCAGGGCTGTCATGGGAAAGTTTGCAAGGATCTGGGCTAGTCTGGCACCCGCCTTGGTTGCTCAGTTCCCCATCACTGCCTCCCTACTCCATGGCTGCTCCTCTGCAGGGTGTAGACTGTGATGAAGGTTACACTTGAAGAATAGTGGACAGAACTGGGTTCCAATCCTGCCAGC
This sequence comes from Papio anubis, assembly GCF_008728515.1. Lineage (NCBI taxonomy): Eukaryota > Metazoa > Chordata > Mammalia > Primates > Cercopithecidae > Papio > Papio anubis. The sequence goes on along the minus strand of NC_044986.1, from coordinate 74,154,242 downwards.
TGCACAGACACCATATCTGGAGGGTTATGGAGCAAGGGATGTGCTCACTCTGCCTTTCCAGAAGAGATAAAGCCATGTGGGCAACCTGCTATCACTGCGAAGAGTGCATGGAATAAATTATATAGTGAGTGAAGTGTAAACCCACGGCGGCAGTATAAGAAACCCATTCTTGCCAGGTAGGCAAATAACCAAGAAAGGACAATTGGGAGCACTTCAGCTGATGATGCTACCTAATTGTATCCTCATGTGGCCAGATCCTCCAGCAGCATATCCCAGCCACCTGTGCTCTGCCCCCCACTGGACCCCCTCTTCACCTCTTCACTGAGCTGAACATTGGACATGTCACATGTTCCCTCCCTCAGTGCCTGACTTACTGAACAGAAAATGCCCAGTGAAAACTTAGGTAAGATGTCGCACAGTGTTTGGCACTTGATACCATGTAGCTAATACGGTGGGGACCCCTGCCAGCACTGAAAAATCCCACAGCACTTGCGGCAGCTCAAACAGAGAATGCACCAGTCATTGGCTCCCCTGAGTTTCTTCAGAAATTGTTTAAGGAATGCCGGATCCATGAGGGCAGAGGCTTGCCCCAGTCACTATACTGTCTCTACCTGCTGAAACAGGTGCTTAGTATGCACACCTGCTCTGTGCTGGGCCCATGACTGCACAAGGACAGCTGACTTCAGAGGATTTGCTCAGCATCACTGAGAAATTCATTGGCAAAACATTGTGAATTTAATGACCTCTTCAATTGGAAATAAAGCCACTCGGCTTTTCAAAATAGAGCTTCCTTTGGGAGCTTAGAACTAAACTCTTGGCCTTCTAGAATGCCCTAGCTGGGTGGATAGAGAAACCTCACATATAGATGTGTCTAGAGTGTCAGAAGTGAAGTGATCTGTCTCTCCAAATCATTGGTACTAGGGAGAAAGAGGTGAGCGTGCTGTCTTTTTAAAGGATCCAACTAACTCTCAGAGCTTTGGAAGAAAGAAAACAAATCCAAAATGTGTATTAGGTCAGTTTTTATTTGGATGATGGATTTTATTGTTATATTTTCAAACTAGGAAGTCTCTTACCACTCCCATTCTCCTTCCCCGGCCTAAAGGGGTGGGAGTTCAGATCCCTGCAACATTTTAACCAAAAAGGCTCTTACCTGTTTACCTTTCTTTGATAGAGTTGCCAAGTGGTGTTTGTTTTGTTTTGTTTTTCTTTTAAAAGAGAGGATCTAGCTATATTGCCTACGCTGGTCTCAAACTCCTGGGCTCAAGCAATCCTCCAGCTTCAGCCTCTCAAGTAGCGAGGATTACAGGCATGTGCCACCACACTCAGCTCACCGAGTGGTCTTGAACAAAAAACCCAAATTGGTCCAAGTATGGATTATACACTAATGATATTTATCACCATCATTATCATTATCAGTTTTATTATAGTGACTTCCAGTTCAGTATCTATCGTGGGTGCTTGGAGCTTTTACACATGTAATCTCATTTAATCCTCACACCAACCTGGGAGGAAAGTACTATTATTGCCCTTTTCCAGGTGGGAAAATTGAGGCTTGGAGAGTTGTAAGTGGCTTGCCCAAAGACAAAGTGTGGGTGAGTGGTAGAAGCAAAATTTGAACTCAGTGAAGAAAGAGTTCAGGCTTTGCTGTCAGATGGACTGAAGTTCTTCTCTTGGTGCCCATGGGGGTGCCAGAGATGTGGGGGTTCTTCTTTCTCCTTCCAAATCAGATGCAGCTGAAAGTCTGAGGACTCAGCTTCAATCTGAGCTCTGATTTCTCTGGAGTATCCAGGATGGAAAAGGGGATGATAAGATGACGTTTGCAGGGAGGCCTTCCTGGAGGAGAGGGCTCTGAAACGTGAGAACATTCGGGCAAATAGGAGGGGCAGGCATTTCGGTGGATTCAGAGGCAGGTGGATTCAGAGGCGGGTGGCTCAAGAGTATGGGCCTCCGTCTCCTCGTCTTCCTAAGCACATTTAACTGTGAATGAAGCAATACAAGAGGTGTATTTCTCCATGTAAGGGAAGTGCTATGAAGAAAAGGCATTTCTGGTGTCAGAATCACGATTGTCAGTGGGAGTGTCAGGAGGAAACTTCGTGACTTTTTCTCTCTTCCCAGGCGCCCCCAGCTGTTAGGTTTCATGGCAACCCGATCTAGTAGAAGGCAGTTTCTTTTCCGTTCTTGCTGTTAGATTTTTATGTTGTGCGACCTTGGGGCTGCCTTAGGGCCTCTCTGTCCTTCATGGGTCTTACCTGGCAGAGGAGGGGGATACACAGTGATTTCTGTAGGAACTTACAGCTCTAAAATGCTGGAGTGTATGATCTAATCATGATGACACACAGTCAGCCACAGTGAAATCCCTGACACATCTCAAATTTGAACTGCATCTTTATGAGTGGAAAAATTGTTTCCTGCCCCACAGGACATTTTGATTTAACTAGGACACACCTGACCCTGGTCTGCTCACAGACACAGAGAATTTGCTCTGTGGCCCAAGGCCTCTGCCTGCCCCTGCTCCCACCCCAGCATGGGTAGCAGTGGCCACGTGGTACTTGAGGACAGCATCCTGGAACTTGCCCAGGAGTCCGCTGCATGCTGGCTTTCTCTCTTCTGCAGAGACGGGGGGCCTGGGTCGGGTCAGCCTCTGCTCAGCTCTGCAGTCTCGCCAGGGAGAGGAGGAATCGGGCTGGGGGGCAGGGATGAAGGGCCTTGTGCATCAGGGAAGGAGGCCCTGAGATGACAAGCTCCATGAGTCACTCAGCCAGCCGCTCCAGCCAGAGAGCATGAGGGAGGGGTTTATGGCACTGCCGCATGCAGCAGTGATCAGCCATGAGGTGGCATCCATCCATTGTCAGGGGGCAGTCCGTTCTCCTCAGGCACATGCACAGAGGATTGGGCGCAGAGGAGTTCACTGTGTTGGGAGGCAGGAGAACAGTGGGGCTGGAGGCACAGCTCTGCCAAGCATTCCTGAACCAGAGCGAGCCATCAGTGAGTGCTCACACTGTGCAGGCACTGTGAGCCTGTGTCCACGTGATCTCGTCTTGTCCACAGGGCCATGCCAAGGGAAGGCGCTATTCTTCTTCTTCTCAGTTTATGGATGGTGATAATGGAGGCATAGAGAGGTTAAGCAACTTGTTTGATGTCACCCAGCAATGTTGAAATGGAGCAGGATTTGGCCCTGGCCCTCCAAAGCCTATGGGCTTAATTGTTGCCTTGGTGGGTCTCAGCCTTGAGCCTGCATTAGAACAACCTGGAGGGCTGGGCCCCACCCGAGTTTCTGATTTCGGTCAGGTCTGCGATAGGTCTGAGAATGTGTGTTTTTAATAAGTTTTCATTTGATGGTAAAGCTGAAGCCCAGGGACCACACTAGTCTGTGCTGTACTGACTCATCATCCCATCTCAGTTTCCAACCTCTGAAACCAGAGGGTTGAGCCTTCTACCAGTTCTCGCCAGTTGATCAGTTAACCCAGAAATTCCATCCTTCTAATCACCCATAATTATGTTTAGTTTTGGCCAACTTAATATATGAGAGAGCAATAGTACTTCGGTAAACTCCCCTACTGCTACTGGGTTTCTGTCACTTGTCTCCTCTTATTTTTGACAACTTGATGTTATGTGTTGTGAGGCTTCCTTTGTGCATAAAAGTCATTGACTTTTAGATACTCACTTTAGATTATCTTCATCAATGTGAAACCTCCTGTGTTGCCTTATTTAATGTATTTTGCCTTGAATTTCACTTGCTTGGATACCACTGCCTTTAACTTGGCATTGTTCCTTAGCTTGCTTTTTATGGTTCTGTAGAGATGGGGTCTTGCTATATTGCCCTGGCTGGTTTCAAACTCCTAGCCTCAAGTGATCCTCCCACCTCAGCCTCCCAAAGCAGTGGGATTACAGGTGTGAGCCTTGCTTGACTTTTGCCTGGCACATTCTGGTTTATTTTTTCACTTTTAACGTTATTTTATCCCTTGGTTTATGGTATATTTCTTATAAACAGTGTATAATTTTATGTATTTATTTATCATATGTTGTTGCATATAATTTATACTATACATAATATGTACCATACATTTTGGTTGTAATAACTAATATGTTTTGACCCTTCTGTTTTTTAAAAAATGCTTTTTGTAGTCTTTTTTGTCTATCTGTAATAGATCATTTAAATTTTTTATTTTATAATTTTATTTATTAAATTGGAATGTTAGTCTACCCGTGCTGCCTCTCAAGTATTTAAAAATATTCTTCAACCATATTTTGCCAATGGTTAATGTATAGAGCGAAATAGCTTCTTACTCCTTGCCACGTCAGATAAGTAATTTTTCTTCTTTTCATTCCCCCGTGTTCCATAATATTACATTCATGCTTTATGGTATAATCTGATATTTAAAACTTCTACTCATTATTATTATTATATTTTTTACATTTTTATCTTCTCTTCCAATAAATTTTAGTTTTCATTTTCATTTTGATTTGTAATCACAGTTGTAACAATTATTTAAACCTAATGGATCTTAGGGTTCATTGCCAGATCTTTATTACCACGGACATCTCCTGTTGTTGAATTCCTTGTTTTGATTAATGTCTTAATTACAAATATGAAAAATTTAACACCTGTTTAACCTTCTTGAACAGTGTATTCTGCTTTATTGCACTTTGCACTTTGTTTCCTTTAATATGAATGACAACTTGACCCTGCTGTTGGGTTTTGCAGAGGAAACATCCGATACCAGCTTGATTTTTCTTTTTCTTCATAGATAATCTGATATCTTCTGTTTGGATGCTGATAATTCTTCACCATGAAATTAAAAAATATATATAAAATATAATATATATGCCTACTGAGCATTTTGACCTTCAGACTTGGGTCTGTCTTCTGTGTTAAGAAGTTTTTTTTTGTTTTTGTCTTTTCAGTTAGGTTTATCCTGAATTGGCTGCCTGTCCTCTATATCTGCCATCTTTTTGTGTAATCTGTCTTAGACCTCACAGTATTTCTGCTTCTGTATTTTTTTCCTTTTCATTTTGAGAGTGCTTTCTAAATGTGCCCTTACAACACATCTTATTTCAGAGATAAGTTCTCTTGACTTTTACTGCAGACATAGAATAGATGGTTTCTCCATGTTCAATTATCACAGTATCACACGAGTTGTTTACTGAGCACAGACTGTCCTCTGTGGACTGTGCTAAGCACTTTGTATGCATTACCTTTTATAATCTTCAGAACAACCCCGAGGGGCATGTGCTTTGATTGTCCTCATTATATAGATTGGGGAAACGTGTGCCCAGAGGGTTGAACCCTACTCAGCCTCATCTGGGTACTGAGTGGGGGCCAGGATTCAGGTCCAGCCAGTTTCACGGCAGAGCCTGTGCTCTTGGCCATGATGATAATGGCACTTTCCCATCCAGTCCTTTTTTTACAAATTTCTTTATTTTGGGTGCTGCATTCTCTGCCTTTTATAGTTAAGAGTGTTTTCACAGGTCTGGTGGGAGGTTTTTGTGTTTTGCATTCATGAATGCAGTCAGTGTTTGCCTGTAAATAGGGAGGGTCAATTCTCCTGGGCCCCTCTGCGGTGCACCTCATTGCCCATAGAATGCTCCTCTCGGATCTTGCACCAGAGCACTGGATGATGAAGCAAAGGCTTGCAGAAACCTGTGAGTCTGGGTGAGTGAGCTGGAACCATGAATAGTTCCAGAAGGGGAACTTAATCCTGTGATATTTCTTCTCTGTCTTTGGTAAAGCCACTGCACCTTGTGCCAACTGTTTGCATCTGGCTTGCTGTTTAACCTGGCCAACATGCCAGGTACAAACTGTGCTTGGACTTGTCCTCCTTCCTGGAGCTGCCACCTGCTGTGTCAGGGACAAGCCCCTGCCCTGGCCAGTTTTCTTCTGGATGTATCTGCCATGTGATTCCCAGGGCTTCTCAGAGCTGCTGCTGCTGAACACTGCTGTGATCCGTAGTGACCAGGGAGTCCCGGTGCCTGATGCTTGGCTCACCTTCCTGTTCAGCCCTACTGATGTAGGCAGCTCTGATGTGAGGTTCTTCAAGGGCCTCACTCCTTGTTTCACAACCATCCTGCCACTTCTCAGGGAGCAAAGCTGCCTAAGGGGCCTCCCTGCCTTCTCTTTTTCTGCATCACTGATTTTTTTTTTTTCAGATTCCTTTAGGTTTTTGGCACATGGATGGCACCTGTTCCTAGTTTCCTGAGCTGTGGCATGCTGGATTTGTTTGGTTTTGAAGCAGGAATCTGGGCAGGAGGGCATTGCATGCCTGTGCTCATGTTGCCATGGTATTTGTAAATGGACAAATGTAAATGAAGCCAGTGGCAGCATGCTTCTCCCTCCACTGCCCATGATCCTGAGTGTGGGAATTGGGGGACAAGTCACTGCTTCTTCCTGACTTCTCCTCAACATACCTACAAGTTAGTCACATCTTCCGCTTTCTCCCTTATTCCCCACCTCAAATACGAAGTCCTGGGAGAAGAGGACTGGGGGCACTGGATTTGATATTGAATTGGAGAGGACCATTGCAGCCTCGATTCTAAGTTTCTGTGATAGCATCCGTCCTGGTGATCTAAGTCGGGTTAAACTCAGCTCTCTTTTAGGAGATCAAGAGGTTTTATAATATAGGTTGGGTCCCCTGCCAGTTCTTCTTACATATCACACAGTCTTAGTTTGGGGACACAGTTTTTGGAAGCCTATCTGCGGGGGTTCTGGAACTCAGGGGTGGATGCAAGAAAGCAGCATTGGTTCTTTGTCACGAGGTGAGAGCAACAGTGTCAGGAATAGACTCTGTGAGCTCACCCACCCTCAAGGGGCATCGACTTCCAGCACAGTCACCTTCAAGTGCATCTGTGTCTGGCCATAGGCTTGGTCACATCCTGAGGTTTAGTGCATGGACCATCATGTCTACCGAGGTACCTGATACTCCAGAGGCATTCAATATGTTATGCAAATGGCCTTCATGCCCTGGCTAATTAGGGAGTCCCCACTGGACTTTGATTATTCATAAAAGACGATTGATAATAAAGTCCTGGCTGCTTTTGAAAATTCATCAAGCAAGAATGCAGGGTTTTTCCAGTGGGAGCTCAGACAAGAAAACCAGCGGAAGGACACAATAGGATCAGTGCTGAACTCCCACGGTTCGTTTGCTCTCTGAGATGCATGCACAGGCCTCTGCAGAGGTCTTGGGTGACTCTGTTCCTTTTGTTCGCCTGGGTCCTTTTGTTTGCCTGGCCGGCAGAGTAGAGGATGGTGTCCTAGTGAGGACAAAGGATACAGGAAGAGCGTGGGGGCTGGTGAGGATGAGGAGCGGGAAGACAATGAGCAGCGCTTCGGAGAGCAGAGTTTGAAGTACTTGCAGGACACCAGGTGAAGACAGCCAGGTGACAGCAGGAGCCAAGTGTCCTCAGGCTCTTGCTAGCACTGTGTCCTGGGCAACACACTTAACCTAATTGAACTTCAGTTACCTTACCTGTAAAATGAGGATGTTCATAGCTCCCTCACAGTGATAGTGGGAAATCAAGTAGGTAAGCAAACATGGTATATAACTTTGGGGGCCCACTGGTCTGACAGGGCGCTCAACCTGTCCTCTCTCTGTTTTTTTTTTTTTTTTTTGAGACGGAGTCTCACTCTGTCACCCAGGCTGGAGTGCAGTGGCACAATCTCGGTTCACCGCAAGCTCCGTCTCTCGGGTTCACGCCATTCTCCTGCCTCAGCCTCCCGAGTAGCTGGGACTACAGGCACCCACCACTATGCCTGGCTAATTTTTTTGCATTTTTAATAGAGACGGGGTTTCACTGTGTTAGCCAGGATGGTCTCGATCCCCTGACCTCATGATCTGCCCATCTCGGCCTCCCAAAGTGCTGGGATTATAGGCGTGAGCCACTGTGCCTGGCCCTGTCCTCTCTTTCTTGAATGGTGCTCCTTCTAGAGCATTCCTTGTAACACGCAAGAGGCGGTATCTTATCTTGAAGACCCGCCCCTGGCAAAGAGGGTGACAGATGGGATTTTGTTGTCAAGGAGGTGGTAGGAATGGAGTCCAGGGTGCTGCTAAGGGAGGGCCAGGCTGTATGGTCAGGTGGGCACAGTTGCATGGAGGATGCTTCAGGGGTTCTGGGGAAGAAATGAGTGAGAGAGTTTTCAAGGATCACCTTCTAGGGTTGGGGCTTCCAGGCCTGCAAGGAGGGCTCTGGGTCTTTATCAGACCGATGGCTGCCCAGAATCTTTGGCAGAGGGGCTCAGCCTGCCTTGGTGCCAGTGAGCTTCCAGGCAGGAATACTTCCAGAGGCTGGAGGCTTTCCATGAGCAACCACAGGGAGGAACCGCAGGGGCAGTGGTGGCTCAGTAGCCTCTGCTTCCTCTGAGGGAATGGAGGGGTCTGTCCCTGGTGTGGGGGTCTCTTCCCCGTCCTCTGCTCAGTGTGTGGCCTCTTTTGCCCATCCCTTGGTCTGAGACCAGAGCACAGCCAGTCACCAGGATGGTGGCCCAGCATGGCAGGCTGTGCCTGTCTGGGTACACGCCAGCCCCATGAGGTGGTAGCCTTGGCGATGGGCTCCCAGGGAGCTTCCCCGCAGCTTTCTCAGGGGAATGTGTTGGGAGTAGATACTTGGAGAGTTCGTTTTTTCTCCCTTTCATGAATGAGAAAATGGGCAGAGAAATCATGGCACTCATTGGCTGATGTTCTTGTTGGTACAGATCACCAAGGGTGCTGAAGTCAAGAGGAGCAAGCCACAGTCAGCCCTCTGGGTGGTTGACGGCCACTGGGGGATTTAGACTAGGACAGTGGCGTGACGGAGGTGGACCTGGTGGTAAGATGCAAGGTGTGGCAGCCTGATGCGGAGGTAGCAGAAGGGAGACAGGCCAAGTCAGGGCGGCCGGCAAGCGGCCCGTCACAGAGCAGCGCAGGTGGGAGGCCACAAAGGCCTGGGCTGGGGTAACGCGGGGGCCGGAACCAGGAAGCTCTTTCACACATTGAGTCTACTTCTTGGGACTCTGTTCCACTATATTAGTAATGTTAGGAATTTCAGTTTGGCTTTTGTAAAAGCTGTTTTTCCTTTGAGGAACCCAAATATTGTTGGTTGAATTGTGCCTTCCCAACAGATAATGAAGTCCTAGCCCTCAGTACCTGTGAATGTGACCTTATTTGGAAACAAGGTCTTTGCAGATGATCAAGTTAAGATGAGATCATTAGCGTGGGCTCTAACCCAAAATGACTGGTGTCATATTTACAAAAAGGGGAACTTTGGACCCAGAGACAGACATGCACACAGCGAGTATGCCTGTAAAGATGAAGGCAGAGATTGGGGTGATGAATCCGTAAGCCAAGGAAGGACAAGAAAACTAGGAGAGAGGCCTGGAACACATGCGCCCTCACAGCCCTTGGAAGGAGCTGACCCCAACGACATCTCCATGTCGGACTTCTGGCCTCCAGACCTGTGAGACAATACATTTCTATTATTTAATCCAACTCAGTTTGTGATACTTTATGATGGCAGCCCCAGCAAACGAATTCACCAAGCTTCCTGGATCCCATTTCTTCACTCTCTGGAAAACTGCTCCCACTGGTGTCTGAGGATCATGCGTATGACCTCCCTGAGGGACTCAGGGATGACAAGGCCTCCCCATCTGGGTGGTGAAAGGTGCTCTCTGTGCTGCAAAGAATCCAGGCAGCTCTGTGAGCAGAAGCTGCCAATTTATTGACGTTGACTGACTCTGGGGACTCTACCCTTTTCATCCTCATGTGCCCGTCTGTCCAGCCCCTGCAGAAACCCCTGTGAGGTCTGGCAGCAAGCAAGGCTGCTGTGCCAGGGAATGTGTGTGCTGAGGCCAGCCAGGCAGCTGGGCTAGCCTCCTCCTGCACAGCCCTTCTTAGGAATGTCCTAAGTACCTATCCAGCCCTGGCCTGAAACTAAGGAGGCACCGGGTAATGTGAACTGGGACCCCATTGCTCATGGTCCAGTTGGCGAAATACCAGACTGAGCACAGGTCACTTTTCAAAGTCAAGGGCAATGTGGTGAGTTTCTTTGGCATTGAAAGTCCTCTCCCATGGTTATCCCTTTCTGAGTAACCAGTCGTGTATTTATTCACCCAGCCCTGTGTTGCAGTTATTGTCGTTTGAATGTTTGATTCTATCCCCTTTATATGACTCATCAGCCCCCAGAAAGAAAAGGCCCTGTCTTGTTCAGCCTGGCACAGGGGCAGCCGAAATTCCCACAGGGCTCACCGCCTTCAGCTTCTGCGTGGGATGGTGCATCGGCATCACTCCCCTTGTGCAGGGGAGGAAACCAAGACTGCAGGGTGGAGTGATTGGCTGTATGTTTCACCTGCAGCCGAGTGAGATGCAGAAGTCCTCCAGTGCTTTGGAGGTTCACAAGAAATATGGTAACTCGACTGGCACCACATTAGAGGTCAGCGTTTGACAGTCCCCTCAGTGTTCCCACAGGTGCCAGTCTTGTGTCCTTGGCTACAACCATGAGCCACTGGGGACAGAGATGCTCTCTTTCCTGCAGCCCCAGGGCTCCCTGTGCTGGGTTGGCCACACACTCCCCACCCCGTGCACCCGCGTTGATTGATTGACATGGTGTTAAACATGTGGCCTTTTGCAGGCAACTCTAGGAGGGTGATGAGCTTTGCAAATCTGCCTAGTGCCTAAAACTGAACCACACACATAATTCACTCACATGCACTCACTCAGTTGGGCTTGCATTCTCGCTGCCATCCTGCCTCCAGCTCACGCTTGACGCCTCACAATTCTGGACTTCTCCTCTACCACACAGCAGTGCCTACCCTGGCTGGCCAGTACTACATTCCTGACCTTTGGGTTTTGGGTCTCTGGGGGCAGCTTGCTGCCATCCGAACCACCAGGCCCTGGCCTGCAGCGAGGCTTCTCCGAGTGTTCTGCTGCTTTACTTCTGCTTTCGAAGCACCGTGCCTGTCCTGGGGTGGAATCAAGAAGAGGCTGATTAGCCAGGGTGCCCTGGGAGGGGCCAGGGGCTCCTGATCTGCAGCCAGGGCTCTGCATTTAGGAAGCCTTGCCAGAAGCCTACAGTTGGCATGGAATCTGTTTAAAGCGCTCAACCTAGTGCCAGGAACTATGGGAAATCTGAAAACATGATCAGTTTCCAGAGAGTCAAGACAACCAGCAGAGGATTCAGGTTAATACACTTAGACTTGTGTTCAACTACCTGGTTCAAATCCCCATTTACTAGCTTTGACCACAGGGGAATGATTTCACTTCTCTAAGCTTAATTTCTTTGTAAATTTTCACAAGGTTTTGTGAGCATTAAACAAGATAATACACGCAGAATGCTTTAGTACATTGCATGACACATTGTAGGCACTAATACATCTTGCCTTACAATGCTCTGGTCTCTCCTCTCCACTCCCATGACAAGAGAGGACTCCTAGACAGTGCCTATCTTGTGCCAGACATCTGTAAAGGGATCATTTAAGCATTAACTCATTTAATCTTTGCAGGAACCCAGGGAAAGACTGAGGCACAGACTGAGGAACTGGGCCATGGTTCCAAGGTGCAGAACCAGGGTTTGACCTAGACTGTCAGGCTCTTGCATCTGTGGTCTTGCTTAGAGCACTACTTGCAAAGAAGCTTTGGATAACTTCCCTATATCTCCATTTCATCATCTCTAAAATCTAGATGATGAGGAGACCAGCTAGGACCCTCAGGAAAGTTCCCTGAACTTCATTAAGGGCTTAGAATGATACCTGGTGCATCCTCAGTACACAGTAAATGCAGTGGTTTTAATAAGAAATACGAGTACCCAGGTGACCAACAATTCAAGCTACTAGATGCAGAAGGCCAAGAAGGTGATCCCGCTCTTTCATTATGGGGAGTCAGAGCATGCATATCAGCAGGGGCTGGGTTACACGAGATGAGGAGTGGGCTGATCCAAGTGAGGGGTCAGCTTGAGCAGAGGGGAGGAGGTGGGAAGGCAGAGAGTGTGGAGGCCGTGTGTTGGGAGAAGGGTCTGAGAACATCAGGTTGGAGACAGCCCACGAGGGACCTTCATTAGCAGTGTGGATTTTCACCTGTACTCTATCAGCAAGCACTGAAGGTTGTCATTAGCACACTGGCTGTCACAGACCAGAGGGGCAGAATTCTCTTTCAGTCAAATCCTGCTGCCCATCCCCAGTGAACGGAGCAGCAGGCAGTGAGGAGGGACTGGCAGGTCATACAAGATGTTCGCCCATTCCCTTCATTTGAATTGGGCTTGGGACATCCCAAGGGGCTGCTGCCTGGGCCCTGAACACATCTAAGGGCTGTGGGTTTATGGTCTTTCAGCTGCTGTTTATGTCACAAATGCCTGTCACACAAGGGGCATTAAAAATAACCCAATGGTTAATACCATTTCTCAAAATAACTACTTGCAAAGTGCTTTGCTGGGGCGAATGGCTACTAAAATTAGACTCCCTGGTGGTGTATGTAGGGTGTGTGTGTGTGTGTGTGTGTGTATGTGTGTGTGTGTATGACTCTTAAGCCCATTTCCCCCCAGGGTGAGGCCCACAGTTTGCACCCTTTTGTTCTGTGGTCCCTTCTGTCACTGCTGGGTGTCCCAGAGCAGTGTTCACCCGGTCACCCCAAGATGCCCTCATTCATCCTCCAGTCCTCAGCAAATTGGAGCCACTGCCCTACATTGCCCTGTTGTCCTGCTGTAAGGAGCAGAATTTTGAAGAATCTTGGAGGGCGGGGTGGCCTCATTGTAGCAGTGGCCTCATTCCTTGGTGTGCCAGGTAATAATAGCACGCCGTGGGGGGAAATCTCACTCAGCGTGCTGTCCAAGGGGAAACTGGGCCACAGAACAATGTGGCAGCCCCACTCAAGGTGACCTAGTAACTGAGGGCATGGACACACGATTTTCCAGGCCCCAGTTCCAGACCCAGGCTCTGCAACTCTTCAGTGGTCTCCTGGGCCAGTCCTTTGGGCCACCAGGCAACCAGGTCACTCAAATCCAATCAACTCTCCATCCACTAATAATACAAAAGGAAATGTGGGATCTTAAGAGCAAGTTAAAAAAACAAAGTGAATCAGCACTGTGGGGAATTTTGGATGCAGGATAGAGAAAACCTGAGAGCCAGTGTTGGTTTTCTTTTAGACAATGACTTGCACAGAAAGAGGTTGGCCTCAGTGTCTCTATCTTTGAAATGGGGGAACATTGAATTATTTAGCAACCATTTATTGAGGGAGTGCCTGATGTGGGCCTGTCTCTACAGTAGACACTGGAGTTACTAAGAGTGGTTCAAGGTAAAAGCAAGGTCAAGATACATTTACAAGCCAGTGTGTTGTCTGTATGTGGCAGCCCCATAAGGACTGGGGTTCTGTGTGGTCCTAGAGGTTTGGGTCCTGGAGATGAAAGACTGTGAGTGTTTAGCTGGAATGGAGGCCCAGGGAGGAGTGAATTTCCCTACTCCTGTGAGAGCTGTATGTAAATGGACTGTTTCTATGTTGGAAAGAGCACAGGCAGACTCTGTGACTTTAGGCAAATTGCCTAACTTCTCTGAACCTGTTTTTTCAACTGCTAAATGTGAATAAGCACAACACCAACCTCTTAGGTCTATTGTGAAGATTAAATGACATTACCCAATATGGTCGTAACGTGTTGTAGGCGCTCTACACACTCTAACTATCATTAGTAGTAGTCATATTAATATTAAACTAGCCAAAACTATTTGCCCAAGAAGTTCCAGTAAATCATTCCCTTCAATCAGAATGATGATAATTTTATTTTTTAGTATTAAGTCATTCCTGTCTGTAAGGCCATCAAAGAGCTGGAGCCACTTATTGGAATCAGGCTAGGTCAATTTCTGAGTGCTGGAATGAGGTTGAAGGGAGTGAGGTAGAGGATACATTTTTAAAAAGTTTTCATGTAATCAAACCCTGGTCATTCACATCTATTAGACTCGTTATGGGAGTTGGATATTTAAGAGGAATCTTTGCCACAAATTCATGTGTAAACCCAATAATTCTTGACTGTTAAAAGTGGTGGGAGCCCTAGACATTAGGCTATAGTGTCATTTATCCCCGTGGCTCTCAACCAGGTGTGAGTTTGCCTCCCATGAGACATTGGCAAGTCAGGGTGGGTGCTGCTGGCATCTGGTGGGTAGCAGCCAGGGACGCTGCTCAACATCTTATAATACACAGGATAACCCTCCTCAATAAAGAGTAATCTGGACCAAAATGTCAACAGTGCCGGGGTTGAGAAACCCTGTCCTAACCTGAAGATGAGAGAACCGACCACCAGGAAGTGGCAGTGATTTGCTGAGGTTAGGCAGCACATCTGCGCCAGAGCTGGGATCCAAAGTTTGAATCAACTGACCAGAGGCCAGAGGCCAGACGGAACCTTGGTACCATCATCTCATGTGTGAAATAAATTATCAACCTTACCCATGTGAATGAGACCTTACTCTATGTTATTTTCAAGGCTCTTTCTCTTGTGATATTAAGCTCTACTTTGGGAAAACCAGGTTTCCCTATTCTGGGCTTGCTGATAGAGTAAGGATGGTAGATTCAGCAAATGAAAATAAGGTTTCCAGGCTGGGCGTGGTGGCTCATACCTGTAATCCCAGCACTTTGGGAGGCTGAGGCAGGAGAATCGCTTGAACCTGGGATGCAGAGGTTGCAGTGAGCCAAAATCATGCCACTGTACTCCAACCTGGGTGACAAGGAGTGAGACTCCATCTAAAAATAATAATAATAAAATAAATACAAAAATAAAAAGAAAATAAGTTTGTCCAGTTACATTTGAATTTCAGGTAAGCAAGATAGGTTTTTGTTTTTTAGTTTTTAGTTTAAGTATGCCCTATGCAATATTTGGGACACACTTATGCTAAAAAATTGTTTCTTGTTTATTCTAAATTTCAAATGTAACTGGCACCCTATCTTTTGTGTCAGCCAGCCATGTGAGCTCTACCCATTACCCTGAGATCACAGGTAGGCCCTGGGGTCATTTACCCCTGCGTGAGGCTCCTGTATCACTCATGAATCCCTCTGCCTAGAGGGGGAAGATGGGAAGGGGTGGGTGGGCCCTGAGGGGAGCAGGCATTCCTAGCTCCTGGCCTGTGGATGCCTGGGAAGAGCTGGCTAGCCACACTGGGCTAAAGGGCCTGTAAGTTGAGAGGTTGGCCAAACTGTCCCTTTTTATAACAGGAGAATAGTTTAAGTGGAGTGCCAGCGGGTGACCTGTGGCCCTGGAAAACCAAGTCTGGAGAAGTGGCAACTTTGCCCCTGAACGGGGAACAGAGTGTCCTCTCCACTTCCACTGGTTTCCAGAGAACACAGCTGTCCTGGCAGAGGAGCGCTTGGACATGGCACCTTCCAGGGCTGAGGTGCTGTCTCCTCGTCACCCCTGGGCTCTGGGCTACCTCAGGGGCCAGAGTTGGGCAGCTGCTCCTAATACAGGGGGAAATGATGGGGCAGGGCTGTGTACCCACGGAGCTGCTGCTGAGCCAGCAGCTCAGACTTTTCATTTAGAAGAGGCCTAGATGTGGAGGCTATCAACAGATCAGAAGGGGATGCTGGCTTAGCTGCTCCCTCCCCTTGCCCTATCCCGCACCACTTTCACTGTTGCTTCCTTACCAGCCCAGACACCATGCTCCAAACCAGTCAGTGCTCAGGGTCCAACAGCCAATGGCACAAGGTGGATGACCCACTGCCCTGCCCCATTCCCTCCGCCTCCTAACACCTGTTGCTCCCAGGTGTCAGGATGCCATATCCGCTCCCCAGAGCAGCTTCCTGTTAGGAAATCTCATCCTCACAGCCCCTCCTAAAGGACAGTCAGCTGGCCATGGCCACAGCTTGGTGACCTTTCTTCCTGTTGACTCAGAAGAGTCTTTGAGTGTCTTTGGGAGTAACTGCTTGGGGACTCACCACGTTGTCTGCCATCTTGTCGATGTCCATGGGCCACCTAATGACCAGGGCTGACTCCACCTGGCATTTGCTGCATGGGTGCTTATTAATAGGCATATATTGAGTGAATACATGGAGTTGGGGAGAGTTAACCCATATTGCAGAAGATGTCTGATGATAAAGACTGAAGTCATTGGTTCTCAGACTTGAGAGGGCATCGGCATCACCTGGACGGCCTTGTTAAAACACACAGTACCAACTCAACCTGGGGACGCCTGACTTTGTAGGTCTGGGGTGGGGATGACTTTGCATTTCTTACACGTTCTCAGGTGATGTTGCATGTCTAGGGCCATCTTTGAGGACCACTGGCTTAAGCTGGTTCCCTTTTCATAACGTCTTGCATTTCCATTTTACTTTTATTAAAATATGCCTTAATTAACAATTTTTGAAAATCTTCATTGACTACTTACTCTGTCCCATGCACCAAATTTTGGGTATAAAAAGATAAAAATTGCCTCAAGATACAGTACAGTGAGAGCATTGCCCGTGACAAACAATGGCCATTTAGTCTAGTTACTTTTACTGGGGATATTGTGTTGAAGGTGCAGTGGGGGTGTGGTAAGGGGAGTGTGCAGTGTTGTTGGGGTATCCCTTTGAAGGCAAGTGTGATAGTATCTCTCTCTCTCTTTTGTATTGCACTTCTTTCTCTTTCTGTGTATTGCATCAAAAGTATATATACTTTTTGAAGAAGTATATACTTCTTTTAGTGTATTACACTTCTGTGTGGCTTGTTTCCCCAGTTGACTTGTGAGATTTCTAAGGGGAGAGGCTGAGGTGAATCTTGGTCTTCTTCATTTAAATGTGTTCTGGTTGACATACCAGGCAACCAAAAAAAAATGTATGGCCTACAGAAAAGAAGTTCATATCAAAGAAGTGAATGTCTAATGGTGGAATTTCAGGGCCATGTCTGTGTGGGGGTTTACTCATCTAGATTCTACTATCTGTGTTTAGTTCTAGGGCTGAGCTGGATGGAGGCAGAGTTAAGCAGGAGGGTACCTTTCCTGGTTCCTATCATCAACATTGCTGCCTGAGTTTATGGGGAGCACTACTGGTATTTCATCCTGCAGGGATTCTTGAAACCTGCCATGAGCTAAGACAGCTCATTTTCAAGAGCTTTAAGTGGTCCTGAGCTGATGCTTCGCTGGGGACTTGTCATGGCCTGAGGTGACATACCCTCTCTGCAGAGGGAGGAGGTCTCTGAACCTTTCTTTCTTCAGAACCTGGGGGACTAGGGAAGAAGGGAAACCCCTCCATGACTTCACTGCTTGGGGCCATGAGCTGGAAATGGAGACAGAGGAAGCTGCTTCTTGTTCTGCACAGGGCCAGGAGAAACCCTTGGGCTTTGCCGGGGGCCAGGGCTGGCTTCCCTGTAACTTTCTCTCTACACACCCTCTCATCTTCCCTGGCTTCAGGAGTGACAGACAGAAGCAGAACTAAGCCGGCTGTACCATCATTATTAACAGAAATATTCAGGATAGTTCATTCTCATGGAGAGCTCACTGTTCTTTGAAAATACCTTAGATTCACGAACAGATTGAAAAGGGTCAAGAGAGATTAAGAACAGCCAATATTTATAGAGCTTGTGCTCTCAGCCACAATTTCAAAGTGTTCTGCATGCATTACTTCATTGAATCTTTAGAACAACCCTGGGAAGTGGGGTGTAATTGGCTCCATTTTAAAGAAAACAATACCTCAGCTATGCAGTTTGAGTAGCGGTCCCAAGATTACTCCAAAAGGAGGAGGGTAGCACAAGATTTGGAATCAAACAGGAAGACTCCAGAGCCTAAGTTCATTCTCTGTGGTCCTGCTCTACTTGGTGGTGGGGAAGGGAGGGAGGAGGATGAGGTGAGGTTGAGGAAAGAATACTTCAGTGTGTGCTTAATCTGCCTCCTCCTGCACCCTGCCATCCTCCTGAAGGTCTGTCCCGGCCACTGTAGCCTACATTATGTCCTCTTTCCAGCTTCTGTTTTGACCTGGTATTGACATTTGACTTGGCATGGCTCATCATTATCTCTATCTTGGTAGGATTGCAACACCCTAGTGAGCAGGGAATGGCCTCCAGCTCCCTCCAGCTCTCCTAGGATACCTGAACAGCAGAGGTCAGGGTAGGGCTGATAAACACTTAGAGTTGCCCAGAGCCTGGTACGTGGTCCACAGCTAGGGTGACCAAACATTCTAGTGTGTTTCAGTTTTAGCACTAAACTCTGGCATCCTGGGAGGCCTCGCAATACTGGTTGGTCACCCTATACCTCATTTGACAAGCAAGGACATTGGTTCTTGGGGGACACAGTGTGGTCCCATTCTCACCCATGGTTATTGGTAGAGGCTGATCCCAGGGCCTGCTCTCTGACCCTGATCCAGTACCCTCTCCTCCTGCTGCTTTAGAAGTGAGGGCTCAGTCTCCTGTTCTTGCTTGTTAGGTCAAAGCTTTTAGAGAGCCACTGTCTTCTCTATGGGCTCCGTGATTCTTCTCATTCTCTTTTGGAGAAAAGACCCCCACAATCAACATGCTTTGACTGAGCCATGCTTACTTACAGAGCTTGTGCTGGGCAAGTCTTGGAGGGGCAGCATTTGCCCTCTAGGGGCTTGTTAACAGAAAGGAAATGGCTTTTCCTGGAACCACAGAGCACAGCGACTCTTCAGACACGCTCGGTCAGCCTGCAGGGGCAGGGGGCAGTCGCCAGATTCTAATGATGGGAAATTAGAAATGGGAACAGTGAATTCTAGACCAGCAGCCTCCAAAGTGGGATGCACAAAACTATCCTTTGGAATAGGGGAAGAAAATGTGAAGACATCTATTTCTATTTACATCGATCACTCTTTAAAATGATTACATCTGTGTGCACTTTATCGTGTATGTGACATGAGCACAGTATGGCCCGTGGTGGGCATACAAATGCACACGTGGGAGTGTACACAGATGGGGGTTGCTCATTTGGAAGTGCTCCCTATGTCTCCGCAGCGGTGTTTTAATGATCATGAGGTGGGCTGGCTGGAAGATGGTCACTTTCAGCAGGGGAGGTTCAGAAGAAGGAGACAGTGAGTCTTAGAGTAAATTGGCTTAAAACATCCCTTAGTTGATGGTTAATGCAGATGATGCTTAAGTGTCTGTGGATGGTGTGTGATCTCTTGGAACGATTTTGTGCATCAAGAAGTGAACTTCCTGCAGCCACATTTTGCACATCTTGTTCCATTACTTGTCTAACAGGATGCTCACATTAGCTGGTGGGTGACAAGAGACAGGCTAGACAGAGCAGAGGTTCTCAAAGTGGAGTTCTCATACCCGCAGCAAGAGCCTCACTTGGGAACTTGTTGGTGATGCAGATGCTTAGGCTTGCTTTCAGCCCCACTGACTCAGCAACTCTTTGGGTGGGGCCCAGCATGCCTTGTTTGGACCATTTGTCCAGGTGATGCAATGATAGGCAAGATTGAGAACCACTGAGATACACAGGCAAGGGGCACACAGTTTGAATCCTGGTTCTGCTCCTGCTGCTTCTGTGGCCTGGGACAAGTGACTGATGGCCCAGAGCCTTGATTTCCCCGTCTGACAAATGAGAATGATAACACCTGTCTCCCAGTATTAATATGAGGATTAAAATAGGAGACAACTGATGTAAAGTGCTTAGCACTGTGCAGAGCACATAGGAGGTACTGCATTTCTAGCCTCAGTTGTGATTTTTACCATTAATCAGATTATGATGGGGGACGGCAACTTCTATAAGGAGGTGGCACAGAAATATCTGATTTCTTCTTCCCTTTTTCAGTAGCTCCATGACCTTGGGCACATCAGTTTCCTTGCCTATAAGATGTAGATAACGACACCCACATAACAGGATAAGTGAGTGGAGGTGCCCACAGTGCTTTGTACTTTGTAAAACACCAACCAAATAGGATAAGTTTCTAGAAAACTCTTTACTGAGGCTGCTCCTACTTTGTCCTTTCTGGAAAATACTTCCCCTCTGCCCAAATAGTAAATGAGAGAGGAGAAAAAAGCCAGAAATTCCATGGTGCCAGACCTGCAGGCACAAAGAGCCTTTGCACCGTAGGTGACTTTGTTTCCTTTGAGTGCCATTTTTGACCCTCCCACCCTGGTCCTCCTAGATCCCAGCCTCAGTTTACTTCCCCTGTGGTTCCATGTTGATCCCTTATTAAAATGTCACCTGCAAGTCATGAAAACTTGGTGCGGTTTCCTGAAAGATGAGGGACAGTGATTGTCCAGAGTGTTCTTTGTCATGATGAGGATTGCTTGGGTGACGGTCTCAAGACAGCAAATAAATTGCCTCCTCCCTTTCAATGTCTTAGTGCTGTTTTTGCAACATGAATGGTTCCAGTGTGGAGATAATCCTTGCTCATCTTTTCACCAGGTTCTTGAATGTGAAAAATGGGCAAGCAGTTCTCCCCCACCCACACACACCCATTATTTCCAGTGTCCAGTGGCCACATACCCGTCACCAGAGAGGCCTGGGGTGGCCAACAGGGGCAGCTGGAAGTCTGCTGTCTTCCCATGAGAGGGCCCAGTGAGGTGTCTGTAGAGCAGAGATAGAGCTAGGTGATCAGGGAAGAAAGCCCTCCACCCCGGTTTTCCCAGGAGGCGACAGCCCCTATCTCTGAGGGGAGTGGCACATGCCTTCCTCCTCGTCACCTGCCCCAATGAGCCCCACATGGATGAAGTGAGAGCTTGTATCACCACGCTGGCTCCTCAGGAGGCTGGTGATGAATAAGGATGGCAGGAAAAAGGAGTTGGGTTCTGCTGTGACACGTCTCTACTTTTCCAGAAAACTGCCGGATGTCCTTCCCTTGTAAAAGTTGAAGGGAACAGAGGAGGGGAGAAGGGTCAGAGCAGAGAGATTTCTGATATTCTGTTAGTGGCGCTGCCAATTAAAAAGAAATTAAAACAGAAATCTCCGTGGGCTGCTGGAGTGAAAAAGTCTCCTCTCCTGGCCCATCTAAACACTTGAACAAATTAATTGGTTGGATGTTGACTGGGTACCAGTGAAATTCTTAGATATTAGGTCTTCTTCCATGGTAGGCACAGAAGAACAAGGGGTGTGTGTGTGTGTGTGTGTGTGTGAGAGAGAGAGAGAGAGAGAGAGAGAGAGAGAGAGAGAGACAGAGAGGAGAGAGAGGAAGGAGAGGAAGGATGGAGGAGAGAAGAAGGGAAGGAGGGAGAAAGGGAGGAAAGGAGGGAAGGAGAGCAAGAGAGAGACTTGGGGACATGGGGGTGGGTTGGAGCAGTTCAGGGATTGAAATCATGCTGCATGACATTTGTGCATTTTGGGGTAGCAGAGACAAAAACTACTGGAATTTCATTTTGAAGATAAGAAAAGGATTAGGAAAGAGAGCTTCTCTAGGCCAGAGGAGAACAGATTGAGGCTGTGAAGGACTCTTGGCCCACAACTCTTCTTGTTCTCTGTGGACTCCCAAGCTTCTGCAGGGAGACAGTGAACTGGGAGGAATACATAGTGACTGCGAGGGATACATGTTGCTGGAAGGGGCAGGCAAAAGGTCCCAAATGGCCCTGTGGTGCTTTAGTTGGCAGAGAGATGGACAAGATGATCTTGCCCTTATGCCATCTCATACATTGGTCTAAAAGCTCTGTTTCTGCTGCATGGTCAGAGACAGAAGGAGGAGGCTGCCTCCTCTTCCTGGGACCTGGATATTTTGGTTCATCTGGGTTCCCTTCTGATTTTGTGATGCCCTAAGCCTGCTGTCCCTACAGCCCTTCTTTCCTTTTTGTGAATTCTCTTATAAACTTACAAAGCATCTGTAACCTTTGGCCCTGGGACCCAGCATGAGCAACTTACTGGAGTCAGGACAGATGCACGTGGGTGCTGAGCAGAGCCTTGTGGAGCCTCAGCCTCTGGCCTCCTTAGCCAGCTGCTGCCCTGTCCCAGGGACAGTGTGGCCTCCCAGGGAACACTTCACTCCAATCTCTGAGCCATAAAAAATTAAACTATAGGGCTATCAAACATTTAATCTGCCTAAATAATGAACGTGTGCCGATTCTTATGAATTCTTTGCTTTGATTAAATAAAATTGAAGGATGGGAACTGTCTGCTCGGCACGTTAGCTAAAGGCAATGCAGGGTAGTCACTTTGTACCAGGGATCTGGCCCTGAGTCTGGAAGAACCACTTGGTCCATGTTTCCTCACCCACTGTCTATACTCCAGTTGTGGATAGCCCTCTGGTCTTTATTCTTCTTACATGTAAAATGGGGATGATAATGATAATACTACCTCACTTACAAGATTAATGTATGAGATTTATATCAAAAGCCTAGTACCTGGCACCTGTTAGTTTCTAAACAATTGTTAATATCATTCATTACTTTATTTCTAAATCAGCATGATTGAATTGAACATTTCCTTGGACTTGGAAAGATATGATTTCGGAGGAGGGTGAACCTGTGTAGGCCGTTGCAGGGAGTTCCTTGACATTATCAACTGACCAGTCCATCAAAACATTTATTTGTTCATTTATTTATTAATTCAAGGATGTTGGGTCCATTTCTCACTTAGATGCAGGAAAGATAAGTGATTGATCCTGTCCCTTAAGGGAAATATGCTTTCATTGGAGAAATAACATGTACACGCTGTGTGTGTGAGTGGGTGTGTGTGGGGGGTGTGTACATACACATGTGTGTCTTTTTTTTTTTTTTTTTTTTGAGATGGAGTTTCACTTTGTCACCCAGGCTGCAGTGTAGTGGCACGATCTCGGCTCACTGGAACCTCTGCCTCCCAGGTTCAAGAGATTCTCCTGCCTCAGCCTCCCAAGTTGCTGGGATTACAGGTGCCCACCACCGCCCCCCGCTATGTTTTTTTTTTTTTGTATTTTTAGTAGAGATGGGGTTTCACCATGTTGGCCAGGCTGGTCTCGACCTGCTCCTGACCTCAGGTGATCCACCCTCCTTGCCTCCCAAAGTGCTGGGATTACAGGTGTGAGCCACTGTGCCCTGCCGCATATGTGTGTCTTTATGTGTTCACCCTATGGGGAGAGAAAAGGTTCATGAAAGTTGGGATCACTGTGGGTAGGGTTGTCAGGGAGGGCTTTGCTGGGAGGGTGAACCTGTGCTAGGCAAGCTGTGCCTCCAGTCTTGGAGGAGCCTGTAGCAGTCCCTGTGGTTTCAAAAGAATTCAGAGAGGGGAGCCATAGCTTGGTCTCCAAATGTGCAGCACCTTCTGGGCAAGCTTAGACTTAAAGGATATCATTGTAAATAATGATTTGCTTATTTCTTGCTCTAGGATATGGGGATTGTTCCTTTTTTTCTGGGATGCTTTAATAGGACAGTAAAAGTAAACATGTCCCTGTCTGATGGCCCTTGGCTCAGCTGGAAGAAGATCAGCTCTGCTGCAATTTAGGAAGAGATAACTGGGGTCCATCACGTGGCTGGTTCAGACCAGGGTTTTATGACTGGGATTTGCCTGCCGGAGCCCTGGGTCACTGTGCCAGACTCAACCGCAGGTCACAATCTGGAACTGGATCCTTGCTGCCAGATGGGAGGCGGGCAGGGCCAGCCTATGCTGTCATTGGCCTGTAGCCAGCTCAGGTCTGGTGGCAAGTGAGGGACACATCCTGAAGTCTGAGTGCCCTGCAATTTATTGGCTGGTGGCTTAGGGGTGCGGAGTACAAACACCAATGCCACAGTTGACATACATGGGCTTCCTAGTTGGCAGGGTCACGAGTCCTGAGGCAGGCGCATCCAGCTTCTGTCTTGGTTGCAGGCCAGGTCTGCCCATGAGACAGTTCTCCTCCTTAACCTATTCAAACTAACAATCGATGAACAGGTATTTTCTGAGATCTGGAGTGTCAAGTACTGAAGACATCACCAGGCTTGGCTCTGTGGGACATACAAGGAATTATAAGGCAGGACCCCCTCATCTCTCTCAGGAGCTAACAGTCCAATTGAGGGAAGCAAGAGAGACAGATGCATGTGAAAGGTTAAACAACTTGTCCTAGCCTGAAAGACAAGACCCATGGGAAACAATTCAGGAAATGTCACCAGGCAGCATCTTCTTAGTGCTGCAAAGATCTGGAGGAATGAATGACCAGCCAGGGCACAGGGGCGAGGGCTTAGGCTTCTGGGGTCCAGTTACAAACTATGACACCTTGGCCTCCTGGGTTTACCTGTGTAAGTCTTGGTCTCTATATCTCTCAAATGGGCAGAGTAAGACCTACCTCAGAGACATGGGGAGGATTTAATGGGACAATGTGTATAGCACATTGCCCGATGAAGGGGAAAAAACCTCACTGTGATAGTTAATTTATTGTTGTTGGCCGCAGGGGCCAGAGAGTCTTTGGGGAGGCTCCGGGGGTAAAGGCTGAGCCTAGCCTTGTATTGCTCATCTTTTGGATAAGATAAGGATGGGACCTTTGTGAAGAGGAAGACTGGACACCTCCTGCCCCCTCCCACTGTGGTTTGAGCAGATCTTATCCCACATCTGTTGTTTGCCTGGCGTTGGATGGCCCCCCAACACCAGAATGCTAATGCCTGCCTTCATCACCAGTGTCTCCGTCTCTTTGTTTCATCAGCTTCTTTATGTGAAAAGAGATAAATGATCTCTGTCTCTTTCCAAATCCAAGCAAGGCTGAATAATATCTGTGGATATTCTTTTCTATTTCTTAATACCCTCCCACTGCTTATGAAAATCCTATGGGCCCATTGTAAATTATCTGCAAAAAACAGCAGAGTACAAAGAAGCAGAAATAAAACCTCCCATAATCATAACAGAAACATCTACTACTGTTCATGATTTGTTTTATTTTCTCCCAAATATATTACTGTGCATTTTTCTTTATAATGCCGAGATCCTAGAATATGTGCAATTTAGTGCTGCTTTTCTTCTTAACATTATGTTATCAGCATTTCCAAGTGACACTGGGACTCTATAAACATATTTTAAATGACTGTATCTTATATGGATGCTCACTCCTTTTCCTTATATTTACTCTTTACTTTTTCCACTTTTTTGCTATTATAAATAGCATTGTACTGAAATCCTTCTTCAGAGTTATGTACATTACCTCATTGGTTTATTTATTTAACGAACTTTGAGTATCTGCAATGTGCAATACAGTGTGCTTTTAGTTCTGAGAGGAAACCATCTGAAATAGCAAAAAGAGACTTAAATGAAATACTTCACATGTAGACTTTTGTGATAGTCTTTTTTATAGTAAGTATCCCGGCTTGGAGTAACACTGTGGGCCAGTTAATTGTTCTGGGCCTGAATTTCTGCATCTTTAGTCACTAGATGGTTTCTAAGCTGCCTCTTGTCTCCAGCACTCTGTGGTCCTGACTGCAAATGTAAGAATCACCATAGCATTCATCTGTCCTTGTGACTCACTAGGGTTGTTTGTGTTTGGAGCATTCCTGGTGCACAGATGATGTGTCGATGGGCTTGGACACAGTCTGTTCTCTTCCCCTGTCAGTCATGAGCACAGCGTTCATCTGCTCAGTGCTTCTTCTTAATAAGTAGTTCAGGGGTTGACTGCAGCTCAGCTCTGTTGGGAATTAGCACAGACATAATAGACTTTTATAGAAGTGTGAGCAGAGCAACTAAGCCAGTACAGACTCTACCACATCCTGACATGCTAAGAGAGAGGTCCCCTTTAAAACTCAAGCAAAGTAAATCTTAGAAAAATGGGAAGAATTCATACAGCATAAAGCTCATGATAAACTCAGAGAACACATTGTCCTGAGAAGTGGTAAAGGAAGAAAGTGGAATAGACTTCAACAAAATGGCATAGGATTAACGGCAGAGGGTATTGTGTACCTGCAGGGTATTTGAACTGGGTGATTTTTTGTGGCAGTGCCCGGGATCCACAGACCCTAATGACACCCAAATTTGTGAGGCATTGTTCTCAGCTTATAAATAACATGATTGAGACCACCTAGCACATTTAACTGGGGTCTGAAGGTTTAGCTAATTTCCTAAAAATAGCAGTTTCTTGCTGGGGATATGTCTTAGGCTTTGCTAGCTCTAAGAACTTAATATTAACAATTCACACGGAAAGAATTGTGCTCAGGGCATTGACCAATACTCAGCTCACCTTTGAATGGCCAGAAGACACAGCTGTAAAGAAAGGTGTACAACAAGGAGTGTGGTTGGGTGGGCATGTCATCTTCCTAGGTCACAAGTGACAAAGTGCCACTCCCTAACTCCTTATTGATAACAGCCATCTGTAATCTATCAGGATGTTCTTTCTAGCCAAGCGAAGATGCAACTTCAGGATCTTTTTTAACACAGTGCTCCAGGCAGCCACTAGCACACAGATGGGGTTCACTTGGTCCTGGAATAAAACCTTCTTGTCATCCCTAGACATAGTGGTAGTCTTTCCCCTGTGAGCCACACCATATGAGAAAATGTCACCATCTAGAAGTTTCCTTGGTAAGCACAGACATATGGTGGCTTGATAAATTGCCTTTCTCTACCCTGGGGATCTTTGTCCAAGGAACTAGGTGCCATCTTGAGTCAGACTGGTGAGTGTGTGAAAACAGAATTCTTATTCCTATCAGCCAAGAGAATCTTCAGTGGTTCGTGTTATGCTAAGGAGTTACACTGCAGACATTTCCCAGAGGGTCTGTTCCTGTGTTTTATCATGTTTTCCATGGCAAACCCTGTGGGATCCACGAGGTTGGTATTATCTCCATGGCACAGATGATGGAGGCCCAAGGAAGACAAATGACCGGCAGGAGGCAAGTCATGCAGCGAAGAGCTTTTCCTGGAATCCAGGTGTCCTGCCTCCAGATGCCAGTTCTCTTGCTGGGTTTTGTTTTCGTTTTTCTAAAAATGTTTTCACCTGTCAGGTATGTGCTACTGTGAATTCTGGGGGGGGGGTAGGGTCGTGTCTTATTTATTTCAGTGTCTTTGGCTGCTTTTCCTCTCCAATCTCAAGTGCTGTGACTAACACATAGGAAGTACTCAAGAAAGTATTTATAGCATAGAATTCAGTAGAAGATTCATTCATTCATTCATTCATTCATTCATTCATTCATTCATGGAAGAAACAAGGAGGTACCCCAACCTCTTCTGCATGCTGGCCTTTCCCAGTCTGCATTGGGATTGTGCCCTGAGCTTTCATCATAAGAGCAGGTTTCTGGCTGTGAGGCTGCCCTGGGCACATGCACCTGAGTAGCAGATGATGACATTATCAGTCCACTGGAGACATTTTCTTGCTCATAAAAAGGCTAGTCATTAAATCCTTATTTGCAGCCTGTGACAACAGGAGCCAAAAGCCTCTGACCAGCTCAGGACCTGGGGTTAGAGCTGCATGGACCCTGAAGAGAGGGATCCCTGTGCTGAGGCGTTCCAGGACAGTGGCCCTGACCGAGCAGCACAAGGAGGAGGGCTTAGGGACCGGGAAGCACCAATGCTGGGCTTGCAAAGGGCAGAGCAGCAGGAGAGAGGCTGGCACAGGAGGGAGGGAGGCTCACAGGAGTGGGAGGTGGATTGGATTTAGGGCCATGAGGAGGGGTGGGAGGCCAAACAGCTCAGCTTCCCAGTCCCTTTCTGGGGCCATCTTTGTTTTCTGATTTATAATGTGTCCCCTTTGGGAATGGCCTTTTGACATGTGCTAATTATAAATTGTCCTTTGGTGCATTCCGAGAGTTCTAATAATTAGAATTTCTAATTCCAGTCCTCTGAGCTGCTCCCAGCAGCCTCATCCTGTGAGAGGAGCTTGACTCATTCGCTCTCCTGCTCAAAGTCGCTGCAGGAGGCCAGCAGCGTCAGGCCTGGAGGAAGGATCCAGGTTTGGGGTGGGGGTGGAACTTCTTTCTGCAACCCAATACAGACATCCCAGAAGACCCTTCTCTGTGGTTGTGGTTTGTGTTGCAGAGGAAGATTTTGAAGTCAAATTGACAGGGTCAGGTGGTCTATGGAAAAGAACCCTGGACTCTGGTTTTAGTCCAGCCAGAGCCTCACCGTGAGACCCTGAGCAAAGAGCTCTTTAGACCTCAGTTTCCTTGGCATAAACCCAAAGGAATCAGATCTGTGATTGCCAAGGGCCCTTCCAGTTCTGAGATTATTTGAATCTGTGAAATGTATGTATGGCATGTTCTGGGTTGAAGTCCTCAGGTCTTGCTTTGACCCTGCCTGTACTGGCTACAGGGGTTTGTTTGCAGGCAATGTGATAACAAGATATTAAGTGACTGTTAAAGGTCAAAGTCATAACCCAAGCCTTGTGTTTTTTTTTTTTTTTTACACTGCCATATTTTCTTCATTAATCTCCCCTTGCCTTGGTTTCTTCAACTGTAAAATGGGAATAATAATACCTGGGAGATTGTATTGGTGAAAGCTCTATGTAAAATGCAGTCCACTAAGCGTGCATAAGGATCTTAATTTTACTTCTAGCCTTTGGGAGAGGCACGTTACAATTTCTCTCCTACTTCCTTCAGCACAAAACCACAATCCTAAAGCATCTTTAGGTCTGTGTAATAATATGGCACCTAGATTTGTGGTGGGGAGAAGACAGGCACTCCAGCCCCAACTCTGAAGACCCACCTTGCCTTGCCCAGGGAGTTGCCCCTTGGGGAATCTGATAGATGTAGATGTCAGTCCTGAGAAGCCACTGGGCACCCACCTGTCCTTCTTGTCCTCTTTCGTAATGGTGAGCATGGTTGGCATAGTGTAGGCTGTTTACTGGTACACAACACATGCATTCATATTATCTCATTTACAGATGCCCGGGAGGGGTCAAGGCCAGGCACTTAGCTAGTAGTGCAGCTGGGACAGGAACGAAAGCTCCTAGCTCCAGGAAAGTCAAGCACCCTCCTGACATCACCCACACCTCTGTGTGCTCCTCCTGCGGCAACCCAGTCTGTCCTCCAGGGCTTCTCCCTTCTACGCTCATGCTCCGAGGCGGCCCTTTGCTACCCAGGAGCAAAAATATTAGTCCTGGAAGGCTCCTTAAAGGTCATTGTGGGCCAGGTATTTCAGTTAACTGATGATAGGATGGGGGCCAACATAACTGAATAGTTCCCAAGACTGAGCAGCTTGCTAAGGTAGCCTGGCTAAACCCACCAGCTCTCCCGGCCAGGCCAGTGTCCTTTCTCTGACACCCTATTGCTCTTCTTTCCTTACATTCTCTCAGGTAGTCATATACAGGGATAGAGAAGTCCAGGGCTCTGTGTTGTTTGGCTGTCCAGTCTTTGGGAGAGAGAGAGAAAAAAAAAAAGAATGTGGAACCTCCGGACAGGGCACAACCTACCATGCCCTGTGTGAGTTTGCTCAGGTGCTGTAACAAAGGACCACCGCCTGGGGGGCTCACACAACAGACAGCTACCTTCTTACCCTGCCAAAGGCTGTTAAGTCCGAGGTCAAGGTGCCAGCAGGATTAGTTTCCTCTGAGGCCTCTCTCCTTGGCTTTTAGATAGCCACCTTGTTTTCCCTGTATCTTCTCTGGTCTTTTCTCTGTTCATGTCATAATCTCCTGTTCTTTTTTTTTTGTCTTTTTTTCTTCCTTTTTGTGGAGAACGGGGTCTCGCTATATTACCCAGGCAGGTCTCGAACTCCTGGGCTCAAGCTATCCTCCCACCTCTGCCTCCCTGAGAGCTGGGATTATAGGCGTGAGCCACCACGCCCGGCCCTAATCTCCTGTTCTTATAAGGACGTGAGTCCTGTTGGATGAAGGCCCACCCTAATGACTTCATTTAACCATAATCACCTCTTCAAAGACCCTGTTACCAAATACAGCCACATTCTGAGGTCCTGGGGATTAGGACCTGAACATGAGGATTTGCGGGGAACCCAGTTCAGTCCCTAACACTCCCTCTCACATCATGCCGCATGTGATTTACATGTCTTTGCTGTCTGTCTGGCTTTTGTAGACTTTGCGTTTTCACCCCTATCTTCCTGTTGGAAGTCTTGGTGAATGATCAAGGGAGAATGTAGGCCCCAGAATGGAAGGAGTGTCTCAGGGACATTAGAGAGAGGGAAGCAGAGAGACTGCCCACCCACCCTTCATCCTCGTGACTGTTCCAAGGACCGGGCCTGGGTGAGGCCGAGGAAGAGTGCACCTGTTCAGAACGCAGTGAGGCTGAGTGGGAAGCTAGTTGGCAGTCCTTCTAGGGAGCATAGCTGATTAAAATAATTATATTAACTGACCCTCAAAGACACTTATTTATAGCCACGGCGACACGTTATTAAGGATCTAATTTGGATCAGAACTCTGGGAATCTTATTTTTAGGCCCAGAAGAGAGCCCTGCAGGCAGGTGACCAGGAGGTCTCAGATGGCTATGTATTCACTCTGTCGAGTCAGGGATTCTCAAGGTGGGAGGCAACTGGAAAGGTCGCACCAGCCCACCCTTCCCCACAGTGATGTCTGTTGCCCTCCTCCAATGTCCCTCTTCTTAAATGCCTCCTGTGCCAGGGAGCCTGTTTCCATCCACGGAGGCCCCTCCTATCCTGTGAAAGTCAGGCTCCACTGAAAAGCAAGAGAGAGCTTTCTCTCGAAATCTTCTGTCTGCTGGTTCTGGTCTCCCCTTGGGGATGGACAGAATACATCTGACAACTGGGCCGCTCTCTTCAGGCCCTTGAAGACAGGGCTAAAGCTCTTCTTGGCCTCCACTGCTCCAAGCTGGGGCCCCCAGTTCATCATCCCCTCTCAGGAGATAATTGCAAGAGCCTTCGCTGCCCCGTTTCTCGGAGGATGTGAATGTTCAGTTCTGTGGTCCAGCAACTCCTCCAATGCCTGCCTCCTGGGGACAGCTGTAATTCTGGGTTGAGATGAAAGTTGGCCGGTTGAAGTCAACTGGCCTTTGGTTGAGGGCCTATGGTGAAAACAGACTTCGTCTAAAAAGAACTCAGTCAGCAGACACCTGCACTTTGGAATCGGGGAGGAGAAAGATGGAGGCTAGGTACTGACAGAGGGGTTTTCCTCGTGTGAAGGGCAGCACCAGGCCATGAGATGACCCAGGGCAGGCCACAGCCATGGAGGGTTAGGGCACAACACCCTGGTGGGTGGTCTTGCTGGGAAGTGTACATTTGGGTTTTGGTTTGCCAAACTCACCCTGCCCAATCCTAGTATGAGCACACCATGAATGTCAGATGGCATAGAGTAAGTACACCTGGAGCCCATCCTGAGACCCTGAGCTAATGTCTTCACTCCTCTGATCTCTGGGTTCCACCTGCCTCCTTCGTTGTTTGAAGAGTGGAACAGACCGATGCCTATGAATAAACAGAAGCTCCAGCGCTCTCCACAGATGTCACAGATGAAAGATTAAAAGCTGCTTCTGCACGCACAGATATTTATATTGTAGTGCCAAACAACATCAGAATAAAAAGAAATAATTTTTAGATGTGGGAAAATCAGACTCTAGAAGATGTTTTATAGGAGCTGTCATGGTAGGATGGGGCTAATTGTCCAAATGCCTATTTTCCTCTGCTTCCTTTTAAAGTTCTCTCTCTCTTTTTTTTTTTAATTAAAGCAAGGAAATAAGCAGTATATGTGTGTGGTGTGTGTATGTGTATGTGTGATGTGTGTTTAGTATGTACGCTCTGTGTGTGTGTGGTGTGTGTGTGACATGTGCATAGTGTGCCTAAGTGTGCTGTGTGTGTGTCTGCGTATGTGATGTATAGTGTGTGTGTGTGTTGTATGTGTGTAGTGTGTATGTGGGTAGTGTATATATGTGTGATATGTGTGGGATGTGGCGTGTTTGTGTAGAGTGCATGGTGTGTGGGTATGTATGTGATACGTGTGTATGGTGTGTATGTATATGGTACATGTGTGTATGTGGCATATATATGTGAATATGTGTGTGTCATGTGTGTGGTGTGTGTATGGTGTATGTGTGTGTGGTATGTGTATGTGTCATTATGTGTGTGTGACGTGTAGTGTGTGGTGTATGTATGGTGTATGTGGTGTGTGTATATGTATGTGTGTGTATATATATATGGTGTGTGTGTAGTGTGTTTATACCACTTGTGTATGTGTGTGTAGCATATATATGTGTGATGTGTGTATAGTGTGTACGTGTGTTGTGTATAATGTGTGTATAGTATGTGTGTGCTGTGTGTATATTTGCTGAGTGTGTGTATATGTGTGGTATGTACATGGATGGTGAGTGGACATTGCGTGTATGTGTGTTATGTGTATATGTGTGATATGTGTATATAATGTATCTGTATGTGTGTGAAGTGTATGTGGTGTGTGTGAGTAGTGTGTGATGTGTGTATATGTGTTGGGTGTGTATTATGTATGTGTATGTATAGTGTGTGTGCTGTCTATGTTAGTGACATGTGGTATTTGGTGTGGGTGTGTGCAGTGTATGGTGTGTGTGTAGTGTGTGCTGTGTGTATGTGTATGGTGTGTGGTGTATGGTGTGAAGTGTGTGTGTGTATATGTGTTATCTGTGTGGTGCATGGTGTGTGTAGTGTGAGTTGTGTTGTGTGTGGTGCTTGGTGTGTGTATGCGTGGTGTGTGTTATGTGATGTGTATGTGGTATGTAGTGTGTGTTGTGTTACGTGTGTGTTGTGTGTTGTGTGTTGTGTGTAGTGTGAGTTGTGTTACATGTGGTGTGTATTGTGTGTTGTATGTGCATTGTGTGTGTAGTGTGAGTTGTGTTATGTGTGTAATGTGTGTTGTGTTACATGTGTGGTAGGTATTGAGTGTTGTGTGTAGTGTGTTTAGTGTAAGTTGTGTTATGTGTGTGGTGTGTAGTGGGAGTTGTGTAATGTGTGTATTGTGTGGTGTGTGTAGTATGAGTTGTGTTATGTGTGCAGTGCGCGGTGTGTAGTGTGTGGTATGTGTTGTGTTACATGTGTGTTGTGTGCTGCATGTGTGGTGTGTGTCTATCCGTTGGATGAGTTGGGCTACCTCTCTAAGGGCAGGAGGCCCTCTTGCTTGCTTCATTGCCCACCCCGGTTTTCTCCTCCACTGCCTCAGCTGGCATAGTTGTGCTTGATTTAGCTCAAGGAGCAAAAGAAATGAAGAATCAAGTTTTGGATAGGCTGATGGCTAGAAATTGTGCTTCTAAAGTAGTTTTTGGTGGCTCTTGTAGAGACATCCTGGTTGCTTGAAATGAGATGAGAGTTTCCCAAGTTAGACCCCAGTAAGATGGCAGATCCTGTGTACAGGCTTTTTTTTTTTTTTTTTTTTTTGAGGCGGAGTCTCGCTCTGTCGCCCAGGCTGGAGTGCAGTGGCGCGATCTCGGCTCACTGCAAGCTCCGCCTCCCGGGTTCACGCCATTCTCCTGCCTCAGCCTCCCGAGTAGCTGGGACCACAGGCGCCGCCACCTCGCCCGGCTAATTTTTTGTATTTTTAGTAGAGACGGGGTTTCACTGTGTTAGCCAGGATGGTCTCGATCTCCTGACCTCGTGATCCGCCCTTCTCGGCCTCCCAAAGTGCTGGAATTACAGGCTTGAGCCACCGCGCCCGGCCGTGTACAGGCTTTAAAAATGATTAAATTACTCATTCAGTATGATCAGGATTATGGTCGAGTGCCTTCTTTCTGCTCTTCTGTCTGACTTGCAGCTAAAAATAAAATTCAGGAATTAGATTCTTCTTTTTCTTCTCCACTGAAGAGCACCCTCTGTGGTAGCTGGCACTGGTTAGGAGGGGATTCCCTGCCCAGAGCCCTCGTGTGGGGACAGGATCTTCCAGCAGCACTGAGTGTTTGAGGTAGGGTGCCAGGGCTTTGGTTTACATTTCTGGGGTGAAGCTCTTCTGCTACCCTGCCGTTCCTCCATCTGAGGCCACCTGAGTCTTCCCTTTGTGGCACACAGTGAGCAGCTTTAGTGACACGATTCTGGGCATCACCTCCTCAGTTTGCTGAGTCTCCATTACATCTGTGGCACCATTTAAGCAGCCCATAATCATTTGTGGAGTAAATTAATATAGTACATGTCTCAGGCCCTCCCCAGGATTGGCATAGGGAACTGAGAATTCCACCTGTTTCCCTTTCCTGGATCCCTGCAGTTGGTGACCAGTGGAGAAGATGGCCCTGGGGTTTCTTCCTCAGCCCCCAATTCCTACATGCCTCCAAAAGAACCTCAGAGAGCAAAGGGAGCCGGAGGCATCCGACCCTGGCCTCCTTCTCACCACAGCTGACAGAAGGAGCAGAATCTTGGCAGCATTGTTAGGTCTTCATCTGCTATTAGCTGATTAAAAAGTTAAAAAAAACATCTGTATCCCTCGGTAGCCCAGCCTGTTCCTTGCTGCAGTTGAAGAGTGACTGAGGAGCTCTCAGCGGCTTCCCGGCCACCGTGGTGCTGTTTTTGGCCTCAAACCCGTTGTGAATTGCTATCTTTCCCCCCAGCCATCAGCCGGAAGATCCATTAACAAATTAGAATTCCCTCTAGAGTCAGAATGGCTTTGGTTTCTGGGTTCTAAATGACCTTGATGTTAATTACCATGCCATACAGGTTTGGACGAAGGCACCATCACTGAATCCCTGCTGAGGCAACAAAGAGCTGGGGTGTTCAGTTTGGCCACACTTCTGGGCTCGTGGGTGATACCTCTGAAGTCCTTATTGGTTTCTAAAGGTCTATGTGCCAATCCCAGTTTCTCAATCAGCTGCTAGTGCATTCACACACCTCTGAGAACTTTTCCAGCACCCCCGGTAACCTTGCTCTAGGCCCTAAGGAGTCCCCTCTGGCAACTGTTATATTCAGGGACCCTTCTCAAGACAATTTTCTTGAGGAGACACAGTTCTGGTGCTGCCACCAAAAAGCTGTGTTTTTCTTAGGTGGCTAGGCAAACTGTGCAGAGTGGTGCCTGCTCTTCACCTCATCTTGAAGGAGGACGTCTTGACCAGAAATCCTCCTTCTCCAATAAACTGAAAGGAAAGGGTTGTAATTTCTGTAATGTGGGGACTTGGTGGTGTGTGGATCTCTAACTGCATCCTAAGTTGTCTAATATTGATAAACCAAGGAGAAGTGGGGTTCCTGTTTAGGCCTTTGAAGGTATTGGGTGGAGAGAACACAGGATGGGCAGGCAGGTCCTACAACAGTCAGCAAAGTATATGGCTAGAGCAAAAGAAACTTGGTGTAAGTGCAGATTTAGGACTCAAACCACTCGACCTTAAGGTGCTTGGGGTGAAGGGGTCGGGGAGGGTGGTGGGGATTGTGAAGTGTGTGGCTTGCCTGCAGAATTTACTGTTCTCTGCTTTCATTATACACAGAAGAGTAAGAAAAACCAGCATGCGGAGACCAGGTTGGGTTAAGACTCTGTACTAATGACAAGTAGTGCAAGAAACATTTGCTGGACACCTACTGAGTGCTGGGAACTGGGTACTCAACACGTCTCCGTGAGGAAGGGACTGTTATTTCTCTTTTCTCATTGAGGAAAGGGAGGCACTGTATTAGTTTGCTAGGCCTGCGATGACGAAGTACTACAGGCCAGGTGGCTTACACAACAGAAATTAATTTTCTTACAGTTCTAGAGGACAGAACTCTGAGATCAAGGTGTTGGCAGGGTTGGTTCCTTCTCTGGGCTGTGAAGGAAGGATCGGTTCCAGGCCTCTCTCATTGCCTTGTGGAAGACTGCCTTCTTCTCCCTGTGTATATATCATCTCCCTCCTGGATATGTCTGTGTCCTAATTTCCTCTTCTTCTAAGAGCACCAGTCATATTGCATTAGGACCCACCCTAATGACCTCATTTTAATCACATCTTTGAATATGCTGTCTCTGAATACATCACATTCCGAAGTAGTAGGCATTAGGACTTCAATGTGAATTTTTGGTGGGGAACAAAAATTGGCCCTTAATAGGCACAGAGGGGCTAAGTAACTTGTGTGTAGACACAGAGCTATAGGAAATGATGGCAGGCATTCTGATTCCAGAATCCCCTGACAGTTCTGACAGTTTGAGACCAGCCTGGCCCACGTGGTGAAACCCTGTCTCTACCCAAAATACAAAAATTAGCCGGGCATGGTTGTGCGCATCTGTAGTCCCCGCTACTTGGGAGGCTGAGAATCACTGGAATCCGGGAGGCGTAGTCTGCAGTAAGCTGAGGTCGCACCACTGCACTCCAGCCTGGGTGACAGAGTGAGACTCTGTGTCAAAAAATTAAAAATAAATAAAAATAAAAACAATGAAACAATATGATTGTAATATTCAAAGGATAATACTTACTTTGCAAACTTCATATTAATTCCTAGTGTACTACCAGAATGAGATCTGCTAACAGGATAAAAGTTTAAATCAGATGGTCAATGCCATATTTTTTCCTTCCATGAATACATCTCCAGGAATGTGTACATAACCTCATCAGGAATAGCTTCAAGGTCAAAATTCCTGGTCCCTATAAATGTAGAACTTGGTGAATGGCCAAGTGTCCCTGCTGTGCCTCCGTGCCCTTTTGGAGCAGCCTTTCAGAAGCTTCTGGACTCTCTGACCACTGTCTTCTCTCAAGTCTGGAAACTTGGGAACTTGCCTTGACCTTGAGTTGGCTTTCCCTAGGGGCAAATGCAGGCATTGGCGGATAAGGCTTTGGCCTTTAGTTTCTGGCGGCTCTGTGTGTCCACGCACCTCTGATGCTGTGACATAGAGTTCTGTCACTGGATTCTATGACTGAGGATGAAGTCCAACTAAATTGCCATGTCTGGAACCCTGTTGGATCATCGCACTGGCACCCTGGAGTCCCTTGAGATCCCCTATTTGCTCAGCATTACATCTGCTGAGCACTGCTCAGTCAACATTAGTGAAGACAACTGCTTTGGAGCCGGACTTGCCATCATCAAAAAATGCAACCAACAGAGACCTTGATTAAAGTGTAGTTATTTGGGGTGAAGTGTGTCCTGCCAACAATGTGGCAATACAGTCATGAATTAGGATGAAAACTGACACACTCACTGAGTCTCAGCCTCTGAGAAGCAGCTGCAATGTAAGAGTTTTTTAAAAACTGGTGAATCTGTAAGGCCAAGAGCCAGGAGAGGTGATGGTGCTTGTCAAATGGAGGTGGCAATGGCTTTATGACATGGTGCCCTTCACAGTCTGGCCTAGAAGTCACCTCAAGATCACAGGATAGGCTCTGCATTCCTCTAGCTGGATTTTTTCTAGCACAGAGGTCTAGCTTTCTTTTTTCTTTTCTCTACTTTTTCTTTTTTTCCTTCTCCTCTTTCTTTTCCTCTCCTCCCCTTTCTCCCCCTCCCTCCCTTTTTCCTTTCTTTCAGGTCCTGTGTACGTGATTGCAACTTCACTTCTGCTAGGGCTGTCCAATCAAAGGGGAAAACCTACGTCCCTCATGGGCATCAGCATCCCACGTGACAGAAAAGGCAAGCC
Source organism: Papio anubis (assembly GCF_008728515.1). Classification (NCBI taxonomy): domain Eukaryota; kingdom Metazoa; phylum Chordata; class Mammalia; order Primates; family Cercopithecidae; genus Papio; species Papio anubis. The sequence continues at coordinate 74,117,111 of NC_044986.1, read as the reverse complement.
CTCAGTTCTGTGAATGGGCATCACAGCAGACAGAAATGTCCTGCATGGGAGGCTTGTTTGCTCATATTCTCCCCTCCTTACCTTTCTGGTTCCTTACTCTCTCGCTAGAGCTACATTCAGCCTGTCTCTTGCATCAGTCTTTCTGTGACTATTGAAGCCTTCAATGGTTGATTATAGGACGCAGTGAACTTGTTTCTTGTAATTGATTGTAATTTAACATATATGTATATGTTGATTATAATTAACATATATGTAATATGTAGTATTTGTTTGTGTACTTAATTGGCCTTTGTCTCTCACTAGAGAATAAGCTCTTTGAGGACAGGAGTCCCTTCTGCCTATTTCACTATTGCACTCCAGAACTCATGCAGCATGTTCTCAATGCGTGTTTGTTGAATGAATGAGTGAGCATCATTTGGGCTCTCTAACCACCCTCTGAGATACATGGGTGGCTATGTCAACTGGGCTTTGGAGATGAAGAAGCAGCTAGCTAGCAGATGACGCTGGCCTGGGCCTTCTTAGCACAGTGTGTTTGGCTTAAGAGGACCACAGTGATATCAGTCACTCCCCTGCCCCAGGGAGCTTGCTGTCTAGTTAGGGAGACCAGGTGAAGTGAGGGAGAGTAGGTACGGGGAGTCCCTGCTAAGGCACTGAGGATGGAGGAGTGAGGGCAGCCAGGCTTCAGAGGAGCAGAGAGGTGTGGGCCAGGAAGAAGTGGATGCAGCCCTGGGCCTCACAGTCTGTCTTTGCCTTAGCTCCTGATGCTCCTGCCAAGGGTGTGCCCTTGCTGGGCATCCTACTTCCTGTCAAGCAGCCCCAGGAGGCGCCATCCTGGAGCCAGAAGGAGGGTCCAGCAAATTTGCCTTACCATTTGCATTAAAACGCCCTCCACAGCTGTAGCCTGACTAGTGCCCCTGGGTCTGCAGGTACCAGCTTTGCACTTAGTTGAATCTCCAGCCTAAAGGGTCCTTCCCAAAGCCCAGGGAAGGCAACGCAGTTTGCTGTCAGCTGCCTTGGGAACCAGCTGTGGGCAGGGATCCTGGCCTATGCAAAGGCCTCGCTGCCATACTCAGCGTCATCAGAGACTATGTGTTTGGTCTCTGGGTGGAGACCAAGAGGAACTCAGGCCTGGCCATCTCAGAACTTAATATTTTAGTTACCAAGTGTGTGTGTGTTTTATTTTGGGGTATGCTGAAGTGTCTCATCTATTTTTGTTTTAGAATTTTTGCTATTCCTTTGTTACCTACCCAAATTGATTTACACACAGCCGCCATCCTGTGCAGAAGGCAGGTAATTGGCCACTTCAGCCATGGGCTAATGGAGGGAAGCAATGCATTTGATGAAACAAGTTAAGCAATAATTTAGAAACTTTCTATCTAAGCCCTTGTGTTATCATATCCTCCCAGATTTATCCTCTTAACTCTGTCCAACTCAGACAATAGTCAGAATGTCTTTTCCCTTCCTGTCCTCACACCAGTCTGGGTCAGCTGTCAAGGACGTGGGCACCCTGAGGTAATTAAAAGAGTTTCTCTTAGAAGGCTGGGAGCCTGGCTTCCCGTCCTGGCCCTGCCTCTCACTGGCTGTGTGACTCTGACCCACTCACTTAACCTCTCTGAGCCTCTGAAGCCGCATTTCTCAAGTGCAGTAGTGATATTGAATGGCCCAAAGGCAACGGGTAACACCAGACCAGGGATTTCTAGATGAAATGCTCTGGCTTACTTAGCATGACTCAGATCCGCTGCTTCCCAATTAACAACTGGGAAGCTTCTTTAGAATTTTTTTTTTAATGGAGAGATATCCAGATTTAAAATGACATTAAGAAGGCTTCTTCCTGACTGCAGTGTGTCCTTCAAGGATCATCTCCCCATCTGCCTCTCTGTGTACTAATGAGTCCAAGAAAGGGGAAAGGGGCAGCCTGGTAGAAAATGGAACAATTTATCTGTAAAGGGCCTCCCACGCTTCCGAGGGTAGCAGATGAAGGGTCTGACTTGAGCCTCTCAGAACCCAGGAGAAAGAAACAAGGCTCACTCATCCTGTAGCCCAGAGGAAGAAATTCTAGCACCCAGAGAGGTCGAGCAAGTCCCACAAAACCACACAGCAATTTGATGGCAATGGCTGGACCAGGAACTCGGGGATTTTGACTCCTGATCTCGTGCTTCTCAAACTTTAGTGTGCACAGGAAATCTGAGGGTCTTGTGGCAATGTAGCTTTGGGAGGTCTACGGTGGGGTCTGAGATTCTGGTTTTCTTTTTTTTTTTTTTTTGAGACAGAGTCTCGCTTAGTCGCCCAGGCTGGAGTGCAGTGGCGCGATCTCGGCTCACTGCAAGCTCCGCCTCCCGGGTTCACGCCATTCTCCTGCCTCAGCCTCCCGAGTAGCTGGGACTACAGGCGCCCGCCGCCTCGCCCGGCTAATTTTTTGCATTTTTAGTAGAGACGGGGTTTCACCATGTTAGCCAGGATGGTCTCGATCTCCTGACCTCGTGATCCGCCCGCCTCGGCCTCCCAAAGTGAGATTCTGGTTTTCTGATGAGAGCCGTGGAGATGCAGATGCCGCTGGTCTCTGGAACTTACTTGGAATAGCAAGGGGCTCCATAAAGCTGGGAGGGTGGGGTCTTTGCAGCCCAATCTAGGAGGGAAGTAGCCCTTCCAGCTCCTGTCACCTGTCCCACTTCCTGTTACTAGTTTGCCTGTTACCTCCTTTCTTTCCCTCATGCTCCTAAGACCTGCGCACTCCCTTCTCCGCCACCCCCTGTGCTTCCCCAGCCCATTTTCTGTGATTCCCTCTTGCTCAGCCTTTAAGTAAACAGCACTTCTCAACTGGGTTCCATGAGGCCTCCTGGCCCAGGAGCCTACTGCTCTGGGCTCACAGTCCCTGTTCCATGGAGATTCGAGTGCCTGAATTAACTCCCTCGTGGAGCAATAAACCACCCTGAGTGCTAACCTAGTTTGTATTTTTAGCATATACTCCATCAATTACTTAACTTGCAGAGCGGCTCCTCTCTGCTCATGGGGGAGGTGCCGCCCAGGAATGTTCTTCCTCAGGCTTTTGTGAGTTGCCCCTCTCCTTGGTCCCACCTCCTGTGAGGTCAGAATCCTTTCTCCTTGATGCTGTGTCCTTGGTATTTAGGAGGCAAAGGTTATTCACCCCATTTTATAGAAACAGAGGAAACACTGAGGTCCAGATAGGGTGGCAACACAGTACAGTGTGATGGTGCCAAGAAGCAGGTCTCCTAAGCCCTTCATCTTCCCACTGCGGGGAGGTAACAAATGGTGGTAGGTGGTACCTTCCCAGGCCACACAGGGCCAGAAGACTCTCTCTGAGCCAGTTTTGCAAGATAGTGGTATGAAGGGAAGCTGGTAGGGACCATGCACTGTGTTACCTCGGGTAGAAGTGATCTCCTAGCTGTGGATTTTACTTGTAAAGTCCAGCCAGAAAACCTACATGCTGGGAGAATGGGGCCAGGACCACTTTAGTCAGTGGTTTCTTCCACCCTCTCCCCACCCCAGGAGGACCTTCAGCCATCCCCAGATAAGTCAAGACTTGGTCTGAGTTTCATCAGAGTTTCTCCCACCTCTGGCAGAGGCATGGATCAGCAACACTCCACCAAGAGGCCAGCAAGATGCTGGCTGTTTCCCAAGCTGGGATGGGGTGAGAGAGTGTGGCTTGGAAACTCAGAGGTGATAGAGACGGCACCGGCTCCCTGCGCCAAGCTTTGCCCATGGACCCAAGGCCCGGGCATGGGACAACTTCATTCATCCCTCCACTGAGGAAACGTAAGCACTAGCTGTGTTCTAGACACCAGGCAGATGCTGTGGGTGGGTAGGACTCTCTCCCAGGGGAAAGCACAGGACACAGTCCCTTTCCCAGGGGCCTTACATCTTCCAGGGAAAGCTCCCATGTCTATCTGTAAAGGTAAAAGCTAAAAACACCACGCAGTGTGTAAGCGCATGTGTGAGAGTGTGTGTGTTTGTCCCTGTGTGCATAGTTATGTATATAAGGGTCCCTGTGAGCATGTGAGCATCTATAGGTGTGTGTGTTTACGTGTGTGTATACATTTACATGTCTGTGTGTATGCATGTGTATTTATATGTCTATTTGAGTGCATACATTTGTGTTTATGTTTGCAAATCTGTGTTTTTATAAGTGTGTGCGCACATGTGTGCGTTTATTTCTCCATGCATATATGTATTTAAGTGTATATTGTTTCTGTGTATGTCTGTGTGTATGTGTGCTCATGTGTACGTGTTAGCATCAGTATGGGTATACCTGTGTATATTTGTGTTTAGGTGTATGCATCTGTCTGAGTATGTGTGCTGTGTGTGTTTGCGTTAGTGTGTGCATGTGTCTGTGTGCCTGTTTCGTTGTGTGCATACGCATATGTGTGTGCATGCTTCTGTGTGCATGTGTGTATATGTATGTGTATGTGTGTGTATGTTTATGTTAGTGTGTGCATGTGTGTGCTTGTGTGTATGTGTGCATGTGTGTGTCTGTGAGCATGGTACTTTGGGCTGTGCCTCTGTGAAGCCCTATAGTCAGTGGGGAGTCCCCACACAGTCCTGGCTACAGGCTGCCTTGGAATTTGCCTTTGATGACTTAGACAGGCATGAACAGGACATGTCCCCTGGGGAAGATCTGTGAGTCCATCCTGGTGTTCCCTGGGCAATGGGCAGACTCACGGGGAAGGAAGAGGAAGACAAAGCACACAGGGCCAACACTCTTGCATCTGAAGCATGCCTGGGCCCATGCTGGATATGTGACAGACTCAGAAGTGAGCCAGACCTGTCTGGTTGGGGCAACAAGCCCCATAAGAGCTCTGCCTGGAGGGGGGCTGAGGCAGGAAGTGAAGAACCTCTGTGGAGGGGCGACCTAGTCCAGCCCTAAATCCAGGGTAGAAGGCTGGATGATCTGTGCCCCCACTCTCCTCAGTATTGAAATCTCGTTAAGTCCAAGACTATACTGAATCATGAATCAAGACATAGCCATGTCTGGTCCTGACTCTGCCCTCACTGTGTGACCTTGAATAAGTCGCTTGGCTTCTCTGGGTCTTGCTTCCCTCCCTATAAAATGAAGACATTGGATCATCTCTTCATTTAACAGGAACAATGAAATTCTACAGCGAAACACGTTGCCCCACAAATAGCAGGGTGGGACAAGGGTCACCACAGAAGAGCAACTTGGAAGTGGTCTAAGGATGTGGCTAAGAAAAGAGGGACAGTTCAGGGAGGCCTCTTTTGTGGAAAAAAAAAAAGATTAGGGAGTACAAGTGCAGTTTTGTTACATGGATGTACTGTTAGTGCACCCATCACCCAAATAGTGTACATTGTACCCAATAGGTAATTTTTTTTTTTTTTTTTTTTTTTTTTTGAGACAGAGTTTCACTCTTGTCTGGAGTGCAATGATGTGATCTTGGCTCACTGCAACCTCTGCCTCCCAGGTTCAAGCGATTCTCCTGCCTCAGCCTCCCAAGGAGCTGGGATCACAGGGGCCTGCCACCATGCCCAGCTAATTTTTGTATTTTTAGTAGAGACGGGGTTTTACCATGTTGGCGAGGCTTGTCTCAAACTCCTGACCTCAGGTAATCTGCCCACCTCGGCCTCCCAGAGTGCTGGGGTTACAGGCTTGAGCCACCACACCCGGCCCAACAGGTAATTTTTTTATCCCACACCCCCTCACTGTCCCACTTTTTGGAGTCTCCAGTATTATTATTCCATTCTGTATGTCCATGTGTACCCAGTTTTGCTCCCACTCATAAGTAAGAACATGGGCTTTTAGTGTACCCATCACTTTCTCTCTGACTTTGTTTCTGAGTTAGTTCACTTAGGATAACGGCCTCCAGTTCCCTCTGTGTTGCTGCAAAACACATGGTTTCAGTTTTTTTCTAAGGCTAATATTCCTCAGTGTGCATGTGGTGTGTGTGTGTGTACCACATTTTCTTTATCCAGCCATCCATTGATGGACACTTAGGTTGATTCCACGACTTTGCTATTGTGAATAGTGCTGCAATAAACATATGAGTGCAGGTGTTTTTTTGGTCTAATGATTTCTTTTCCTTTGGGTAGATACTCATTAGCGGGATTGCTAGATTGAATGGTAGTTCTATTTTGAGCCCTTTGAGAAATCTCCACACTGTTTCAGGAAGGCTTCTTGAGCTTGGCTTTGAAGGATGAGTGGAGAGGGAGGCAGAGAGAATAATACAAGAAGAATCTGAGAGGTGGGAGAGCACAGCAGACTTTATCAACAAACATTCATATAGCACTCACTATACAGCAGAAATCATTCTAAGATAGGGGTTAGTAAACTATGGCCTGCAGGGCAAACCTGGCTCACTACCTGATTTTATAAATAAAGTTTTATTGGAACATCCATTTGTTTACATATTGCCTACGGCTGATTTGGAGCTACAAGGACCGAAGTGAGAGATCATGGGAGTCTGTGTGAGCTGCAATGCCATAGAATATTTACTATCTGGCTCTTTATGGAAAAAGTTTGCATCCCTGTTATAAGACTTTTAAAAGCATGGACTCATTTAATTTTCTTGGCAACCATATTGGAAAGTTATTGTTATTGTGTCCACTTTATAGATGAGGAAATTCAGGCTCAGAGAGATCAAATAGTGCACCTAAGGCCACGCAGTGAGGAAGGAGGAGATGAGACATGAACTCAGGCAGTGGACTCCAGAGAGTCTGTGTTCTGGCCACTGTGCTGTGCCAAGAGCAAGCCCCTGGGAGGAAGGCTAAGCTGAGAAGGGTCTTAAGAGCACCTCCTTGGCCTTGCCAGGTTTGTGACCAGCGCAGTGATGTCTCAAAGCTGTGTTTTGGTTACCGCAATAATGTGAATATTCAGGGACCAGCCTGCTTAATGGGGACGCTCAGTCTCCAACTGTGTCTCTCAAATGCTAGACAGTTCTTGGAGGCAACACCTACATGCTGTTAGCCAGGCACTGCTCACAAGGGTTTCTCCATAAAGACTTCCTATTTTAGCTTATTAGTCAGTGTTTGTATAGTTGCCGCGTGCTGTGGTCTGTGTCCTAGCTGCCTGCATAGATCACAAATGCTTGGAAGGCCTGGATTGTGTCTCTCTCTGTATGTTGTCCCCAGGGAGAATGGCTTCTCATCAGGTCAGAGGATTCTGGGGCCACATTCCTACTGTGAAGAAGCTGTCAAAATGCCTGTGTCCAGAGGTGCTTCAACAAGAGCAGAGGTGATGTGCAGGAGGGGCTAGTGATTGTGGCAGAGGCTGTGAGTGCCCTGCCCATGCCCCCAGCCCACTCTATTCCTGTCCCACTCAAATGCCCCTACTGTCAGTGCCTTCCCTCCCTTTGCCAGTGTGAGCCAAGATATCTGGAAGTGCCTGGAGCAAACACCCCCAGGTGCAGCCCTTGCCAATGGTAGACCCTAATGGGAGTATAAATACCCCATATTCCACCCCTCAGATGGCACAGCTCTGAGGCATGTTCTATCCCGGTGCTGCCCCTATGATTTTCTGTAATGATGGAAATGTTCTCTATGTGTGCTGTCCAACATGATAGCCACCAGCCATCTGTGGTTATTGAGCTTTTGGAATTTGGTTAGTGGGACTGAGGAACTAAGTTTTTCAATTCAAGTAATTTAAATGTAGATAGCTCAATGTAGCTGGTGCCTTCCATGTTGGACAAGGTGGTTCTGCCCCATCTCCTAGAGGTCCCCAGTGGCATTGAGCCTTGGTTGTCTGCAGCAGTGTCCTGACCATTAACAAACCCTGCCCTCTCACTTTCCCATTTTATTTCCCCACTCCCCCACTGGTTCTCCCCTGGGATCACTACTCAGATACACTATTCATGTAAGCCATACAAAATTGCCATTTTTGAGGTTAAATGGTTGAATGTCAGTATTTTCAAATGGTTAAATTTGCATTGAAATCTCCACCATACATCTGTTTCTGGGGAACCCCACCATAACGGGATGTTGAGATTTGTGCTTGTTCGTGTGTGTAAGTTGAAGTCATTCCCTGTCCAGGCGGGGTTCTAATACCAGCTCTGCTTCCAAGTGGCTGTGTGGCCTTGGAACCTCTGTGTGCCTTGGTCCTCAGGGAGGACCTGCCCATACCCCTGGGCGTGGTGCCTGCCCTATCTTTAGAATGGTTGGAAGGAACAAGGGAGCTCGTAGATAGGGCTGTTTGTTAAAGACGTCAGCACAGTGAAGAGGTAAGGTGCCCTCCTGCATGGGGCCATTCTGGGGCACAGTGCCCTGGCCGCATTCTCCCTGGGTGGAGGATGCCTGCTTGTGGCTGACGGAATTCAGACAGTGTGTTTCTTTGATGCTATAAGACTGGCTTTCCTGCTGCCCCACTTTGTGTAATCGGGTCTTTTTGGCAGGGAGGACTTAGTAGCTAGCGTGAGCTCCCAAGTAGGAACTCTAGGAACATTCACTCAGGCTGCCATTTAATCTGAGTGAGAGCATGATTCGATGGGAGGCTGCTCAGGGCCTTACATTTGCTTCCCTCATTTACAAAAAGACAGTAAACAGTTTAACAACATTGTGATTGTGAGGCTTTTCATATTTGGCTTTTTTTTTTTTTTCCTGGAATGGAACCAGACAGGATGGGGGCACTGCACTTGCAGGCAACATGGGTTTTTCCAGCCCCTCCATCTTCTTGACCTTCCCAGGGATTTGTTAATGCAGCTCAGCTACCAGGCTCCCAGCATGCCTGTGTTGCCGGGAGGCTGATCCCACCAGGGACTCCAGAGGAAACCCAGAGTTCATGCCAAAATATCTAGTAGAAGGAGTTTATATGGGGAACTAATTATAAAGGTGTCCAAGGAGATAAAAAGTCAAGCAAAAAATGGAGAGGCAGCCCAGAGAATAGCAATGGCAGGAAGCTGCTAGCATCCCTAGGGCTAGATGGGGAAGGGAGGAGCTGGTTTTCTAGAACTCAGGATCCAGCAGCACCTGGCGGATGCTGGAACTATAGAAGGTCTGCTGGACCAGGCAGGACCACAGAGGAAAGGACTCTGGGGAGGGCAGGACACCCAGAGGTGATACATGTAATGACGGAAATGTTCTCTATCTGGAGATGCCACCAAATGCAGAGAGAGGGAAAAATGTCCTGGTTTCTGGCCTGCCCCCACCCTGCGGACTTCTGCCTGCATTCCTGCTGAATAGAACAAACTTCCCTAGAAGGAAGAGTGAGGGAGCCTGGGGAGTGTAGTCCACAGTCCACAGAGGAGGGGTCAAGACTGGGTCTCAGAGCAAGCAGGCCAATGACCAACAGGGTGGCCCAAGAGCCTTTAAATGAAAGGCTGTCATCCTGGGACTGTGAATGAGCTTCAGGGGGTCCTTGCCCTTCTAGGAAGTACAGGCATATTTTGTCTCTATGTAAGCACATGCATTTCTCCAGAAAGAAAGTTGGTATCTTCAGATTCTCAAGTTGGTTTGTGCTACCAAAAGATTCAGCATAATCAATAAACGATAATCCAACCACCTTATCTTCAACATGGGAAGTTGGAGGGCTCAGAGAAACACCCATAGCAAGAGTGTGTATACTCTTGGTGCAGGGTCCTACTGGCTGTTGTCCTTCAACTGTCCTGGAAGAGCCAGCCTGTTAGGAGAGTCCCCCATCTGTTCCCTGCCTCTCCAGAATCGACTGTCCCATCTTCCCAGTCAGCTTTTCCCTGATCTCAAGCACACAGACCTGCTCGCACAGTGCACTTCTGCAGTCCGGGGAAACCATACCATGGATGTGGATCCTGGTCTAGATGCGCCACATAGTGCTCGATGCAGGCAGAGCTGGCACTGGAAAGAGAACCCAGTCTCCTCCATGCAGCCTCCCTCCTTCAGCAAACATTTGCCTTGCACCTGCCATATGCCAGACGTTTTGCTAACTGCCAGGGATACGGCACTGATCAAGATAGATGATGTCCCTGCTGTCACGGAGGTAGAAGTGGAAACAGAAAACAAACAAGAGAACAAATGCAGCAACAAGATCATTTCTGATTATGATAAGTGTGGAGATGATAATAGAGCAGGGTGCTGGCAGACAGTGATGCGGGAGTCTGGGGCTACTTTTGGTGGGGAAGGTTTCTCTCCGGAGGTCTCGTGTAAACTGACATGAGAAGGATGAGAAGGAGCCAGCTTTCCAAGGTCTCCAGAGAAAGTATGCCAGATGGGGACAACAGCCAGTGCAAAGTCCCTGGGGCGGGAATGAGCAGAAGAAGAAGAATCCGTGCCTGTGTGGCCAAAGACGAATCCTGCCTCACAGTCTTTGACTCTTTTGACTTCCCTGCAGACTCTTCTTGCTTCCCTGGGTGAATGGGTGGCAAAGAATGCTTTCCTTAGCCATGCTCCCTTGTCAGCACAGTGCCTGGCAGGTGGCTGGAAGCCACAGCTGAATTTTTGCAGTGTCTTTGAGATGCCAGGAGGATGGCAGATCATTTCTGTACAATTCATCAGCCACACAAAAGCCCTGAGATCAAAGAGCATGGACTTAATTTATTTTGTTTGTTTTGCAGAGGAAATAGTGCTTCCTTGGACTGAAAGCTCTGAGGACTAAGAACTGAATGGAAAGGGGGCGTTTGGATTAAATGAATGGGCTGGCCAGCTCTGACCCAGTTTTCACCCAGTGCAGCAGTGATGGGGGAGGGAATTGCCTTCTGGCTCTCTGCTCTGGCCCAGGGGCTGGTCATTTCATGGGGCTGGGCCTTCTGTGTGAGTCAGGCTTGATGGAAGTGTCCTTGAAGTTGATTCATGGGGAGGAGAGGAGGGGAACCGGGAGTTGTGGCCTCAAGCCCTGCCTGAGTTCATCCTTGGATCCCTCAGGCTTGCTTGACACTAGCTCATCACCTTAGCAATGAGGACAGGTGCAGATTCAGGTGAAGCTCACCTACATTTCATAGGAACCTATCAAATGTGAACAAACTAGGAGAAGGAAATCACTGAGCCTCACATGGCAAAGGAGCACTCAAAGTAGGGAATTCTGAGGAAGCCTAGAATGGGCTGGGCAGGGAGGGCAGGGGACAGTCCCACTCATCATCGTGACCAGGCTGGACCTGTGATTGCAGTGAGTGAGACTTGGCCAGGAGAGGCTTGGGTCTAGGAGTCCTGGGTTCGAGTTCCATTAACTATTTGACCCTGAGCTGGTGACTTTGTCTTTTTTAGAAGCCTCAGCCTTTTCACCTTTCGAGTAGGGGTGAGGATACCTGCCTGTGCTACCTCTCGGGCTTGGTGTGAGAGCCCAGTTCTGAAGGTTGGAAAGTATTGCCAAGCACATGGTAGGTACTCAGTAAATATCTGTTTGCTTAAATGAAAGAATGCATGAATAACTGAAAGAGATCAAAGCTGATATATTATTCTAGAACTTTATGACTATAGGGAATGAAGATTAATATGGCAAGGATAAGGAGGAAGTTAAAGCCAACTGCTACAAGGTACCTGTGGTGGGGGGTCCAGTGTCTTAGTGGCTTGGCCAACTCTTTCAGGTGCCCTCATCTCAGAAAGATCAATGGTGCAGACAGACTGCAGTTTATCCAGTTCACAGTGGATGTATGCCTTGGATCTGTATCCCTAGGATACTTGGGCCCATTTTTTGATTTCTTGCTCTTCTAGATTGTTTTAGACAGCAATCCATATGAAGATCTGAAAAGACAATATAGCCCAAGAGTGATGAAAGGCTGCAACCATGACATTTTGAGTATGCTCCACTAATTAAAAATTAAGTTGTTAATTCCCAAGTAAAGAAGGAAAATGTGAGGGCATCTGAAGAAGAGAACATGTTCATGTATGGTGATTGCTGACCAACTCTCGGTGTAACAGACAGAACTTTATGAATGAGGAATGAGGAGTCATCTAACTTAGGGTAGAGTGAAAGAGGTTCAGGAAGGCTGAAACACAAAACTGGTAAAAACTGCTAAAGATAGCCACAGACATTTGTAAAATTATAGGCAGAGAATTAGAAGATGAACGAGATAGGAGAGTATCACTGCTTAGGAAGTGTGACACTGTTAGCAAACAGAAACAAACTAGAAAGTGAGCATTTCTATATTTTTTTCTCTCGTCTCTATCTAGGATTACTGTCTTTAGAACAAAAAAGAGAAAATCTCTTGCATGGAACTAGAGAGGCACTTCGAAATGCATTTCTAGGACCAGAGGGGCTCTATGGCTGGGTCCTGAAGTACACTGTAGATGTGGTTGCAGAACTGGGGAGTCTTTTGATGGACTTTTTTTTCATTATGGGTTCAATTTTTCTGCCTCTTTGAATGCCTGGTAGTTTTTGATTGGATACCAGACATTGTGAATCTTACCTTGGTTGCTGGATATCTTAGTACTCCTATAAAACATTCTTGAGCTTATTTTCTGGGACATGATCAAGTTGTATGGAAACAGTTCGATCTTTTTTGGGTCTTGCCTCTGAGTTTTATTAGGTGGGACCAGAGCTCCCTTAATCTAGGGCTAATTTTTTCCCACTGCAGAGACGGTGCTATTCTGAGTACTCTACCAGGTGCTCTGTGAACTTGAGGTTTCCACTCCGGCTGGTGGGAACGTGAACTGTTCCCAGCCCTGTATAAACTTTGAGAAATGTTCTATCTGCTCCTTTAGGGTGTTTCTCTCCCCCACCTTGGATAGCTTTCACACATGCCTGTGTCGACCAATACTTAGCTAAAGACTCAAGGGGGTCCCTCTGCTGATCTCAAGTATTCACTGGGCAGCTCTTTCCTTTCTGCTGCCCTGGCCTGTGAATTCCAGCCTCCTTGGCCTCCCTGGAATCCAGCCTTCATCTCCTCAACTCAGGGAGACATCTGGGCCCTGCTGGGGTCCCCCTTCTTTCTGCTGTGGCTTGGACACTCTCTCCAGACAGGAAGTTGAGGCAACTATAGGGCTCACTTCCTTTCTCCTCTCTCAGGAATTGCTATTCTTCCCTGACTGAGCTCCAGTGTCTGAAAATCATTGTCTCAAATGTCTTGTCCGAATTTTTAGTTGTTTCAGGTGGGAGGAGAGATCTAGTCCATGCTACTTCCTTTGTAGAATCTTTGAATGGTGAGATAAGATTTTTTTTTTTTTTTTTTACCTCTAGCATTCTGGAACTTTTTGTACTTGTTAGAATTTCTCAGTGGGTGTTAGAAGATGGATTCTGGAGCCTGTAGTCTAATGATGTCATGGCTTATCTCTGGAAATAATCTTGATTGGATTGTTAAACTGAGTGCTTAGGAGCCCTTAGAGAGGCAAATGCTAGTCACAGAGGCCAAGCTAGACTCTCTGCAAACAGGTCAGGCTGGAATCCCCAGTTATCAAGGGACTGAAGTTAACCTGAAAGGTTTCCTTTACCATGACTTAAACTAAGGTGCATGATAATGAGTGTTAACTGGGTACCAGGCTTGCCTTTATGCCAGGTTCTGTCCTTATAGCAACCCTGTCAGCTAGTTACCCCCATCCCTGTTTTCCAGATGAGATAAAGGAACCTTCCCAAATTTAAGGTCCAAATTCACATCTGCCCACCCTTAAATGAGATGCTGCATTGTGCAGCATCTTTCTTAGCATCTTGATTAGGGAGAATCCAAGAACTGGAACTTGAATATGAATCAGTAAAACAGAAACAAAGAATCAGACACAAGATAAAGGATCCCTCTTTGTCCCTGAATTGAGATAAGAAAACATCATCAGAAGCAGATGGAGGCTAAGTACTTATTCCCAAAAAAGGCCTCATTTTTAGAAGGGTATTTAGAGATTATTTAGTCCCCAACTTATAGCTGTGGTTGACAGAAGCCAAGTGGCCAACAGCTCTTGATGTGGTGTCATACTCATGGGCAGACAGAAACTTCCCTGACAGGATTTTCCCTTAAACCTCTGTCGCATGAAGGGACTTTTTTTACGCATTTATAAAGTATATAATTACTATCCCAGTAGCTAGATACAACCTTGTCAATTATAAATAAATCATCACCTCGCCTCCTCATCACCACCCAAATGTCTTTCACGCTCCAATTTAATTAACCCACTTACTTTACTCTCTAATAAACTTTTGCAAAAGTTACCCCCACTTTCCAGCTCCGTCTAGCAAAGAATGCTGGCTGGATGTCAGCCATGTTTTGGGCCCCCACCTGAATCTCCGCCTCAAATGTAACTCAAATGTGATCATCTACCCTACCTAGCGTCTCACATGAAGACATGAGGTCTGGGACATGACCAGGAGGCATGGCCCATTTTACTGCCTGGATTGCCCTGGGGGTTGTGGCAGGTGAAAAGATCAGAGAATGAGAAATTCCTTCCTCCTTCCAGAGGCCAGGTGGGACGGTGGGGGAAAGGGCAGGGGCTTGTTGAATTTTGTTAAAAAGCACTTTTCTCTCTTGGAACACCATCGCATGTCTAAAGCAGCCAAGATCATTAAGTAAATATAGGCTCTGTGCTTTTATTTTCACTGCTATTAGCAAAGTTTGTAGGAGGAAAGATACATTGAGTGGGGAGTTTAATCAAAGCTAGGAGTGTTCCACAGGAAAATACTTGTTAGGCCTAGTTTCCTGTGGTGAAAGTCTTATAAATTTCAAATATGTTTTGTGACTCTCCACAAACTTTTGTTTTCTGCAGGTTTGTAATTGAGATATACGCACTGGGGAGAAAAAACATCCAGACACCCAGGTCCTTAGAAATACAGGTGCCCTGATATGACTGTAGCTTGCAGCCTTGCCCATAAAACAGGTGGGGCAGGTGCTTGAACATGTGGTTCACATGTTGCATAGAATGCTGACTCCTGGGCAGGGGCACACTTGGTCTGTATTTGAATACACCTAGACTTCAAACCCAGTTTGTGAATCACCTCCTTTGGAAGCTGTCCTTGCACCCTAGGCTGGAAGTGAGCTCTCATCCTCTGAACTTCAATTGCCCTATATCCATACCTCTGTAGTTAGGGCTCTGGTCACTTTCCACCTGGGATTTGAGTTGGTACCTGCCTTCTCACCTACTCACCTGGACTGGACTCTCCTTTGAAGACAGGGTCAAGGTTGAAGTCATCTTTGTGACCCCTGCAGGGCATTGCACATAGCAGATGTGACCTCTCGCTGGTGGTCAGATCAACTTCAAGGGCACAGGGTTCCTCTTTTCATCTGTCTGATGACCTCTGTTTAGTGTATTGCTCAAGATGACAATAAGAGGAAGATTCTCCCCCTGTTTAATTCTGGGATGCCACTGGTCAGGCTCCCCTTGTATCTTAGGGGTCCAGGGCTGAGAGCTGTGGCTTCAGCTGAGGCTCTAGGCTAAGCCAGTAGGACTTGTGTCTTGTATTAGTCTGTTCTCATGCTGCTAGTAAAGACATACCTGAGACTGGGTAGTTTACAAAGGAAAGAGTTTTAATGGACTCACAGTTCCACATGGCTGGGGAAGCCTCACAATCATGGCAGAAGGTAAATGAGGAGCAAAGTCACATCTTACACGGCAGCAGGTAAGAAGGCATGTGCAGGGGAACTGTCAGATCTCATGAGACCTTTTCACTATCATGAGAACAGCATGGGAAAAACATGCCCCCATCATTCAGTTACCTCCCACTGGGTCCCTCCTACAACACATGGGAATTAGTACAATTCAAGGTGATATTTGAGTGGGGACACAGAGCCAAACCATATCAGGTCTACTACTTTGGTAACCTCTTGGAATGAGTCTCATAGGGCCCTTCTATCCCCTGTACTCATGACAGTATGACTCTTTGGGTGGGTCCGAGGCAGGATATGACTGGTGGTCAAACCCAAACTCTAATGAGAGAGTATATCCTCTTACTAGTGAGATACCTTAAAGTTTTGAAAAGGAGGCTTTTTATGATAATAAAATTTTGCATTTATGGTAGAAAACTTGGCAAACACAGAAAAATTATAAAGAGAAAGCAATGTCTGTAATTCTACAATGCAGAAATCATGTTTGGGTGTATTTTATTATTATATAGTGAAATGCTATTCTGAAAACATAGATTGGTTAATATACATAAATGTTAATGTGTATATTGGTTAATATACATAATATACATAAAGCTTTAATATATACTTAGTTAAAAAAATAAGTCTGGGCACAGTGGCTCATGCCTGTAATCCCAGCACTTGGGGAGACTAAGGCAGGCAGATCACCTCAGGGCAGGAGTTCAAGACCAGCCTGGCCAACATGGCAAAACCCCATCTTTACTAAAAATGCAAAAATTAGCCAGGCGTGGTAGCGGGCACCTGTAATCCCAGCTACTTGGGAGACTGAATTAGGAGAATCACTTGAACCTGGGAGACAAAGGTTGCAGTAAGCCAAGATCACACCACTGCACTCTGTCTCAAATAAATAAATAAATAAATAAGTAGGCCGGGCGCGGTGGCTCACGCCTGTAATCCCAGCACTTTGGGAGGCCAAGATGGGCAGATCACGAGGTCAGGAGATCGAGACCATCCTGGCTAACATGGTGAAACCCCGTCTCTACTAAAAATACAAAAAATTAGCCGGGTGTGGTGGCGGGTGCCTGTAGTCCCAGCTACTCGGGAGGCTGAGGCAGGAGAATGGCATGAACCCGGGAGGCGGAGCTTGCAGTGAGCTGAGATCGCACCACTGCACTCCAGCCTGGGCGACAGAGCGAGACTCTGCCTCAAAAAAAAAAAAGTAAAATAAAATAAAATAAAATAAAAATAAAGCCAGGCATGGTGGAGGACCACTTGAGCCCAGGAGTTGGTGGCTACAGTGAGCTATGATTGCACCACTGTACTCCAGCCTGGGTGACAGAGTGAGACACATTCTCTATTTTAAATTAAAAATAAATAAATAATTGAAAAAATGAAATAAAAGTAACACACATGGTAAACATTGAAATAACTTATAAAAATATAAAATGAAAAGTAAAATTTTTCTGCCCACCCCACCCCACCCCACCCACCCTAATCCCTGAAACCTCTCTCCAAATACATCTACTATTTCTAAATTCTTTTGCATGCTTGTGGGTCCTGTGGAGGGATGCATATACCAGCATTACATCCATGAATACTTAGGCTTATTTATTGTTTCTTAAACCTAGAAACATGTAATGAGCATTTCCTCTTGTGGTTGCTGACATTTCAAAACTATTTTTAATAGCATCACACCAGTTTATCATGAGGATATCCAGTCTTTATTTTCTGTCGTTGGGCATTGAGTTTCTTGCCAGTTTATTTCTTATTAAAGGTAACACTTCAAAATAAAGGCAGCTTTTTAAAAATATAATTTGATATCTCAGATTTTTTTTTCAGGATATGTTTCCAGAAATGGAATTATTGTAGCAAATAACAGACTTTTTTTTTTTTTTTTTTTGGAGTCTTGCTTTGTCACCCAGGCTGGGGGACGGGGATGCAATCTCGGCTCACTGCAACCTCCATCTCCTGGGTTCAAGTGATTCTCCTGCCTCAGCCTCCTGAGTAGCAGGGATTACAGGCATGCACCACTAAGCTTGGCTAATTTTTGTATTTTTAGTAGAGATGGTGTTTCACCCTGTTGGTCTGGCTGGTCTCGATCTCTTGACCTCGTGATCTGCCCGCCTTGGCCTCCCAAAGTGCTGGGATTACAGGTGTGAGCACTGCACCCGGCCTATTAGTAGTATTTTGTTGCATCAAATTAAAATACATTTTCAATAGAAATAGGACCATTTCTCTTGCCCATAAATTCTTTTTGGTGATTTGAAGATTTAAAAAGTAATACAAGAAAACATACTCTTGATAAAAATTTTAAACAACACAGAAGTACACAGAGGGAGAAGAAAAAGGGGCCCTTCCTGAATCTCCCTTCTCACATCTGAAAGAACCCTGGAATTGGACAGACCTGAATTCAAATTTAGATGTCGCTGCTGATCAGTTTTGTGATGTTGCAAGTCTTGGTTTTCTCATATGTAAAGTGACTATGTCAACAACGGGCTCGTAAGATTGTGGTGAGGATAAAGTGAATGTGTGCCGAGGCCTGGCCGGCGGCAGGCACTGTGACAATGATCATCCTTGTTGGTAGGTTGATTGCCTCTTCTCTGTGTCATGTGTACCAAGCAGACTCCAGCTGATATCACCCTAGAAAACAATTTCCTCATTCTGATAAATGCTGGCCCTTTTCTGCGAGATTGCTTTTAAATTCGGAGCCGATGGAATCATGATGCTGTGACCTCTCCACGCAGAAGACAGTGTTTCTAGCAGCTTGAGGGGCTGCAGCTGCCCCGCTGAGCTTCAGCGGGTGTCTTGGTGCAAGGTTGTCCTACTCTTTGAGTAGCAAGGTCTTTACACCCCTATGTGAGGATGGGCACACTCTGGATATCTATTTCTGAGAACTCTGACACTGGGGAGAAAACAATCAGTTGAGAGAAATCCCAGCTTGGATGGACATTTACTGAACATCCCCTTGGAACATCAGCCTGCTCAAAATTATAGGCATGGCACCATAAACCCTGCTATTTATATTGCACCAAATTCTGCAAATATCTTTAGTAACACTAAGCCCTTGGTTGTTTTAACTGCATCTCTAATTATAACCTTTTTAATATTTACAGTGGTGTCATGCCATCCTGATTAAAATGCCACGGTGAGCGATGCTGTTGGCACCTAGCGGCAGCATTGCTGATGAGAAGGCGTCACTAAAGCTGACCTTCCATCACTTCTTAAGTGAGCCATCACTTAGGATGGGCACAGAGGTACCAATGAGCCACTGTTCTTGATCCCAGGATCCAAAATCTCTCAGGTGAGGCATCTCCTTGTGTGGTCTTCAGGAGCCAGCATGCTGTGTAATTCCTAGGGAGCCAGAGGAAGCCGTGCTCTTGTGATGGCATATTTATTTCATTGACCTCATGTCATTTGGTCTACCTGATCAGCAGCTGCTATGAGTGTGCCTGAAAGAGTGGCAGGCTCTGCAAGAGCTCCATCAGCAAGTAGAAAAGGTAAATTATCTCACGTGTTTATCAAAGGTTTATTGAGTGCCTTTTGTGGCAAAAACATGGGCTATGATAATAATGACCATTGATTGAATTTCTAGAGGGAGATGGGCACTGGTGGAGACCAGTTTTATTAGGAATGTTTATTAGGAATCCACACCTGAGAAGGAAGAGGCAGAGGCCAGAGTGACAAGAAGGACAAGTCGAGAGGTGATGCAGCTTCCACAAAACCTCAGCCAATCCAACAGACAGCTCTGGAGTGGATTTATCCAACAGAGGTGATCCCTTTGGGCCCAAATTGCTGTGCTTCTGTACTCTACCTCACTCTGTTGCCAGATGCAGGCTCTCCCAGGAAGGGTGACCTTGGCTGAGGCTGTAGCTGAGGCTGACCCTGAAGCAACTGATAGCTGGGGGCTGTTTGCTAAGCCATCTCCCTGAAGCTGGGCCTCAAGTCCTTCTTCGAAGTGAGGTTGGGGGCAGCATATCTCCATGGCATGCATAGCTTGGTGAGGAGCTTGAGTTTGACCTGACCCTGAAGGGCAAGTGGGGCTTTAATAGGCAAAGAGGAACAGGAAGAACTTGCCAGCTAAGCAAAATAGTGTGAACGAAGGTATGGAGATAGCAACAGAGGACGTTGTGAGGAAGTGCCAATATGGAAAACACTGCAGTGTGGACGCCTGGGCAGAGAAGCTGTCACCTTGAGAAATGGCCAGGGGCCACCTCTAGGGTGACCTTCTTAGTGTTACTTTCTAGCTATTCTCTGAAGCCTGTTTTTCCTGCCCACTCTAAGGAGGTCAGGCCAACTTGGGAATATGTCTTCCCAAGTGACCCCCATTGGCCTTTGTTGGTTGTCCTCCAAGTTACTGCCTTGGGCAACTGGCAGATTATCTGCTTCTTCTTGCACAGAGTATGGATTTTCAAGGCTCAGCTCATCCTTCACTAAGATTGAGGTGACTTCTAGGGCAGCTGACCAGGGCTTTGAGAATCTCCCTGGGCCCTCTCATTCATTTATCTTCATAGGCTCTTTTGAGGTGGGTATCAAGGATCTGGGTACAGCTTCCCTAACTCCCAAGCTTGGAGAGACCACTCTAGCTCTTGGATTGGCATCTGGGCCAGAAGCTACCAGCCAGGCAACCCATATTTGCTGGGCATCTAATAGCCCCTCAGATGGTGAAAGGCTGGTCTTTGGCCTGGAAGGCTTATCTGTTTCCTCAGACAGCTCCAGAGCTGAAGGGACTTCATAGGCAGTGACTCTGTTCAGCTTCAGTGGTGGTCCAAGGGCCTCCTTAGCTAGGCCCTGGGGGAATCGGGGGCTGTAAGTGCGGGATACAGAACAGAAGTTTCGTCTCATGGAGGCAAGATTGAGAAAGTGTAGATATCTTTGGAGAGAGGTTTCAGGGAGAGAGGTTTCAAGGATTAGGGTCCAGTCAGCTCCCTCCCTATGCCAGCCTCACCTGCTAAGTGCCTTCAAAGCATTCCCACTCATCTTGTCTATGTCTCCAGTCCTTGTGTTTATCTCTCTCTCCAGCCCACACTGTCTTTTGGCCAAAAAGGGCCATACCTTGAGTTCCTGTTGTGTGAAGTTGGATTTCCTCTTATGTGTCCTCAGAGGCCCTGGCTTGGGTGTTGTCGTGGTATTTTGGGATTTGACGAAAGAGGAGAGATAGAGTGGCCGCATCTCCTGTTTGTGCTAGCCTCTCTCAGCTTGACCGATGACTGTGATGACATCTGTGAACAGTAAGCAGGTCCCTGGTGTGATTGAGTTTCCTGAGCTATTCCATATCAGCATTCGAGAAGCCAGTACTCTGGCTGCTAATTGTGCTAGCTTGTACCTGGGGCTGGGTTTGGGTTTCAGGTCCCTCCCTTCCTCCCTTTCTCCTAATGCTTGGTCTTATTAGGAAATATTGCATGGCTAGAATAACAATTACTCTACAGGTAGAGCAATAGAAGTGTTCAAAGGTAGAGTTCATTAGAAACTTTCATTAAAGGACCTTGTTACAATTGGTCCATTCATTGATATTTTTCTGATCAACAAATCAACCATAGTTTCTTTTGAATAATTGCAAGATCTTTTTTTATTTCTTCGTGTGTGTGTGTGTGTGTGTGTGTGTCTGTGTGTGTGTGTGAGAGAGAGACAAAGAGAGAGAGAGAGAATATGGACAATGCAGAGGTGGATGGAGGATTATTTTCTGTTAAAATCTCCAGTGTGGCTCAGCTCACCTGTGGGGCCTGCCTCAGCTCTGTACACCAGCTTTGGGCTGCCAGATAGTCTCGGAGGCTGTCTTATAGAAAGCAGGGATCCTAGCGCCATTTTTTTCCGGTGGCTTCCCTGAGTTTTTCTGAACGTGAACAAAGCTTGCTTTCCATCTCTAAATGCTGCTGGGTGGTCCTTGCTGTTGGGATTCCGGAATTCTGGCCCTGTCTGGCTTGAGCCTTGGGCATCTGTCTCATAGGTGCTCATGCAACCTCAGTTGGGTTGCTATGGAAACTAAATCTCATGGCCTGCTGGGGGCCTGTTTAGTTCTTTATGTCCTGCCTCTGTCTGGGGAGATAATGTGGATGGTGACACTGTTGTTCACTGCTCAAGTGGGGAATTCCCTTTATCACCCAACAAGGCTTTTCAAGGACTCAATCACAGAAGGGACTCTGTGACTCTTAGGTGTGTTTTTCCCCTTGCTTGGGGGGAAGGGAACCTCCACCTTCAGAGAGGCTGCCCAGCTGCTCCCCAGGACTCAGCAGAGCTCACTGGGGCTAGTGGTCTTCAAGTCTTTTTGGATGCCGGGGAAGTTCCAGGACAACCTCCAGAGTGGTTAGGAGCCCTGGAATTGATAACCACCCTGAGGACAGCCCCCGTCTCAACACGGGAGACAAGAGAGGCATATGGCATGGCATTATAGCATTTTACAGCTCACGGACCAGCTGATAGGATAGTGAATATAATTGCCATGTGACAAATTAAAGTGGCTCCAAGTGAGCTAACAGGTGTCGTTTCATTATTAATTTCAATCAAAGTCATTAGTTGCTATTTAAGGATCTGGCTGCTTGGCCATCTACACCATACTTCATCTGGCTGCTACAGCTTTTGAAGAAGACAGAGAAAAGTTCTCTTTCTCTCCTCCTGCTTTCTTCATCCTTGGAGAATTTACTGTGGCAAAACACTGGGTAAGTCTCTGGACTAAGTCTTTTCCCAGCGCAGGAGTCTGAACAAGTCACTGCAGTAATTTGGTATGCTGGCAAGCCCCAGCCCTATTAAGTAAGGTCCTGCTATGTGCTTGTCACCTTTCTAAATTAGAGTCTCATAGTCTCAAAACGGTCCTTTGCAGAAGGTTTTCTTTTTTTAATGACTTAGCTTACAGGTCAGTATCCCGTGTGTACTTAGAAAGGATTTGTAATCTCTATTTCATAGGCAGAAAGTCTCTCTCCCTTTTATAATTTTAATTTTATTTTTATTGATAAATACTAAATGTACACATGTACATGTGATATTTAATATAGTCATATAATTTGTAAAGGTCAAATCAGTGTTATTGGGATATCTATCACATTAAATATTTATCTTTATGCTAGAAACATTTGAATTATACTCTTCTAGCTACTTTGAAATATATGATAGATTATTTTCTAAACTATAGTCACCCTACTGATCTATCAAACACTAGGTCTTATTTCTGCAGAAGATATTTTTATTTTCGTTTCTCACATAAGAAAATTGAGGCTCAGAAAGGTTAAAGGAAACAGCAGAGTTGACCTAGTTAGGAAGTAGCACAGCTAGAAATGGATCCCTGGCCTCTGATTTCCAAGCCCACTCCCTCCATGTTCCTTAAGATCCAATACAGTGCCAGGCAGGGTGGATTCCCCGTGTGCTGGGGTCTCTAAACTTCATGAGGGGCTGCCATTCTCTCCAGCTGGCAGCATCTCACCTGCCCTCCGTGTTCTCTGTGAAGCCTAGCCCAGCCATACTCCCGGCCTAAGAAGAGTTTTCCAAGTCATGACCACAACCCATGAATAGCTCTGCAGATGCCCATGGTGGGAGCATAGTGATGGATCTGAAGGACGTTGGTGGCTACGGTAGACCATGAACGCAGGGCTTCGAGATAAACAGAAACCAATCCCTGGCCTACGGGAGTGTCCTGGAAGCCTGCTGGGACCACTGAGAAAAACTTTCCTTTGGGAAAACATATGTAGGCCCCTGGGAGGGAAAGCCTTTCCTCCTCTTTTGGGAGCCAGTCTGGCATCTTGTGGGAGGATGGTGGCCCCCATGGGCTTTTTCTTTCACTTGATTTCCCTGTCTATGTGTGTGCACCCAGCCACCCCAGATCCCGGGTGTCACCATGGTATCCTGTCTCTGAGCAAACACATGAGCAAAAAAACAAATAAGCATTAGGAAAGAGGGCTCTCCTCTACACTTTGGCCACCTATGCGGAGTGAGGGACCCTGAGCCAGGTAGGAGGAGGGAAGGTGACGGATATTAAACAGCAGGTATCAGACAGTCAGAGAAATGCGTTCGGATTCACACTAGACGGTCAGGAGCCCCAGGTACCAAAGTCAAACATGCTGACTCCTGTGGCCACCTGGTCATTCCTCTTGGGTGTGAAGGAGAAGGAGGGGAGCGTGGAAAAACCAGCAAGTTAGCAAACGTGTGCTGAGTCCTGTGCATATAGGCGATGGGAGTTGGACTCAGAGAAAAGCTGCCAGTAACACCCCTTAGCAAGCCCTTGCTGTGTGCCAGGCTCTAGATGACAACCTTTACCTGCTCTCTCGATAGGTCCTCAGAAGCAGTCCCTGGAGGTCAGTATTGTTATTGTGCCCATTGTACAGCTGGGGAAGCTGAGGCACTAAGCAATGAAACCTCTTGCCCATGATCTTACAACTAGTAAAGTAGCAGACCCAAGAGGCCAAGCCAGGCTCATCTGACTTCCATAGCCAGGTCCATGCTAAGATTAGAGGTAGGGAGAACAGCTTAGGAGCTGGGGCAGGAGGGTGCTTATGTGTGGAGTACAGAAAGCCCATCCTGGATGGGGAGGTGGTGGGGCTCTAGATGGCAAGGGGAACCCTGGGTGCCCGGCTTCCTCCTGCAGGCCCTGGGAACATTAGCTCTGCTCACCTCCTGGCTCTGGATCCAGAGGAGTCCATTCCTCCAGGTGGCTGCTCTCGCCTGAGAGTGGGGTAGGGGTGAGAGTGAAGGCTGAACATGGGTGCAGTGAGTGGTAAGGTAGGAAAAGCTGTGGGTGGCTAGAGCGAGGTCTTGGCCCCAGAGGCAAGGACATGCCTAAGGCAAATGGACATTTTGAGTCTCCTGGGCGAGTCTCCTGGGTGAAACCCACCCCCACTCTAAGAACTATGAGTGACCCCAGCACATCTCCTTGCTGGCTCAGTTGGGACAGGGCTGTCCCTAGCTGATCCAGGACAGTTCTGAAGCTGCCCTGAGTTTGTGGTGGCTCAGGTGGAGGACAATGGCCTGGAGGGAGTGAAATCCTACTCTCCAATCCTGCCAACTAGGGACCCTCTCTTTGTTTGCAAGACCAAAAAAAGAAAAAAAAAAAAAAACCCTCAGGCTATTGTCCAGTGCTTCTATTTATAGCTGCCAAATAATTAAGCAGATCAGCCCATCCAGGATCAGAAGGGGCCACCTAGCTTGTGGACCATATGGTGAGTCTGCAGGATCGCAGAGTGGTTAATAGGAGGGAAGAGAGGGGAGAGAGTTTGTAGAGCCTCTTGTTGATGTTCATGCTTCATTTCCTCTCAGTGTGTTTTTGGTCAACAGAAAGATTAAAAATAGCATTAAAAAATTCTGTTCTCTGGGGGTGCGGGGGGGACTTTGGATCATATTAACTTGCTTCCCTGATGACGCAGAGTACCAAATTCTAAAGTCCTTAGGAAGAAACCCAACTGAAGACTTCCAGCTGAAGTATCTCCCTTCTCCCTTCTTTGGTCAGTCTCTGAGGAGTATCATGACCTTAACTTCTCGCTTTCCTTTGTCAAGACCCAAGGACTCCTTGGCCAATACTTTGGGGAACTTTTTAATTTTCTCCCTTGCATCCCTAGTATATCCAGTATATCATCAGCAGACATTTTGGTCATGGTGCTCCTCTACTCTACTGAAATTCCTCTATGACTCCCTATTACTTACAGGGCAAAGTTCAGACCCGGCCTCAGCTCACCCTTCCTGCTCCCCTGAGCCATCTTCAGTCATTCAGGGCCCTTCACCTTTCCAAACATGAGAGCTGCCCCTTTGAATTTTGATTCTTGGCCAGGCACGGTGGCTCACGCCTGTAATCCCAGCACTTTGGGGCCGAGGAGGGTGGATCACGAGGTCAGGAGATCGAGACCATCTTGGCCAACATGGTGAAACCCCATCTCTACTAAAAATAATACAAAAAATTAGCTGGGCATGGTGGCGGGCGCCTGTAGCCCCAGCTACTCGAGAGGCTGAGGCAGGAGAATGGCGTGAACCCGGGAGGCAGAGCTTGCAGTGAGCCAAGATCACGCCACTGCACTCCAGCCTGGGCGACAGAACGAGACTCTGTCTCAAAAAAGAATTTTGATGCTTTCTCCCTACTCTTTCCTGTTCAAATCCTGCTCACCCTGCAAAAGCCAGTCACATTTAACCTCTCAGGCTTCCTCCAATTCAGAATGAGCTCACAGTAGAGGGTTCCCCCCAGCCCCCCAGCTTTCTGGACCGTTAGAGCAATTCTGTCTGAACACTTTCACTGAACAATTAATCATGTTCTCCCTGGCAACATCTTTCCCACTATTATCTCAAAGAGTTATTTAAATATTTTATCAGCATTTAAGTATTCACATTTGTCTTGCTCCTTCCCCTGGACCGAGTCTTCCTGGAGGGCAGAGAGGGGGTCTTGGGCTTCTCTAGCAAGCAGTGTTTCGTGGTGGTCACCTGTGCAGGCTTCTGAAACTGTTGCTCGTGTTTCACCCTTGCTCTGCCTCTTACTTAACCCTGTGGCCTTAGGAAAGTTTTAACTTCTCTTCTCCTGAGTTTTCTCACCTATAGGGTGTGGATAAAAGTCACACCCACCTTGTAGAGTTGATGTCAGTATTAAAAACGTACAAAGGGCTTAGACCAGGGCTCTGAGGTATCTGCTGAGCTCCCTCGTATGCCTCTTTCCCCTCCGCCCAGCATCTGGCCCACTGCCTTGAACATAGGAGACGGCCAGAATTTGCTTGTTTTTTTCCTCTGGTGTGGCGTCATTTGTAAAGCTCTGACCCAGGGAGGATAGGAGGGTTTCTTAAGGTCACAAAGCAAGAAGTGGCGGATAAGCTATGGTGTCAGGATTGAGAGGCCAGCACTCCCAGTCCCCGACCCTGGCTCCAATGCCTTTCATAGGCAGCCCCATTGCAGAGCCTTTACTGTGCATGGGGCACTGGAGAAAGCTGCTGTTTATGGTCGAACAACTTTTGCATGAATCAGATGGACTTGAAGATTGCCACCACTCTGCAGGACTCCAAGAGGACCAATCCCATTACATTCTGGGGGCATGGTATCCCTTGAGGTGTACGAAGAGGTGTACGAAGAGGCCCCAGGTGGGAAACTTGAGGTGTACGAAGAGGCCCCAGGTGGGAAACTTCCCTGACAACCCTCCCATTCCACGAATGCAGCTAAAAGACACAGGAGGTATCAGGGCCACGGAGTGTGAATAAAATCCCACTGGAGCAGGTGGAAGGGCTCTGAAGACAGGTACTGCTGCCCTTTACTGCCTCTCTTGCTGTCCTCTGGCCACTTTCAGAGAGCCCATGGGCTGACTTAGCCTTCAGGGTTTAGGGAGATACTTTGGGGTGGTGAGCTTTTCCCAAATACGCATCTCTCCCTGCTTTGTGCCACGGGAGAAATCAGAGCTGGTTGGGCTGTGTGTTGTGATGATGTGTGCAGATGTTCCTGAATCAACATTCCCCTTCCTGCTGCCCCCTCCCTGCCCCCACACTCCCCAGCCACAAAGGGAATGGGGTGAATGGGTTTCAGAAGAGGACAAATAATTTTTAATGCAGAAATGGCAACATCCAAGCTCCGCCTCTAAAGTGCTTTCTACGTTGCTCTTCAAATGGAACCAAAGGAGACAATCTTTGGATAGATCTGTGATAAAGCAATACAGTAAAATTTAATACAGGTGTTGTTGTCTGTGAAATTCTTTCAACCTTGTTGTATATTTGAAATTTTCTTTTCTTTTTTCTTTTTCTTTCTTTTTTTTTCATTTTTATTTTTTGAGAGAGAGTCTTGCTCTGTTACCCAGGCTGGAGTGCAGTGGCGTGATCTGGGCTCACTGCAACCTCTGCCTCCCGGGTTCAAGTCATTCTCCTGTCTCAGCCGCCCGAGTAGCTGGGACCACAGGTGCGCACCACCACCCTGGCTCATTTTTGTATTTTTAGTAGAGATTGGGGTTTCACCATGTTGGTCAGGCTGGTCTTGAACTCCTGACCTCAGGTGATCTACCTGCCTTGGCCTCCCAAAGTGCTGGGATTACAGGCGTGAGCCACCTGGGGCACCGCATCCGGCCTTGTTTGAAATTTTCTTAATAAAATGTTGTGGAGAGAAGGAGTAAGGACTTTGTAGTAGCCAATCCTGGCTCTGCGCCTTTTTAGCTGTGTTAGTTTGGGCAAATTACTTAATCTCTCCGAGCCTCAGTTTCCTCATTTGTAAAAATGGGGCCAATCATACAACATATCATAGAGTAGTAAGAGAATACATTTGAAGTACTTCTTAGTTAAAGACTTGAGACAGAGTCTGGTGCATTTAATATCCAACTGGTAGACATCAGCCATTATTATGGTTATTATCAAACAGAGAGCTTTGTTTGGATAGGATCTCAGAAGAGGCCATTGCTTTAGGCCATTAGAAGGTGATTAGCAGCCTGAAGGAATAATTCTAGGAGCATGGTGGAGTATAGAGTAGAAGCCAGATGATGAAGTTGAACAGAGAGGAGGATGGGTGGAGACGTGAAGGCAGCAGGCATAGACTGTACTTTGTTTTGTTAGAAGTTCTGTTAGAAATAGGAAAGAACTAGGATGAGAGCATGAGAGAGAGGGGGCTTCAGGGGATAAAGAAAACTTGTCTGTGGGCCGCAGGGAGAGAGAGAAAAGGAGGAAGGGAGGGCGCATTGTGGATGTGCTGCCTTGCTCCTCAAAGTGTGGTTCATGGCCCAGCAGCAGCCCCATCACCTGCTGAACCAGAACCCTTGTGCATGTCAAAGTTAGAGAAGCTTTGTGCTGGGATCCACAGTGGATTCCAGGACTGTAAGGGTCTCAGATGCCCAGTCTCAAAGTCTGAGTCAGGAGGCACTGAGTCAAATGCTTCTGCCAAGCACTTTGTCATCTTTTGCTGGGCTCAAGGAATCTCAGATGGGGCCCCACCTGGTCTCCTCCCTACTCTAGGAACAGATCTGATTAGTTCCACCCAGAAGCTGTGCTTGCCCTTTTTCTTGCCACTTTCTTGCCAGTCTCCTCTGACCAAAGTGGTGTCTTGGAGGAGCCGCAGGTTCAGTGATACCTACCCCATGCACTAATAAAGCAGTGCAGTCAGCAGCTGACATGACGCAGCATGCTTAGGAAATTTCTGGAACATTTAACTCAGAGAACACATCCATGTTTGATGTTGCCTTTAGGGTATTTAAATTAAAAAAAAAACTTTTAAAATTTTAATTAATTAATTTTTTAGAGACAGGGTCTCACTCTGCTGCCCAGGCTGGAGTGCAGTACAGTGTGATCATAGTTCACTGCAGCTTTGAACTCCTGGGCTCAAGGGATCCTCCTGCTTCAGCCTCCCAAAGAGCTAGGACTATAGGCATGCACCACCATGCCCAGCTATTTTTTTTGTTTTTTTGTAGAGATAGGGTCTTGCTATGTTGCCCCAGGTGGTCTTAAACTCCTGGGTTTAAATGATCATCCTGCCTTGGCCTCCCAAAGTGTTGGAATTACAGGCTCAGGCACTGTGCTTGGTCCTACATTTTTTAGAAACTACATGCCAACAGCAAAATTAGAGCCCACATGAAAGTCTAGTTTTCTCCTGGTGTGGCGGCCCGTGCTTCTAGTCCTAGCAGTTTGGGAGGCTGAGGCAGGAGGATCACTTTGAGCCCAGGGGTCTAAAGCCGTAGTGAGCTATGATTGCACCACTTCACTCTAGGCAACAGAGTGGGATCCCATCTCTATAAACAACAACAACAAAAAACCCTAAAATTAAAATTAAACCAAACATTTAAAAAAGTATAGATTTCCAGCCTCTCTACAGTGGCAGCATGGAACCCAGCATTTACCTGGGTCTGGGTAGCAGCTGCACCCTTGGCCCCCGGGTGTGTGATTTCCAGGCCACCATAGTCCCTGATGGCCCATTCAGTTCTGTGTTCCAAGCCTAACTCTTTAAAGCATTTGAATTTGTCACTCCTGATCACATGCAGCCTCTTTAAGGAAGAGGACCTGAGTCAGCCAGGTAAGGGATTTGCCTGAAGTCACCTACTTTGCCCACAGAACATGGTCCTGGCCCCGGTGCAGGCCTCCTGCCTCTGTATGCTGTGGCCTCTCTTTGTGGATGACTAGCCCCTGCCATCAGAAGCCCCATTAAACTCTGTGAAATCCAGAAGCTCGGTCCAATGGGTCTTGATTGTGGCTCTCAGGGGGACTGGGGGATAGGTTAGGAATGTATGCAACACTGTTTTATAAAATTACACAAACCAAGTTCCCCTTGGTGACTTGTTCTGAATTTTCTATCCATGAATGTTTTTATGTCTTTCTGCTCCAAAATTTTACCTGCTGTAAAACTATATAAGAACGTTAAAAGACATTTACAAAAGCAGTCATAATCCCACCACCATAGCACAGCAGCTGTTCCTATCTTTGATATTTAGAAGTGCTTTCAATTACAGAAAAGGCTATTATTTTTGTCCAGTGCCACTGGCAGTATATTTTAACCGAACTTCCTGCCTCCCATCCTCCAACTCTCCCCTTCCTTTTTCTCCCTGTCTTGTGCTTTTCTTTTCCCTCCATCCTTTCCCACCTGCTGTCCACCAGGTACCACAATCCTTCCATCCTACATCCAGAGTTTCTGGAAGGTACAGTCACACAATGCTGCTCCATGGCATCCCTCGCCCACCCTAGATAATGGAGTTCTGTGCTCTGTCTGGTGGTCAAGATAAATCCCAGATCCTGGGAGGCAGATTGGGGAACGCCAGGCACTGGCAATAAGCTAGACATATGCCTCCAGGCTTTCCTTTCCATTCACTCAAGTGGAACATTTTGGCTGAAGGATTTTGTGTGTGTGTGTGTGTGTGTGTGTGTGTGTGTGTAAAGAAAGAAGACTGGAATAGCAGGGCTTTAGGCACCAGGAATCCCCTCCCTTGCTAGCCTGGCATATTCAGATAATTTTCTTTTGATGCCTCTGAATGGTAATAATTTTTAAGCTCCATATGGTCATCTTTACTGTGTATGGCATTCTTAGCATTTATGTATATTCATGTCAATAAACAGTTATTGCACTGTGTGCCAGAGGGGTATGTTTTAGTGATGGTGATAACAAAATGCAAACGGCACTTCCTTAGGAAGGCCATGTCATGTGCTGCTGGAAACAGCCCCTGCTTCTAGTGCTGTAGTAGCTGTGTGACCTTGGCCAAGTTACTTTCCTTCTCTCTGCTCAGTTTCCTTTTCTGTATAGTGGAGATTCTTAACCCTGCTGGGAGGATTAGTTAAATGAGATATTGTAAGTGAAGCATGTAGCACAAAGTTTGGTGAACCAATGGCGCAGAGATTCCAGTTCCCTCCCCTTCCTTTCTCTACAAATTTTCTTTAGTGCTTGCGTTCCTGCCAAATGGTTAGTAATCTGTTAACAAACACTTAAGTGTTTAGGGGCGCTCAGACTACAAAGGGTTGCTTTTGGAGAGTGAAGAATCTTCTTGTAATATAAATAGTCAACTCCAATTTCAGTTTTAAAGTTTGGTATGCCTTGATTTCAACCTGTTAAGTTAGCCTAGCTCTATTTGGGGTTCTGGAAAAATATATCCAAGCTGGATGTTGCTTGAGAGCAGGGCCTGGGTATGCAACCTGTGAAGGCCAGCTTTGCTGTGGTCTTCACCGATTTCCTTATAAACGGATTTTGGACCAGACTTGTGCAAGCTTCCCCCAGCAGGTCTTAGGAATGTCTACGGGATCCAATTCAGTCTTTCACAATTCTGACGTTCTCTACCTGCAGGGCCTCCACCAAGTCATTGCCTTCATTTCTTAAGGGCTATTTGGCTGAACTTCATGAAGTGGTGGAAACACATATTGCATACACAGGTAGTCTAAGGTCGGGAATAAAAGGATTTTACAAGCCCTCCCCTTTCATAGGTGTCTCGGTCCCATGGTTCATCCAAAATGAAGACCTCTGAGCTCTGTCACTGCCAGGTGGATAGGTTGGGTACATTCCCTCCTCTCTCTCTGCTTTTCTGTCCTCATTTGTAACCCAAAGACCATAGGATATTCTGAACCTGGGAGGGCCGGAAACTTTGGAAATCCAATTCAGTCAACAGACCTGTGTTGTTTAGGTGCTGTCTTTCTTCCATGTGCTTGATTTCTTTGACATTAAATAATCTACTTATGGTGTTATAGGACCTGGATGTTGAAAGAAATGTTAAAGCTCATTTCGGCTTTATGGTTTCCCCACATCACAGGTGGTGTGGCAGATACCTTCTAGTGATATGTGGACAGGACCCTGAGTCACCAAGGAGGGATTTAGTTCATTTCCAGTTTTATTCCAGTCCTTCTAGTTATCTCAGGGAGAAAGTCTCAGTTTGCTGTTTGAACATCTCTTAACCCTTGCCTGTCTCCCTTTTGAACAAAGGCACAGAACAGCCCCCATTGAGACTGCATGCAAATGGAGGCATCTACCTAGAATTTCATAACCTGGTTTTGCTTTGCATTTCTTTTGAAAGTTTTTTTCTACTTTGTTTATTTTGAAGGCTATCTTCTATTTCTTCACTGGTGATACCAGTTTTTCACATATGGTAATGTTACAGAGTACCCTTAAGATATATTTATTTAAGCTGGGTGTAGTGGCTCATTGCTATAATCTCAGCACTTTGGGAGGCTGAGGCGGGAAAATCACTTGAGCCTAGGAGTTTCAGGTCAGATTGAGCAACAGAGAGAGACCCCATTGCTACAAAAAATTAAAAAAAAAGTAGCCGGGTGTGGTGGCACATGCCTGTAGTCCCACCTTCTTGGGAGGCTGAGGTGGGAGGTTGAGCCTGCAGTGAGCTATGATCACACCACTGCTATCCTTCCTGGAGACAGAGTGAGACTCTTCCCCACCAAAAGATATCTTTATTTAGTTAGAAAATTTGACTCCATTGAAAGAAAAAGGTTTAGTGAATAGCATAGAGGTCATGCAGCTAGGGCAGAAGTTGTGATAGGAGTATGTGAATAACACATTTAGGAAGCACTGATCCGGTCCTCCTAGATTAGTCCAAAACCCGCTGACCTTGTCTCTATTTCTGACCCCACCAGTGACAAATAACAAGGGGAAACTTCCACTAGCCAGAAAGCTCCTTGGAGGGAAGGGTGGTGTCTTTTTCGTCCTTGTCTTTCCAGTGCTCAACACTGCAAAGTGTCCAGTGCACCTGGACATATTGTTATTCATCTATTTCACCCGTATTGATGGAGCACCTGCTCCTCAGAAGCCACGTTCTGGGCTCGGGGGTGCAGTAGTGAGAGATGACACGTGCAGCATTGAATGTCTTCATACAAAAGAATGTACTCTCAGTCCATAATGGTCCAAGACCTGCATCATGCAAATAGGGCAGCCTTTTGCTTAGGAGAGAGTTGAGCTGGTGCGGGCTGGCCTCGAGATGTGTGTGGGGAGAATGGTTTTCAGAGATGGTGTTTCTCCTGAACACTATGCTTCCCTGTTCTGACCGCCAGCAGCTCCGCCCCGCACTGTCCAGAACAAGACACCTCCTTTCCACAGGAACGAGACACACATCCACAGCAGCAGGAAGAATGCCTGTTCTGGTGCAGTCTGATTTTCAAGCAGTTTTGTTCTTCTACAGGGAAAATAGCCTAGAAGGTGAGAGGCAGGCCTGGCTGCAGATGTCTGGATGTGCCAAGGCCCCTTGCCAGTGGTCAGCGGGCTGTAACGCTGGCCTGAGCGTGTAGTTAGTGGGGGTTGTGGTTGGGAAAGCCGAAGGAAGCTTGAAGCTAGGTGGTGACGTTGAAGATAAACGTCCCATGTGTTGAGTGAGGAAGGGACAACTCTGAGGCTGGGGGGCATGTTGGTGACATAAAAAGTTTAACTGAGCTTCCTAAAAAGGAGGCATTCTGTAGCTGGCTGTGGCTTGATGGAATTGCAGTTACCCTTGTGGCTTGGAAATCAGCCTCGGGACCATCAGGATATTGTACTACAGTCCCTTGGTGCCACTGACTGGATTGGTGGTGTCAAACTCATCTGTCAAAAAATGAAATCGATCAGCCAGGAAGGATGCTGGTGTTGAGGCTGACATACCTTTTGAGCATAGTAACTACCATGACTTCCGGTGCTTGGACAAAACCTGAGACATGTGGCCTTCTAACTGAGCATCTGTGATTTCATACTGTTGGTGCATTTGTTATTTCCCTGGGGGCTGCAACCCTCTGTAAGTTTTCTGTGGCTGAACTAAAAAAGAAGATTCTACAGAACCACAGATTCTACAGAAATTATGATTCTTTGAAAGATTTTGAGGAGATGAGGCATCTTTCAGAGTGCAAAGTGATTTTGGAATATAAAGTATTCCTTTGGGTCGAATTACCTAGAGATTTGTCACTGACCTGTATTCTTGAACTATAAAACATGAATATGTGGCTTAAGAAATAGTTTCTCTTAAGGTTAGGCACAGTGGCTCATGCCTGTAATCCCAGAACTTTGGGAGGCCAAGGCGGGCAGATCACTTGAGGCCAGAAGTTCAAGACCAGCCTGACCAACGTGGTGAAGCCCCGTCTCTACTAAAAATACAAAAATTAGCCAGATGTGGTGGTGCACACCTTTAATCCCAGCTACTCAGGAGACTGAGGCACGAGAATTGCTTGAAGCCAGGAGGCAGATGTTGCAGTGAGCAGAGATCATGGCATTGCACTCCAACCTGGGCAACTGAGTGAGACTCTGTCTCAAAAGAAAAAGAAAAAGAAAAAGAAATAGTTTCTCTTGACAAATAAACAATTAACAAATTTTTAAAAATGAAATCATCTTTTTTTGAAAAATTAAAACTTACCTCATGACCATTGCCTGATTCCTGAGTCCTACTCCTCTCTGAATATGAAGTCATGGAGTCTTTTTAAATTTGTGAACAGATATCCGTGATCTTTCCTCACCTCCAGGGAGGTTCATGGCTCCCTAATTTCTACTCCAACCCAATCAAGAACAATCCCACTCTTACTCAGTCCCTTCCCCCTCACCATTCATGACCCTCCCCTTCTTCCCTCCCTGCCCCTTCCCCCTCTGTAAGTCTCTCTCACCCAGGTAGAGGACAAGAAAGTCTGTTTTGCAACCTGTTTGATAATTTTTTAAAAGTTGAAAGTTTAATGACTTGTGGCTGGTTTTTTTTTTTTGTGTGTGTGTTTTTTTTTTTTTTTTTTTTGAGTGGGACCAGAATGTCCCAGCCTTAAAAGACTCTGTTGAAATGACAGTATGGGGGAAACACAACACTGAAAATGGGGACCTTTGAGATCTCTGCTGTCTGGGCCTGGCTCTGCCACCGCTTCCTTGAGTGAGGGTGTATCTGGCCTTTCCCTTTCATGGGTCTGTTTCTCATTGACCATAGAAGGGATTTGGGTCCCTCATTTGAGTGAGTCTCTTCATTTCTGCATGCCAGTTGGCTTGTTGCTGTGACAGTGACTCCAAAGCTTATCTTCAGGCTTCTTCTGCTTCGGAAGTTCATGAGTCTGACACTGGATGGCTGTACTTGGATTCCACAGTTGTGAAATGGGGAAATAAGAAAAGCAGGATGACTGCTTGTTTTTGATGAATTTTACGAAGCACATAATAGAGTAAGAGCAACAGGTGAGTGGGGCCTTCCCAGTCTCACACAGTGCCTAGAACAGTGCCTGTAAGTGACTGATTCACTGAAAGAACATAAGGTGATTGTGTGAGTTTTGTGCAAAGCAATCAAAAAGCCTCAAGGAGGCAAAGTCCCTTTGGCCTCTCGTTAAGCACTATTTTATCCCAGTAACCCGAAGGTGCTCAGAAGGGGAAAGGAAAGGAAAGAGGTAGAGTGAAACTGGCTCTCGGAGCCTGAAGTCCCGCAGGTGTGAGAGGCTTGCTGTGTGCTTCTCCTGCCGCGCAGCTGAGCATCCCAACCTCCACACCCTTTGCTGTGAGCACTTTATTTATTTATTTATTTTTTGAGATGGAATCTTGCTCTGTGGCCAGGCTGGAGTGCAGTGGCACAATCTTGGCTCACTGCAACCTCCGCCTCCCGGGTCCAAGTGATTCCCCTGCCTCAACCTCCCGAGTAGCTGGGACTACAGGTGCACACCACCACACCTGGCTAATATTTTGTATTTTAGTAGAGATGGGGTTTCACCCTGTTGGCCAGAATGGTCTCAATCTCCTGACCTCGTGATCCCTCTGCCTCGGCCTCCTAAAGTGCTGGGATTACAGGTATGAGCCACCACTCTTGGTCTTTTTTTTTTTTTTTTTTTAACAGAACAGACTTCAGGGGAAAGCTGGAAATATCTAGCAGTTGCTGCTACATTTGTGTTGCAGCTGCCCTAGGACTGAGCCCTTAGTCTCAAATCAGTGGCCTGCAAGCTGTCTATTCTTTGGACTGGCTGGTATTCTTTGGACTGGCTGGAGCCGAGGTAAACCAAGAGGGGGCCCCAGGTCTGCCCTCTGGCTGAGACCCTTGGCTGTTCCTGCATCCACACACTCAGCTTAGAATATCACAAAAGGATTAGAGAAATCTCTAGGACTCTGTTCTGTTCCCAGGGCTGAAAGAGGATCCCTGGGACACCAGAAGCCTCAAAGTATAATTACATTTCAATCCCCATGCAAAATTGTAGAATGTCATACCATCCGGTTTCTCTGTCAATATTAGTTCTGTTGTTTGCAGGCTGAGAATGGGAGCCAATCTATGGCCTCTCTAGTGCCTGGTTTTGGCAACAGAGACCATCAAGAGACTGAACGACCACTCACTGCATGTTTTCTACCTAGAGTAACAGGAAACTGATCCCTTGATGTGCTGTCTTCAGGAGGGACATTGGGCTGGCTGATCTGAACTGGAAATTGATTGTTTATCTTTTTAAACAGGTGCAAGTGAAGAGATGACAGTAAATTTGTCAGGGGAGTGGGGAGCTGCCATCCTAAAAAGAGTAGTTCTCTGCAATTTGGAGAGGCCAGGGTAGAATATGACCCAAGAAAATTGTGAAGAGGACAGAGAGGAGTGGGGAGGCTTTATTGGGTTAGTGATGATCTGTGAATTATAATCAAGGCATGTTGATGGACAGACCTTAGCATGTGTTGCCTGACAGTTTATTCCTTCCACCTAACTTAATGGAGGCCCACTCTGTATTTGCCACAATACAAAGATGTATTGCATTGATACAAAGACGAATCAGGTTTAGTGATTCTCATGGGACTTATACTTATAATAGATTGGCAGGTGCAAGGACGTGATGTAAGTGAATGGCGCCTCCTTGCACCCTCCCTTGTTGTGAGCATTGTGAGGTCCTTCTCAACTATGTCTGCAAAAAGTGCCTGCTTTGTCTGTTCTCCTGGGGAACAGAAATGCTGATGTTTCACTAGGCGTTGTTCCCAGGCAAGTATTCTGGATGGTGGTGGTGGAGCCTATAAACCAAAACATGTCTGAAAGAGTTCTCTATCAATTTAGAGGTTCATTTTGCCAAGGTTGAGAATGCACCCAGGAAAAAGAGATAAAGGCTATAGTAGACTCTGTGGCCTGTGCTTTTTCCAAAGAGGGTTTTGAGAACTTCAGTATTTAAAGGCGGGAGAGTGGGAAGGAGCAAAAAGAGGGACAGCCAATAGTGCATTCAACTCCTGCTCAGTAAATGTTGTATTTTACATAAAGTAAAACATAGAGTAGAGGAACAAGTCAGATCTGCATTTGTCTTGGGACGGGCAGAGGGATGATTTCTAGTCTTGTCTTTGTCCCTTACCTGTGAAGATACATTGTCAGGATGAGAGAGGCTACCTGGGGAGATAGGTGGCCTTCTCTCTTGCAGCAATCTGTTTAGGAACAAGGAGAAAGCAGCCTTTGTGTGACAAAGTTCACTCTTCCTTTGGGCATAGTGAGTTGGAGGTCTCAATATTTTACTTTCCTTTCACAAACCAAATTGTGACATGGCTGTAAGAGGGTTTCTTGTATCTTGTATCTTCTTAAGGATTACATCTAAATCTTTTGTGTAAGAGGAGGAGGTAGACTGGGAATCAGGACTTCAACTTCTTACATGGCTCTGACACTCATCTGTTAGTAGGATTTTGAACCCTGACTTGCTTATTGCTTCAGTTCCTCTGTTCAATGGGGAGGTTGGGTTGCCTGATATATCATATATATACATACATGATAGATATGTTTTAACATATACATAAATCACAATAGTCTTTGGAAAATGAACTCTGAAAGATGTAAATATAGGAATAATTGGGTTTTGTTTGAGAAAACTTGCAAAATGCTAAGTCAAACAAAATAATTAAACAGTGTTCTTCTTATTACAGAACTTTTTAAAAAGGGCCTTTAATATACTGTTATGGGGAATTTCCAAAAGAAGGTACAATATGCAATGATTCTCAAACTTAGTTGAGCATGGAATACTTGTGTTAGGGAGAAGCTTATGAAATTAATATTCCTTGGAATTCTACTTTGGGAATTGTAAGGCTAGACCAGCGATGTTCAGATGGTGGCTATTTTGCCCTCTAGGGGACATTTGGCCATGTTGGGAGACATTTTAGTTGTCACAACTAGGGATGGGGGTGGAATGGAGGAGGATAGCTATTGGTTAGATGCCAGGGATGCTGCTAAACCTCCTACGATATACAGGACAGCCTCCCACAACAAAAAGTTTATCCATCTAGCCGAAGTGACAATTGTGCTGAGGCTGAGAAACCCTGAAGTAATAGTCCTTAAAACCCCCTTCTGTTCCTGGCTCTAACATTTGGAGGATTAGGTGGTTCGGTGACCCTTCCCAACTTGGTATACCAGTTCACCCTCAGGCATCTTTGGCTCTTGAACTGTATATTATTCTCTAGAAGGCAGGAGAGGTGAGGCCATTTGTACTCATCCTTGCAGACCTACACATTTCTGGTGCCAGACCCATATATCTATATATCTATATATCTACATATTCATTTACCACAGCCCAACATTCCTGGCAGCCTGAGAACTGGTGGCTAGGTGAGAAGAACATTTAGTCTCCCTTTCCTGGGTCTTGTTTCCACCCCTAGTGGCCAAGCTGGGGGAGCTTGCTTTGCTCTGTGGTCTGACAAACTTGGATTTCAAAACCCACTGCCTGCCAGGAGCAGTTCCCGCAGACAGAGCTGAGATTCCAAGAAGACTCGCTGGCTCTCAGAGATTCATCATCTTTATGAAGTTTTAAAATCACAGATGGTTTTTATGGATATTCAAGGTATTCCAGCCTTTCATGTTTTCTCTTCACCCCTCTTTCTTCCCCAATCATACATTTTTCTCCAGTAACTAAAACACAATAGGTAATGGAAATTCCATTACAGGCTGACCCACAGAGACTGAATGGGACCAGTGCAATTGTGTCTGGAGCAAAGCACTGTCATGACTAATTAGCCTCTCTCAGAAATGAATTTTCCTGTGCATAACTTCAGAAAAATCCGCCTGCAAAACACACTCCTTATTAGTTTTCCTTCCTTCTCTGGGCTTCGGAGTTAGGCTTTTCCTAAGATTCTCTCTACCACTGGGCCACGTGAACAGTCTAGCCTATGGTGGAAATCCATTTTCTGCTTGCTCTTCACCTCCTCAGTCCTGTGCTTCATCTCATCAGAGGGACCCTCGTTATCTT
This sequence comes from Papio anubis, assembly GCF_008728515.1. Classification (NCBI taxonomy): domain Eukaryota; kingdom Metazoa; phylum Chordata; class Mammalia; order Primates; family Cercopithecidae; genus Papio; species Papio anubis. The sequence continues at coordinate 74,078,266 of NC_044986.1, read as the reverse complement.
TAGGACGATGAGCCTTTTATTGAGCAACTTGCTTCTCTCTTGGAAGGCAACATAGGCAGTGATGAGCAGGGGCTCTGTCACCCCAGCTCTGCACTGACAGTAACTTGGGGGAACATTGGAGAAGCCACATTGGGACCTCCTGGTTCTGTCTTCCCACCTGTAGAAAGGGGCATTATCCTGGATCTAGAGATATCAGCTGCGATTGAATGAGTGTAATTCATGGAGCAGACTTTATTGACCACTGAACTTGGATGGGATTATAAAACACATCTTCCTTCAAAAGGATGCTCAGGGCTGGGCATAGTGGCTCACACCTGTAATCCCAGCACTTTGGGAGGCCAAGGCGGGCGGATCATGGGGTCAGGAGATCGAGACCATCCTGGCCAACATGGTGATACCGCATCTCTACTAAAAATACAAAAATTAGCCAGGCATGGTGGCATGTGCCTGTAGTCCCAGCTACTCAGGAGGCTGAGGCAGGAGAATGGCATGAACCCGGGAGGCAGAGGTTGCAGCAGTGAGCTGAGAATGCACCACTGCACTCCAGCCTGGGCGACAGAGTGAGACTCTGTCTCAAAATAAATAAATAAATAAAAGAAATAAATAAGTAAATGGATGCTCAGGACTGGATAACTTATTGGGCAAAATCCTGGGCCCTTGCTTAATTGTTTCAGACATTTGTTGAGTATTGACTACGTGCTAGGAAGTACTCCTATTTCTTCTGAAGGTTGTAGAATCTTTAAATATGGAGACAAAAAGAGAGGGGAGGGAAGGCCCCTGTGAGGTTTTGGGTTAGGCTTAGAGGGCCCAGCAAAGACCTCCCACCACCACTGACTGGTACCGATTCAGTGTCCTGCATCTGGGTGCTGTGCCGAGTCATCTCCACATCTCAGCTAACACCCTCTGTGGTGCATATTAATAGTGCCCCCTTCCAGGGGAGGGCACTGAGGCTCAGAGAGGTTAAGAACTCATCCAATAACACCTGAGTTAGTAACTAGAAGAGGTGAGATTTGAGCTCAGTTCCATCAGACTCTAAAGCAAGGCTCTTCACTCTGTGACTGCTGTGAGCACTGCTTTAAATGGATCCTTGACTCCCAGCCTGTACTGACTTTCTACTGCCTGGGTGCTCCAGCCAGGCTCGGGGTTCTGGGGAGGATATAAGTGACCATCTGGGCTGGGATAGCACCATGATGCTGATGTGCACCAGGCAGGGCTGCCTGTGGGAAGAATTGCTGTGCACTGCACTCAGGAATTTGGATGTTGGATGTTGGAGCTGAACTCCCCTAAGAAGAATTTTCTAAGTGGATTATAAAATCAATTTAGTGAGTTGCAATCAGTGTTAAAAAAATACAAGGTATCAAAGTACATCCCTTGTAATAGTGTAGGTATTGTTTCATGAATCCAGTGTTGCAATTACTTATATAGTAGATATGTATGGCTCACAATGTAAAACATATTTCTTACTTTGGGTCCGGGTCAGAAGTTAGAAAGTGCCCTGGAGGGAGGTAGGGCATGCAGCAGTGCTGCAGAGGGAGGTTTGCAGGCTTTGCCCTGTAAGGCTGTGCTGGGGATGCCTTGAAGAAGGCAGAGGACGCAGCAAGTCCTGGCAGGTGGGTCAGCAAGCTCACTCTGACTGGCTCTATGAAGTGCTGCAGGGGCTTCAGAGATGTTATAGGGGAGGCCTCTGCCATTCGTCAAGAAAGTGGGAGAGAGACTTGCTCTGCGCCATAAGACAGGAGACTATAACAGCCAACATCTACACGAATAATAACAGCAGCACACCATATCCGCCTTTAACTAACATGGACTCTAGTGCAGACTGTCTGGATTTATATACCAGCTCAACCTCTTATAGTTGTGTCGACCTGGGGTCGTTCACCTAACCCCTCATGCCTATTTCCCTCATCTGTAAAATGGGCATAATAATAGTACATATTACATGAAGTTGTTATGAGGATTCAGTGAGTTACTGTTTAGGGAGTGCTCAGAACAATACCCAGTAGACAGTCATCATAGATCCATGTTTGTTATATATAGAAAAAGTCACATAAGCTTTATTTGAGTGCCCAACAGAAAGCTTTACCAAGGCAAGACTTGAAGCAGGCCTTGAACATTACTCCATTGGATCTTCTTCTTTTCATCACTGTCATCAATAACTATTCATTTCATGGGCCATAAATATGTTCCAGACACTGCAGAGTCCTTCACATATGTCCTACAGTCCAGTGAAGTGGGAATCATATGCCTATTTTACAGATGAAGAATGAATATTTAAAGAGAGTCCAAGCCAGGCCCCGGTTAGTCTGACTGTGTAGCCTGTACTCTTGAATCAGACGACGCAGTCCATCTTTGGCCTGCCATCTGTGTTGTTGTGGGGTCTGGAGACGGTCAGCGGCCTGTTCTGCCCCGTGCTTAGCTTATCCTCTCTCAGCCTCAGAAACCAAGGCCTGTGTGGACAGAAAGCACCACGATGAACACAGGCCTCTATTTGAAGTGCTCTGTTGTCCCAGACTGGAGGCCAGCAGACTCCCAAGCAGGATGTGTCACCTAGCAGAGACCCATGCATTTTTAAATGTCCTCCTGCCTTTGGAGACAGGTCTTGAAAAATACCAGAATCATTAGGGCTCTTAGTCATTCAGTTCAGCCCTGGGGAGCTGAGTATCACAGCCCTGTTCTCAGCAGCAGAAGTCCTGCCCCCTGGGCAAGACTGGGAGGGCAGCCCACATTGCCTCACCAGGGAGACCCCAGGACCAATGTCTCTGGGGTGGGTGTGGGATGATTGGCAGTTGACCAATGGGAATAAATGAGGACAAGGAGAAGGCAGGGCTCCTCAGCTGCATGCCATGGGCATGTTTCAACCGAGTGTGGGCTCCGTGTCCAGATCTCACCCAAGCACTGTGGACAAACATGAAGCAGAAGGCAGGGTTGCTGTCCACATGGGGAATCTCATCTATTTGGGGAGATACCAGTGCTCAGGAGCCTAAATCCAAGTGTTGCAGGAATCCAGGGAGGGCGCATTTAGGGAAACTGGGGTGGTTGTGTTAAACTTCCTCCAAAAGAGAAAATTCGGGTGAGGGTAACCAAGATTTGGAGTGACTACAATGTTAAATAAATCTGGGTAGTGTGTTTATAGATAATATGCTCTCCTCCTGCAAGCTGCCACCAGCCTGCCAATACTTATATCCCCATCCATCCATCATCCATCCATCCATCCATCCATCCATCCATCCACCTACCCATCCATCCATCCATCCATTCATCCATCCATCCATCCATCCATCCATCCATGCATCCATCCATCCATCCATGCATCCACCCACCCACCCATCCACCCATCCATCCATTCATCCATTCATTTATTCAGCACATACCTCCCAGGCGCCTGCCCTGGCCCAGGCCCAGTGGTAGGCCCTGTGTAGACAACGAGCACAGTTGCATGCTGCCTCTCCTTCTGGGCTCATGGTCTAGTGAGGGACACCAGCATTGAACAAATAAATCAGCAAATAGCTGTGAAATTAAAATCACAGTGAATCCAAGAAAGGGTATGAATGGGTTGCGATGAGAAAGAACAAGGGGGCCCTAATTTGGACTGAACCAGGCTGCGTGCATCTGTCAAAATCATGCCCATCCTTCAAGGCTCATCAGAAATACCACCACTTTCATAAAATCAGTCCATTCCTGCCATTTAACAGGTCCTCCACCACACTGTTTTCCTCCCTGGTGTCATAGTCTACCTTGATTTAGTTTTGGGTACTTGTCTATTTCCCCTGATAGATCTTCAACTCCCGGAAGGAGAGACTGTATTTTTTTTTTGTCTGAGAACCTATTGTGAGTAATCCTGTCTCAGAGATGCCCAGGTGAATTGTTGAATGAATGAACGAATGAATGAACACAGATCTTCATTCCTAGCCTCAGGCATCCGCTATGGGTATGTAGCAGTCCCTGTGGTGAGAGCACCAGCTCCAGAATCAGCTGCTTACTGACTGTGTGACGGTGGGCAGGTGCCTTGGCCTCTCTGAGCCTTCATTTGCCATATGGGGGCAATGCTATAAATAGTTGAAAGGATGGAAAGGATTAGGGCATGTGCATTACTTAAATTCATACTTGGCATATAGTGCTTTATAAGTTAGAAGGAATGTGCCAGACACATCCAACAACTCTCAGAATCCTCACAAATCTGCTGCAAAGCATTTATAATTATTCCTGTATTATAGCTCAGAAACCTGAGGTTTCAAAGGATTTACTAACCTGCTGTAGTTTGCATAATAAATTAGATTTTAATACAAAGCAAAACAAACCAACAAAACAAGGCAATCTGCAAACCTGGGATTGTCTGACTCCAAAAGCTTGTCTTCCTCAACAGTGTCCTATTCCTCTGCCAAGCTGAATTCTCAACTCTGCAGACAGAGGCTGAGATGTTTGTGTTTTGGAAGCCCACCTCCTGGCCAAAGACTAACATATTGTTCGTGGATGGACTGGACATTTGAAATTACATGCTGGCCTTAGGAGGGATGAGAGAAGGAATACTTGACTTCCACGGGGTGCCTCTGCCTTACGCATCTCAAAGAATCAGACCCCTCTCTCATTTTGCAAGGGCCTTGGGGTGAGCATCCTAAAAGTCTCATGATCTGTTGCAGCAGAAAGCAATGCTTTGTCCCCCTTATAAAACATCTGGAGATTTTCAGGTTTTTGCAGACCCCATGTGAGCAGCCAGCCGTGGGTTGGCATGGGTTGGAGAGGCAGAGAAGGCATTCACTTGGCTCTGATTTTTCATCCTGTGGCCTCAGAGCTTGATAATACAGAGTCCCTACCCCTGGTGTCTCCCTCCTCTCCATCCACCATGACAAGCTGTGTCCACATTCTCTTTTTGGCTCCTTCCTAAGGTATCGGGCACAGGACTATGTCTGCCCAAGAATAAAAATTATACCCCTTATATTTCCAAAAGGAGAGGAGTATAATTTATGACTAAAACTGGGGTGTTCTGACTGAAAATATCTACTGCTTAGCCGTTTCTATGTCGATTAGAGAAGGTGTTTATAGCTCAGAACTAGAGGAGAAGAAACCATTTCTTTGTCACTGAGAAACTCCTTGCCAGGGTCTCTCAGTGAGAACCAGGACCTGTGGAGCCCAAGATAGGGCAAAGCCAAGTCTTCTTATCTTATTTACTGACTTTTTTTAGGGTAAAAAATAACCACACGCTTTTTGCCAAATCCAGCCCTAAGGCATGGATCCAACAAAACCTCACATTAATTAGATAATCTAATTTCCAAAAACAGAGCCCAGCGCAGACACCCACTGTCTAGCAGTGATGACAAAGGGATCAGATAGCTGACACCGTGGCTTCCTCCTTCAAAGTTCATGTGGACACCTACCAAGAATAAGGCCTTGGCCAGAGCTTTGTCTGTCCTTGGACTAGAATGTTTCTTAGTGATGCCATAACAAAGGGGGGTGGCTTAAAACAACATGAATTTCTTGTCTCACAGTTCAGAAGGCTGGAAGCCTTAAATCAAGGTGTCAGCAGGGCCAGCCTCTGTCTAAAGCCTATAGGATTTCTCCTTCCTTGCATCTTCCGTGTTTCTGCTGGTGGCTGGCATTCCTTGACTTGCGGCCACTGCTCCAGTCTCTGCTTCTTTGGTGATGGGGCATTCTCCCTATGTGTGTCTCTTTCTCCTCTCCAGTCATATTGGATTAGGAACTCACCCTACTCTAGTATGACTTCATTTTAACTTGATTACATCTGCAAAGACCTTCTTTCCAAATAAGGTTTACCTTCACAGGAACTGGGGATTACTACTGAAATAAATCTTTTGGAAAAAAACACTGCAACCCATTACAGGTGCCTAAGGCTAGAAAGATGCGTCAGGGCTGCCACTGCCAGTGTGAGAAAGTGGACAAGTTGGGGTTCTCCTGGGAATAAGATCCTTGGATGGAGGAGCAAACTCCAGCTAGAGGACTGAAGCCTTGAAATCATTTATTCTGCAGATCAGTGCTTCTCAAAACGGGGTTCCCCTAGCCATCAGCATTAGCGTCAGCTGGGAAACATGTAAGGCATGTAAATTCTTACGCTCCAACCTAGGCCTACTGAATTGGAAACTCCGGGCTGGGTCAGATTCTTATTTTAATAAGCCTTCCTGGTCATTCTGATGCACACTAAAGTTTGAGAACCATTCCTCTAAGTTCTGCCATCTCTCCTCACTGCATCACTCTTCAGTGGGGCTGCCCTTGGACACTGGCAGTTGTTTTGGGTTAAAGAAGAAAGTTCTTTGGTCAAAATGAGTGTAGGCAGCATTGTATTGGTCTATGTTGAACAAGTTCCTTGACTGAGGGCTAGCTCTGAGCTTTTGCTATGCTGTATGCAGTGAGCATTGAACACTTGTTAGAAGAGGAATGATGGCATTTCCAGATTTCCCTGAAAAGAGAAGTGGCCCTTTTGTGTGGAGTATCCCATGAGACTGGTGTTGCATGAACTCACATTGGGAAACATGGCTCTAGCCCACATATCAAGGCATTCAGTGAATTTTTATGAATCACCTTGTGAGAACCAGGCACTGTGCTGGAGAGAGGCATCCGTGAACAAGACGTGGCTTCTGCCTCTAGAAAACTGATGGTCTAGTACAGGGGCTGGCATACCACAGGCTGTGGGCCAGGTCTGGCCTGCCGTCTGTCTTCGTATGGCCCATTAGCTAAGAATGGTTTTCACATTTTTAAATAGTTGAACAACAATTTAAATGAAGGATATTTCATGAAACATGAAATGGTATGAAATTCTGATTTCAATGTCTCTAAATAAAATTCCATTGGAATACAACCATACTCCTTTGTTTATATATTGTCTGTGGCCACTTCTGCCCCCCAACAACAGAGCTGAATAGTTACAACAGAGACCATATGCTGCACAAAGCCTAAAATATTTCCTATCTGGCCCTTTACAGAAACAATTTGCCCACCTCTAGTCTAGTGAAGCAAAGAGGCCCTAAACAAGTACTTGTAAATGCCTTGAGTGTTATGAAGGAGCAGTACAAAGACCACATGATTAGAAGGTTTTATTGACTGATAGCAACGGCGGTGGTGGAGTGGAGGTGGAGGGTGAGTTAGGAAAGGCTTTCTGGGGAGAGATCTTAAATATGGGTAGGACATCTGGAATATGGCTATGTGAAGAAGGTTGTTACAGGCAAAGGAAACCTAGTACATGCAGATCCCTGAATTAGAAAAGAGGACTGCTCATTGAAGGAATGCAAGAATGTCCAGTATTGCTGTGGACTAAGGGAGGTGAGGCCAAGAGTACTTCAGTATGTGGCCAGATGCCTGGCAAAGGCCAGATGTGCCACAGCATCTTTAAAGGCCATGCTGAGGGCCTTAACTTTTGCTTAAGAGCAATGGGGAGTCCTTGAAGAGTTTAAGCACAGGCATGATGTGACTGATAGAAACCTTGTGGTATCTCTCTGGCTTCAGTGGGGAGAGTGAGCCAGGTAACTGAGTGGGAATTGTACCACTGCAGGGTACAATGCAAATGATTATGAAGCTTAGGAGTCAACCAGGGCAGAGAAGCTGAGATGGAGAGAAGTGGGTGGATTTGAAACGTGAAGGTTCTCTGTGATGCTTGGCCTCCCTCCTGCCAGGTCCTTTGTGTTCTCTGACAACCTAAAGAACCTTCCTTCCTGGTTGCTGGGTCTGTGCTCTTGGACCCTGATCTATTAATAAACATTGATTGCTTGTTGCAAACCTGGTGCAAATCCACCAGGCCCAGTGCTAGACACTATGAAATATAAGAATTAATAAGCCCTGGCTCCTGAACTCAGGCTCTTAGCTGGGAGACTGATGGATGTAGCTACTGGACTAGAATGTAATGAGGACTGATAAGCAGAGAAATAAGTGATATCTGAGGGGACTGACACCTGAAAGGAAATGTTGAGCAAACAGCCCTGGAAATGTTAACTCTACTGAAGAGGTCTGGAGAGGCTTCATGGCAGAGGCAGCGTTTAGGCTTTCTCTTGAAGTATGTGTAGGATTTGGGAAGGAGGACAGTGGTCATTAATCCAATGTGAGCAAAATGACAAGTCTGTTAGAGCCTCTGGTGGGTGCACAGGAGGCTAGGGGAGCCATGTGGCTGGCATGAGCCATCAGTAGAGGCTTACAGAGAGCAAAGAGGTGCTCCTGTTTTGGAAACTCAATCTAGACTCCTGATTGCTTCATGTTCCTGACAGTTCAGTGAAGGCTGTGCTGGGACCATGAGTTACCCTCAGCAATGGATCAGCAGGGCAGCGGAAAATTCACTCTTTCTCTGATGACCAGGGCCCTGCATACCTCAATTCACTTCATGCCCTTCCAAGGCAGGTACAAATCATGAATCACATTCCCCTCTCTATGACTTTGTTTATAGGCAGAGCTCTAAAGCTGGGATAACAGCAAACTGTGCATCAACAAGTCCTCTGGGGCTTCTAGCCCATTGATCCTACGACTAGCTGTGATTGCCTCTGACCTCTTCACTTTCTCCTTCAGTTTGGTGCTTTGGCCACTGGGACCAATGACTTTCACTGAAGTTTTGTGATTCTCGGTCCTGCTGTCCAGGGCTATGACACAGGGTGATTTGCAGACTGATCCTCTGTCGTATGTCAGAAGATACTTAATAAATGCTGGCAATGGTGATGGGTCCGTGAAGAGCAGTTTGCCCAATTTATTTTTTAAAGACTTTAAAAAAATAGTAAAATGAAGCAGATACGCAGCAAAGTCTATAAAATGAAAAGTTACAAAATAGCTAATGATTATAGAAAATCTGTGGCCAGGCGCAGTGGCTCACACCTGTAATCCTAGCACTTTGGGAGGCCGAGGTGGGCAGATCACGAGGTCCGGAGATCGAGACCATCTTGGCTAACACAGTGAAACCCCGTCTATACTAAAAATACAAACAATTAGCCAGGCGTGGTGACAGGCGCCTGTAGTCCCAGCTACTCAGGAGGCTGAGGCAGGAGGATGGCATGAACCCGGGAGGCGGAGCTTGCAGTGAGCCGAGATGGCGCCACTGCACTCCAGCCTGGGCGACAGTGCGAGACTCCATCTCAAAAAAAAAAAAAAAAGAAAAAAAAGAAGAAGAAGAAAATTTGTGTCACTACCACTGAGTTCAAAAAGTAAAATACTGATAGTATCCCCAGAAACTCCCCCGACCGTCCCTTCTCCTTGGCTGACGTCTCACCTCTGATGTCTCAAGTTCAAGAAATCTAAGTAACAACTCTTTCTGCCTAGCTTCTAGTAAGAAAAACAGCTGCAAAAGGAGAAAAACAAAATAAAACAAAACAAAGACTTGGGATTCAGGTAACCACCTGACCTTTCTTCCGGAGCTGCCCCTACAAAAAAGGTCCCCATCCCTGTCAGTGCTGAGGGCTGGTTGGATAGTTGTTATGGAGACGATGGAGACGTGAGGCGTCTTTCCAAGACGCCAGCAAAGGTGGTGCCCACAGCGCTCTGGCAGCGCCCCCTGCTCTGCGGGGCTCTTCTCTCCTTGCAGTTGGCAGATCCTTATAATAAGAGACTTCTGAGATGTGAAAGGAACTCCCTCCTCATGTGACCTTCATGCCAGCCCCCCTAGTGCCACCCCACCTCAGTGCAGTAGCCGAGCAGTAACAGAGAGGCAGCCTATTTCCCTCTGTCCAGGGGAGATTGTGGGTCCTCAGGTGAGAGTGTGGCGGCACTAACAACAGCCTAGTCACAATTCATTAGTAACCTTGGCATTTAGGTTACTGACATTTTTGCAAACTGCACTTTCTAACAATTACCCGCTGGTTAAAATCTGTATTTGTAGAAGGAGGCCAGTCTGAAAAGGAATGAGGGGAGGAACGACTTCCCCTGGAGAAGTCTGAATGGGGTGGCCCTCTCTTCTAAAAGAAAGGTGTGTGCCTTTTGAGATTTCAATTACTGAGCCACTTTTATCGGGAGCTCTTCAATTATTTATACTGGGTGTGTTGCAAGTAGATTCACCAATTTAGAAAGTTGGGGGGAAGAGGGGACATAGTAGGAAGGAGGCCCCCGTGTATGTAAGTGTGTGGGCAAGTCCTTTTGGCTTCCTCTTGGCTCTTTTTCTGGATCAGACTTCATCGTAGGGCTGGACCAGCCACTTTGTCAAGGGTATCCTCCTCACTGAGGTCTGGAGATGGGGACAGGGTGTGGATGCCCCTGGGTGTAGGGAACCAACACTTCCAGACACTCGGTGAGCTCTGTCTGGGTGGAAAACCTCATCAGAAGCCAGATTGAATCGCACCAGTTTCTAAGACATTCCTCAACCATGTTAGGCAAAAGAGTCCCCCACTGACAAGCTGGGGTAGAAGGAAACCTGATATAATTTTGGAAAAAACCTTACTTGAGAAAGAAGGTTCTCACAGCTGCCGAGCCTCTCTCGACATCCAGCGTTGGAGGGGTCCCAGGCCATGGAGAGAAGATTGATGGGTCGAGGAGAGCCAAGTAGAGAGTTGAGGCTTTGCAGGGCCAGGCGCTTGCCATCCTTAACTCCCACTAGGGATCAAGAAGGAAAAGGAGAAGGAGTTCTCTGAATCCAATGGAAAAAGAAGTCCTGTCTCCTTTCCCTGGGCTGTTGAATTGTTGTTTTCATTTCACATTAGCAACTGCTCTGGACTCTCTTGTGTTTGGCTGCTGTGTTGGAGACCTAGATCCAAACTAGGGTGTGTGGGAACCCAGGGACATAGAGGCTGAAGTTTTGGAACCCAGCCAGTTCTTCCAAGGGGTGAGGTCAGAGGCAGAGTCCAGGGAGCAGGGCAGCTCCGGGAGCCTGGTCCCTCAGACTGGGCTGTGTTCGGAGCAGTAGGTCCTGACCGCCACTGTATGCCTGGTAACCTGGCCTTCTTTCTGCCTCCCAAAGTCTGTCTGTCTTGCTAGCCCTTGGTTTCCTGAATGGGGGTCATCTTACGTGTGGGGAAAGGCTGTGTGATGACCTAATTGCAACAGCTCTTTTGACCCGAAGCCAAACCCCATCCAAGTTCAGCAAATGGAAGAAGCAGGAACATGTTCAGTTGGTGAGGTCTATAGGCACAGACTGGATTAGGTCCTAAATCACGGTGGAAATTTTCCTGGCACGGGACAAATCCTTTTGTAAACAAGAACATTCATCTTTCTTTTGACTGACATGCCTGGTGGGGCATGTGCCTCTCAGAAGCTCCATGTCATCTGATCTCATTTGGGATTTGGTGTTTGTATTTGAAAATGTAGCTGCCCTAAGGAACAGCAGTTAGGAGCCAACCCCCAGTTTAAGCTTCAAGTCATGGAAACTGGCCTGGTTTACCCGGATGTCAGTGATGCCTGGGAAAGCTCTTGCTTTTACAATGCCCACTGACCAGAGATTTAATTTACTCAGTCGGTACGTGTCTGTTAAGCACTTTGCTGTATGCCAAATACTTTGGGTATAAAAAGTATATAGGCCTTGCCTTCAAGGATTGTCCAGGCTAATTGGGGCAATGCAACATGCATGGATCAAAAGACAGCTAAGTACCTGTTCCATGTGGAATTAGGGGAGCAGATGTGGGCACTGGAGACAGGACAGGGAGAGTTTCAGGGAGATCTAGCCAGGAAGGAGAACTTCACTGCGCCTCTGGGATTTGATCAGGGAGGATGAAGATGGGTGGGGAGCAATGGGGAGAGCATCCCAGGAGTGGGGACAGCCAGCACAGAGGTGTGGCAGTCAAGAGGACCAAATCATAGCTGAGAAGTCAAGTGGGAGAGCAGGTCAGTGATGAGTGGGGAGGGCAGCCAGCAGCCTCAGCTCCAGGCCTTGAAGATCAGGCCTTGAGAAGTTTGACTTCTGTGCTTTGGGCAGTGTGGACTTGGCAGGATTTTGAGATTCCAGAAGATATGAGCGAAGCGTAAAAACAAAGCAGGACAGAACAAAAAACAGGATTCGTTCATTTATTCTTTCAGTGCCCTGTGAAATGCTCACTGTGTGCTAGGTGCTATTCAGGCTCTGAGGATGTGGAGTGGGCAAATGCGGCAGACTCTGCCCTGACCGCTAGAGAATAAACACAGGTGTGTGATGAAGACAGTAGTGGTGGGAAGCAAAGAACAGCCGCGAAGGGGATGACCATGTTCCCTTCCATGTGGGGCACTGGGCTGTGACTTTGCTCTCAGGTTACTCATCTTTTTACTCCAAATTGCTTGGAGTCCTCTGTTGACTCCAAAGGGAGTATTCAACCATAAACAATGCATCCTATCTGCTATCTGCGGGTGAATTCTTTCTTCCCAGTTGCCCCTTGGGTGGTGGCTTGGGGCCACAGTAATACTTGTAGTGTTTCCAGGAAGGTTGTTATAGTTCTGTGCATTTCCTACAGTAGTGGTAGTGAGGACATCAGATGCCAGGAGCTTGGGCGGTTGGTATGGCCCCGAGCTCTGAAAATACTTGCCTTCCCCTTTCCCCTGTTGTGTGGGCCAGCAGCTTGCAGAGCTCCTCCATCCCTGAGAGACCGTGCCTCCATCCCTCAGACCCTACCTTTCCTGGCCCCAAGGCTGTCTCTGGCTAGCATGACAGACATACCCTGGGTCCCTGAAGTCTGAAAGCCGTATTTTTGGAGGGGGACCTGGCCACTATGAGTGTGGAATATTGGGGCCTTAAATTTCCTGCCTGTAGAATGAGGCATTTGGACTAGGGGAGGGGTTCCCAGACTTTTTGTGGGATAATCAATGAATTTTTACAAAACGGAATATCACAAGGCCACCAGCTTTTTATTTTGACAAGCAAAAACATGAAAAAGAAACTGTCAGATGCCAGCTCTGCCACCATTGTCATTTCATTAAAAGGACATGTTAATACCCAACAAAGGAGTGACGACATAATGTCAAAGAAAAGGACAGTTCTTCCCGGGAGAGGCCCGTCATCAGTCGTCTTCCACTGACACACACAGTGCGCCGTACTGAGGCTTTTCATTCCATACTGCATCAAGGGCAGCACTGCCCTGTGGCCATGCAGGACCCATGGGAACAGAGCACCTGTGAGCCACCTGCAGGAGCCTTTGCTGTGAAGCGTGAGGCTCTTTGGGGGCTGGATCCTCCTCTTGGTCTACAGAATGGCAATGGGCTCCCTCTGGTAAAAGTTAACTTGGCATGAAGATTTCTGCCTTTTTTGATGAATATGAGAGTTTGGGATTTCCTGCGTGTCTTGGTTATCCATATCCCAGTCTGCCCTGAGGAGAAATAAATGTAATTTTTGCCTTCCTGCTGGGCCCCTGCCACAGTTTTCTTGTCTGGGCAGGTCTTGAGCTGAGCTTCTGGGGCAGGATGGGCTGCCCTGCAGACTGGCAGCTGTCTCCGAGTCTCTGATGGACAGCAAGCTGTCTTGGACCTGGCCAGGGTCATCCTGGCTGAGGACTCTACTAATCCAGTTCAAAGTCTCTATGGCTCTGATAGTGGATTCTGGACTGTCATATATATTTTCCCATTTTATTAAGCTATTTGAAGGAGGAGATTGTTATTTTACAAATATGGCGTATTGGCTAGGATGTATGTATTAGCCCTGAAAGTTTGGAGGCTGCCTTACTAATTTTAGGCAGCATATGTGGCCATTTGAGAACATATCTAATGTCTAATGGGCCATTGTATTCCCAGATGGGATCCCTCTCCCCTAGCCCATTTCTCCAACTCTCTGTCCATACATAGCGGATTATAAGTGAATTTAGATGTCTGTACTACAGGATTTTCTTATTTAGGAGCCATAGGTTGTGAGATGGTTGTTTCAGTAGTAGTAGTAAACAGAATTTTATATGGAGATTCCATCTCCGTTCTTGTACACTGGACCTATCCCAAGACAGTGTGGAATAGAAAGAAAAATATGGCCTTCAGACTTCGAATGGACTAGATTGAAATTTCAGCTCTGCCACTTACAGGATGGGCAATCTTGGAAAATTATCCAACCTCTCTGAGCCTCGTGACATTCCTACCTTGTGGCCAGGCATGGTGGCTTACACCTGCCATCCCAGCACTTTGGGAGGCTGAGGTGGGCAGATCACTTGAGGTCAGGAGTTCCAGACCAGCCTATCCAACGTGTTGAAACCCCGTCTTACTAGAAAATACAACAACAACAAAAAATTAGCTGAGCATGTTGGTGGGTGCCTGTAATCCCAGCTACTTAGGAGGCTGAGGAGGAGAATCTCTTGAACACGGGAGGCAGAGGCTGCAGTGAGCCAAGATCGCATCACTGCACCCCAGCACCTCATCCTGGGTGACAGAGCGAGACTCTGTCTCAAAAAAAAAAAAGAAAAAAAGAAAAAACATTCCTATCTTGCAGGCTTGTTGTGAAGATTAAGTTGGTGTAAAATCACCAGGGACAGAACACAGTAGATGCAAGAGGGGATCAGTGATCTCCTGAGGGCCAGTTGACCCCCTTGGTCCTCAGGCGATGGGAGAGCAGCTTTGAACCTGGCTCTGAGAAGGGCTGAAAAGGAACCTGTCCTCCTGCAGCAATTCCCAGGGGAGGGAAATGATGCCCCATTGACTTGTCCAGGGTTACAGAGTTGAGACAGTGCGTGCAAAGCAAAGGACTTAATGATCCAGGCCTCCAGGTCAGGCAGTTTAGAGCTGGACAGACCTTGGGGAGCATTTACATGGCCGTCTGCATTTGAGACAAGAAAACTTGAGGTATAAGATGGTAAGGACTTGTTAAAGATTTCCTGGCCTTTTTCTGCCATGAAGACTTGCAAAGATTGTTCAAGTAATTGTTCACACCCAGTGCAGGGGTGCTTCTAAGAGCGAGAATCTGGACAGTGCACCCAGAAAGCAATGGCTAAAAATGCCTTGATGGTGGAGCACTGTATATAGGTCCAGCCAAGACACCCAGTAGACTCACCGGGCTTTCTGACAGCTCAGAGCAGTCGGTTAGTTCCAGCTTCTTTTTAAGTTCCTGTTGCCTGAACCTGTGGACAGTGTGTCCCTTCCCTAAAGGTGCAGCCCACAGTTAGCAAACACAGTAGCTGCTAGGTGAATTCATCAGTGCAAATGTCTTAAGCCCTGCTGGTGCAGGGTCTCTGGGGTGCAGAGGGGGAGAAGTGATGGCAGCCAGGGAGAGCTTGGACTATGGAACTTTCCAGGGGCAGAAGTGAACTCTACCACTCCTGACACCAGCTCCAGGAAAGACCTGGGTCCCCTGCTGCCCTATTTCTCTGGCCCTTGAGTCTCAGAGTAACCACCTCCTCCATCCTCTCCCTTTGCAGAACTCTTGCCATGAAAACCCCAGCTGGTGGTGCCCAGGCTATGCTTGATTTGCTTGAGCTGCTTTGGGTAATCTGCCTAATACCCTAATATGCAGGATTATTGGTACCTGGGAGGATGCCCGTGGCTGGGACACCCACCCAGCAGGTTAAAGAGGTTGCTGGGTGGATTTCCTTTGTGTTTGGCGTGGGAGGGGGGACATGGAAGACCCAGCCCCAGCACTGGGGGCTGGTGAAAACCTGAGGTGAAGGAGAGGACAGCAGCCTGCGGGGAGGGACCAGCAGCCCTTTTATTTCCATGGGGTCCAGGGCCCTGCCTCCTTTGCCTTCCCCCCGCTGGGGCACCTCACAATGCTGGGCTTCAAGGTACAGAAAACTATGGATTTAACTCACCACCCCCTCTCATCTCCCAGATAGGGACTCTTCTCAGAGAGGTTCGGTGACTGGCCCAGGCCACACAGCATGTTCCTGGCTTCATAGCTTCTGGTCCAGAAGGCTTCCTCCTGCCCCCATCCTCTGGCAGGAGAGAAGGAGCCCTTCTGCATTGTGCCCAGCTGAGGACAGCTGCATGTGGGGCTGCCGGGTCAGTTTCAACAGACGAGACGGGACCGGGCAATGGAGTGGCCAGGGAGAGGGTGGGGTGGGGCTCCCGGCAGATGGAATGAGTAACTCAGAGCACAGTCCATCAATGCAGGCTCAGGGGAAACGGCCTTCTGATGTTGACCAGGAAAATTTGAGGACAAAGGGGCTATGAGGCATGAGGCCCTTCCTTCTCCCATAGCCCTCTGGGGGTCAAGCATCCTGGGACTATCCCATGGTGCCAGGGAGCTGGGCAGAACATCCAGCTTCCAGGGATGAGAGGGACTTCCCGACCCCTACTCTGGTCCCAAAAGGGCTAGGGGAGATGGTTTTGTGCTAACCTGATCTCCCCTGTTCCCTGTCAGAACACAACCTCCCACTCAGGTGCGTCAGGCCCTGCAGAGCTCGGCCTCTTAGCGCTGGAGACCGCTGGGCAGACTCCAAGGATACGCCTGGCGAGGGAGGAAGTCAAATCTTCCTTCAGCAGCGTCTGCATAGAGAACCATGGCTCTTAGCAGGAGGGCTTCACAGCCCGTCAGCTTGGCCACGCTCATTTCCGATGTGATGCTCTGCTCCATGAAGGGTGATTTATGGTTCTGGGCAGGTTCTTGGCAGAGAAAGGAACTGTGTTTCTCTGTCCTTGATGGAACTGCCCTCCATAGGCACAGGGCCCTGGGAGAAGGGTTGCGATGGTACAAGCAGTACCCAGAAGTGGGATGAATCGAGTGCTCTTCATGTTAATAAACCTTTCGTGGGCACTATGCAGCAGCCGATAATCCTTGTATATGCATTCTCCCATCTGCTCCTCACACTGTTCCCGGGAGGACAGCAGGACGGGTACACATCCCTTTTTGGCATCAGACAGCTGGATTTAAATTCGCACTGTGTCTTCCTGGGCCAGCTACTTAACCTCTCATCTGTCAATGGAGGACATTAATTCCAACCTCATAGAGTTACTATGATCATGCTAAAAAACATTAGTCAATCATATAATTATTATTAGTAGTACTATTTATTAGTAATATTGCCTATTCTAGATTGTTCATGGTAAGAACTGACTTTCCATTTGCTGTAGCTGTCCTCCCTCCTCTCCTCCTTCCCACCCTCCCTCCTTCCCTCCCACCCACCAAGATGTGTCAGGTGCTTACTCTGAGCTCACAGGGATTCACTGTTGAAGATACAGCCATAAATGAAACAGACATGGTGAAACTCCATCTCTACTAAAAATACAAAAACTAAACAGGTGTGGTGGCACATGCCTGTAATCCTAGCTACTCAGGAGGCTGAGGCAGGAGAATTGCTTGAACCCAGGAGGCAGAGGTTGCAGTGAGCTGAGATCATGCCATTACACTCCAGCCTGGGTGACAGAGCAAGACTCTGTCTAAAACAAAACAAAACAAAACAAAAAGAAACAGACAAAAACTCTTTCCCTCATGCAGCTTGCAGACAGTACACAATGATGAAGTAAAGGAAGCAGGTGGCTTACTCTGGAGAAGAGAGCACAGACAGGGAGAGGTTGGGATGCGGTGAAGTGTCATTTCCAGTAGGGTGGTCAGGGAAGAGCTCACGGACAAGGTGAGGATGCAAACCAAAACTCGACAGAAATGAGGGTGCAGCCACGGGGATCTCTAGAGCAGAGGCAGAGGCCAGCACAGACAGCCCTGAGACAGGACTGGGTCTGGAATGTCCTGGCAGCACGAGGAGGCCATTGCGTCTGGAATGGAGCTAGTAAGTGGCAGACTCGCAGGACATGAGTGGGGCTGATTGGGTGTGAAGACTGTCACTTGTCCTCTGAATGGGCCAAGAAGCCATAGGAGGGTGTCGAGTACAACAATGACATGATTTTGGTTACATTTTTGAAGAAGTATTTTTCTTCCCAGATGGTCTTTGCCTAAACGATTTCCCAGATCCTGGATGAGGAACCAGTGTCCAAAGAACTGACACGTAGTTAAACCCGAGGCAGACTTGGAACTTCAGGGCTCGGACCTTCGCAGGCAGCAGGGAGGGGCCTGGGATCCCCTCAAGGCAGGCCCAGCCAGCTTCTCATGCCTGACGCAGTCGTCCAGCAGGTGTGGTGCCTGCAGTGACCTTGGTGCCTGGTTCAGCTTGACAGCTTGGCAGGTGTCAGGAGTGTGCCTTGGGGTGAGAGAGTCCAATCGGGTGAGAGCAGGTGTGGCAGCAGCTCACACTGTCAGGGAGGGTGTGCCCAGCATGGCAGGTCACCTGCTGAGTCTTGGCACTTTGACATCCTGTTGGGGTGCAGGGTGACAACGGGGGCCCTGCCTTGCAAGTTGCAGCTTGGTAGGAATCTGAGTGTTGAGCCCTGCGTTCTGCGAGGCCTCTGGCTTTGTGGCACAGGGACTTCTTTCTCCAGAGCAGCCCTGCTTCCTGCCCAGAACCAGAGGACAGTGACTCCACTTGCCTGCCCTTTGTAAAGCATTGCTTTCAGAAAGGCCGTGCTCTATTACCAGATTAGGGCTCCTGCAAGAATCAGGCAGAGTGACAAGGCAGGACTCATCCCTGTTCATAGAAGAGAATATGGAGGGTTTGAGGAATGACATGATGTGCTGGAGGCCACCCAGAAAAGCTGGACTTGGTCTAGAGTATCTTTTGATTTTCATAGCTCTTCTTGCCACACCACAGACCTGAAAGTCCCAGTATACTGGGTCTAATTCAGCAAGGATGAGAGACAGAGACAGCCAAATCTGAGGGTCGGGGCTGTGGGGTCCTAGGATTAGCACAAGCTTGCTCTCCTGTGCTAGACCAGAGCAGCTGTCATGGCTGGGGAAGGCTGGGCCCTTTGAAGGCAAGCAGGATTGGTCCTTTTCGTGACCCTCATACCTGAACTCAGTACCAGGCCAGGTGGAGCCTTCTGCCAGTCCTAGGAACACCCTGAACTCCAGGTTCCAGGATGGAGCAGCAGAGTGACTGTGTCACTTGGGCTAGATTTGGAGCAATTGTCTTATCCAGGAGACAACAAGAGATAAGATAAACAGAGCAGCTGGGGCTTGCTTCCTGGCCCGGTGGCCACCTGGCTGGGCTGGGTGGCCCTGAGCTTGTGGCTTTACCTCCAGGCCTCAGTTTTCTCATCTGTACACTGCATGCGTGGTAGTTGGGTGGCGGTGGGGATCCTCAGGAATTGCTAAGGTCCCTTCTCAAGCTTTGGTCTTGATCTTGTGATTCAGCGGGAAATGCCCAGACCCAACAGATGAGGTTTGTATCTTGAGCACTAGGTGATGGGGTCTAGTCGGGCCCTTGGCCCCAGGTGACATAGGAAGGGTGAGGCCCTCTGTGGCCATGTCAACAGAAAGTCATCATAGGGAACACCACTAAAGGGAATGGGGAGAAGGCATAGAAAGGGGTGAGGGTGTAAGGCTGGGCACAGCCCTGTGAGAGGTTGCCTGGTAGGGTGGGTGTCGGGAGGGGACTGCGGCCACTCTGCTTTCTGGCATTCCCTGCCTCCTGTGCCTGCACTCTTGCTCTGAATCCCTCCCCACCCTCTGATGTGGGCATTGAGATTAGATGTCACTGTTGCCACTGAGAGGCACCTGTGGCCTGCTTTACACAAGGCTCTGGTGGGGAGACAGGGCAGGGTTGGAGGCAGATCAACAGAGTGGCCTCCAGTGCAAGGCCAAACACCTTTCTCAGGGAGTGGCCAAGGGCAGGGGGAGGGCTCCTGCAGGACCTCCTCTTTTTGAGATGGCCTTCCCACCCGATGGCCCCACCTCTCATTTTTCTCCCTGTCCTTCCCTCAATGTTCTTCTCTTTTCCCAAGGCATCTTTTCTTCCATTTCAGAAGATCTGGTGGCCTGTCCTCCTGAAGCTGGGGTAGCTGGAGGCTGCAGCCAGTGGGGTTTCTCTCCCTTAAACACACACACACACGCACACACGCATATGTGAGCACACGCACATGCTCACACACACATGCACACACACGCATGTGTGAGCACACGCACATACACACATGCACACACGCATGCATGTGTGAGCACAAGCACACACTCACACACATGCATACACACACATGCACACACACGGGTGTGAGCGCACACACATGCACACACACATGCACACACACATGCGCACACACACGTGCATGTGTGAGCACACACACAGTGATTTCCTGACTGACATCAGGCTGCCCCTACTCAGAACTGCTTCCTGCATAAGGACTGGGTCCTCTGCAGTGAGAGGTGGAAGGTTTGGGTGTGGCTGGATATCCCCTTTGCCATTTAGAACAAACCATTTTTTCCCCTGTGAGGCAGTGTCCTGTGGGGACAGGAGCAAGAGCAGAATGCTGGGACTCAGGAGGCAGCCTCTCCCTGGTCCTCAGCCTCCTCATCTTAAAAATGGGAGGTTGATCTAATGGGGCTTCAAGTCAGAAGGGATCTGAGATGTCACTCGGTCTAGGGTCCACCCTGTGTGGGAACCCCTGCCCCAGCTGTCCTGGGTGATGGTCACACAGCGCCTACTAGAAGCTCTGCAGGAGTCACAGCACCTTACCTTCTAGGGGCTGCTTACTCATTGGAGGATAACAGTGTTAGAACCTGCACTCCCTTATCCTCAATTTTGTGATTATTTATTAAAGGTTCACTCTGGCCAGTGTGCCTCCCAGGGCCACTGGTTGATGAAAGCTAGTGCAGCTTCAACGGATTACCCTTAGAGGCCCCAGCCCCATCAGTGGGTGCTTCATCAGGGCAGCCATAACCGCTGTGTGCCCGGGACTGTGCCAAGCTTCAGCTTCCCCACCACCTTAATGAGGTGGCACGTTTGTCCCCATCTTACACGGAGGAGGCTGAGGCTCAAGGGTTGATGGGCCACAGTCATCAGCTTGGAAGTTCTGGAGCAGGTAGAAGCCCAGGTGGGCTCTCTGCTTCCAGCCTGAGCTCTCAGGCTCTGCGCCTTTTTCTGAGAAATACCAGCTCTTAGTCACCCTGTCTGTAAAATGGAAATAATTTCACTTGCCTGTTGGATGTATTATAAGGTTTAAGCAATATAATGCATAGAGAACACTTAATTCTTAGGTGCTGGCACCTAGTTCTGGCTTGTTCAATGGTGGCCAACACTCTTATAGTGGACTCTGCCCCTGCATGTTCCCAGCAAGGCTGCTGAACCTTCTCTGCTCCTTTTTCTTTGGAACATGGAGTTATAATGCCTGCTCCCCATAAGGGGTGCTTTGGCCACAGTGAAGTCAGTGGTAGAGAGAGGGGCCTCTTCCTCCAGGCACAAGATCTGTGGCTAGGCTGGTGGCTAGCCTGGCCAGCAGGCATCAGGCTTTAAATAGCTCCCCCATCACTCCTCCCAGTCCTGCTTCCCACACATGGTAATTAAGCTCACAACATCTAGTGTAAGCAAATAATAACAAGGGCATTATCTCCCTTTAGTCTGTGTTTTTCCTTGCCTATCATAAAGTAATTAAAATAATGAATGCCTTGTAAAACAATAGGTAAGAGAGCTGGCGAAATAGCATTATCTGCCGCATACCTCTTGTGCTGTGAATTACTGATGCAGTTAACCACTGTGACTGGAGGGCCCCCTGCCTCCCAGCCTTTTTCACGTTTATTTCTCCTCTCCAGGGTCTACCAAGGGGCTCTGGAACTTGGGCCCCCAGGACTGAGAAGCAGGGAACTAGCCTTCCAGGTCCCCACGTGGTGGCCAGGGATCAGTTCAGAAACATCCTGGGAGGCATGACTCAAAAGGAAACACTAGAGCCTCAGATGTGAGGACCATCTCCCTGTCCTCCTCTTTTCCCCACCCCTCCACCAATGTCCAGTATTGAAACAAGCAGGTGGTTCTGTCCTTGGGTGAAGGAAGAGGCCAGGAGAGAGCTGGGGGTGAAGATCCGTGTCTCATTTCAGCAGTCACTGAGCCATACCAGGGTGGTCAGGAGCTGTGGTCCCCAAAGTGGGCTCCCAAGGCCAGCAGCATCAGCAGTGCCTGACATCTTGTTTCAAATGTAGATTCTGGGATGGGTCCGGCACACTGTGTTTCAACAAGCCCTCTGGTGTGCTTACGATGCCTGCTCATTTGTGAGAACCATTGCTTTATGGTGTCAGTGGCATGAGATGAAGCAAGGGGTGCTGGGATCATTGCTTGAACCTGTATTTTGTGCTGTTGGGCACTGTTTAATCCTGACAATGCCTGAGGGGCTGGCAGTACTGTCCCCATCTTATGGAGGAGGTTCCACAGTGGTGGGAGAGCTGGATTTTTTCCCTGAATCTACACCTTCAGTTGCCATGGCTGCTCCTGTATCAGGGCCTCCCCCTCCTCCTAAATACCCTCCTGTTCAGAGTCTCACAGGACAGAGGCTCAAGGACCAGGGCAAGACCTAACAGATCCTATCTGAGGCTGGCCTGGGAGGCTTGGGCAGCAGGTCCCACACATGTCAGTGGGCAGCCCCCAAATACATCTGCCCTGTGGCCTCCCCCTCCCAGGTCTTATCTTGGATCATTCTATCTCCGTGGAGCTTAACACATTTGGAAAGAAAATATTAGCATCCAGGGCTGCAGGTCTGGCTTCTCTCTTCCCCAGCTTCCCTGAGCCACAGGCAGCCAGAGGGAGAAAAGGGGGAATTGGGAGCAGCTCCCTGCCTGCCATGGCCAAGTCCCTAAGAGGATGGCTCACCAGTGCGCCCTCCCCACATGCCTCCCATGTGCCTGACCTCCCTCTGGCTCGCCCCCTTTGTCACTGCAGACAAAGCTTTTCACCTTTCACCTCTGTCTTTGGTTCTTCCCCTTATTCCAAATCACAATGATCCCCAGTGTGACTTTGCCTTGGGAATTAATTCCAGAGTTTTAAATGATGAACATAATTTGCTGGCATCTTTTTAAACATCTTCATCTGCAGTAATAATTGCAGTGGGTATTTGTGTTGGGGTCCAGTTAAATGTACATTGTTAGATAAATAATGAGTAAGGTTTTAGTATAAGTATGTCTCAGTTAGTATTTGGAATATACTTACACTAAAAAGTTATTTGTTGTTTATCTGAAATTTAAATTTTACTGGGTATCCCATATTTTATCTGGCAACACTAAACCTAGCCTCTGTAGCCAATGAGGGGCTGATACTCATAGCCCTTTCTAGTCATTCATTCATGGTTATTGAGCCAACTCTGTGCAAGACACTCTATTGGGCACCAAGGATGCAGCAGTGGGGGAGGCAGACAGTAAGTGAAAGAAGTAAATGAATTATTAAGTATATTAGAGGTTTTAAGTGCTATGGAGAAAAATAAAGCAGAAAAGTGCTATTGGAAAGAAAGTGTTGCAAATTTAAACAGGTGGCCAGGGAAGACTTCCTTGAAAAGGAGATATTTGAGCAAAGACTTAAGGGAGCAGGCCATAAGTCTCTGTGGGAGAAGAGTATTCTAGGCAGAACACTCACTGTGTGCAAAGGTTTACAATTTAGGTCACTATGTGGGGCTCAGTTATCTGATGAGATCAGCCTTGTTTCCTCAAGCACATTTTAAGCCACTGAAAGGCTCTGGTGTGGATTTCAGGCACAGCTGGATCCGGGTGTTCAAATGATGACATCAATAGTCTATTACTTTTACTTTTCTCTGTGGTGGCTTCATTCTCAGAGAAGGATGACTTTTCCTATTCTTTCCTGCAAATGTTCCATGCTTGAGTCTTATTGGCTTGACATAGATCATGTGATTATTCATGGCCCAATTGCTGTTGTCAGGGGGTAGTAAGGACTCTACTGTTGGAGCCAATGGCAGGCCATCTGTCCCCTTTGAACCACATAGACTGACAGGAAGAGATAATAATTTTCCTAAAGGAAAGTGGGGGTGCTGCTGTGAAAAGGCGCAGAGAGGTTAGGTAGGCAAAGACCACAGGACATCTCCCACACTTTTCTCCTCCCTCCTCAGCATGCCCAAATCTTTTACAGGTTGCCTTTCCTCTTGCTTTGGTATTTTTTTTTTCCCTTTAAAATGGCAGGAGACCAGAACTTTGGGAGGCTGAGGTGGGCAGATCACTTGAGGTCAGGAGTTCAAGAACAGCCTGGCCAACATGGTGAAACCCTGTCTCTACTAAAAATACAACAATTAGCTGAGCGTGGTGGCGCTTGCCTGTAATCCCAGCTACTCGGGAGGCTGAGGCATGAGAATTGCTTGCACGTGGTGGGTGGAGGTTGCAGAGAGCTGAGATCGTGCCACTGCACTCCAGCTTGGGTGACAGAGTGAGACTTCATCTCAAAAAACAAAACAAAATAAAATAAAATAAAATAAAATAATACCATCCTTCTTTGTTTCACTAAGATATTTTAAGAGGAAATAAAGAAAATATTCTTTTTAAAATAAAGACTTTAAAAAATTCAAAGGCATAATTTATCCCTTTTGCTATACTCCTGTACCTTTAAGCCAGTTTCCACCTCAGCTGGGGACCCCTTGGGGCTCTGGCTCTTTATGGGCAGGGCATGTTATTTAAATTCTGTTGTTCCCTATGTCTCAACTCTTGCTCTCTTTGTTGCCAGGAGGCCCAGAAGATTAACAATGGCTCAAGCCAGGCGGATGGCACTCTCAAACCAGTGGATGAAAAAGAGGAGGCAGTGGCCGCCGAGGTCGGCTGGATGACCTCCGTGAAGGACTGGGCGGGGGTGATGATATCCGCCCAGACACTGACTGGCAGAGTCCTGGTGAGTTTCCACCCACTTCTCACACTAGAAGGCCTTTCTCTCTGGGCCAAGATGGCTTTGCTTATGAGACATGATGTTCCCCAGGGTCTTCTGCAGGAGGCTGGCTATTGGGAGGTGGGGGTGAGCAGCAAGTGCTCCCGCGTGGTCATGGAGGAGAGGCTGGGTTCCTCCTCGTGTACAGTGGTTTGTGGGGGGATTTGCAGGGAGTGGGATTTGCAGAGGAGAAGGGTTGTTGGGAGGATGTAGCACATTTCCTCTGCTAATAAGCACACACCCACACACACACACACACCCTCCATCATCTTGGAGAGGAGAAGAGGGTTAAGAAGACATACCAGAAACTTATGGAAGGGTTACAAATGCGGGGATCCCAAGGAGTACTGAGTGAGTGTGTGTTTGGTGGCCTTCAGGGGATGTTCTTCTTGTCCTGTGGTAGCCCGTAGGGACCCCCTCTTGGAGCAGTTTCCTAATTTTCTGCAATGTGTGAGCTGGGCCCTGTGCATGGTGGAAATCAGTCATCCTGATGGTGGATGCATCAGCAGCCCACCTGAGGCTGCCTGGCCCTTGTACCCGGAGCTCACTTGTGTGCCCTTTTCTGATGAAGTTGTCTCCTAGGCCCACCTGCAACCAGGGCTGATTCTGCCCCTTCTCTGTGCATTTCCAGTGTCTCTCTGATCTGCTTACATGAAGCTTGGTTTCACTGGCTGACCTCATGAGCCCTTGGTTTTTGTCAAGGATCATTACTGGGACAGGCTTATAGTGACCAACCATCCCAGTTTGCCTGAGACTGAGGGGTACATGAGACATGAGTCTTTCAGTGCAAAAACTGGGAAAGTCCTGGGCAAACAGGGATGAATTGGTCACCATAGCCAGGCCCATGCTCTGGGAAAGCCCTGCCCTGTGGCTTTCTTTCTTGGGTCTGCTCTGGGTCAGGAGTTTCCCTGAGAAGAATGTTGCATTTGGAGTGATTTCTCATTGTGATTCTGGAAGCTGCTTTGTTTGGGGCACCTGTCCTGGCTTGAAGCTAGGGCTCAGTCAAGAGTCATTTTGCTCATAGATGGAAGGAGTAGGGACATCCTGAGACCTGGGTGGCTCAAAGACCAGGCAGGGGCACTGGAAAACAGTCATTATCTCTGAGTCTCACAGCAAAAACTCAGCGAGGAGGTGATTGTAGATGGAGGGAGGTGGTGAGAATTTCACTTCTCAGAATGCTTCTTGGGGAGAACTCAGTGTTATGTCTGGGATCAATATCACACACACTTTTGCGGGAAGGAGTGAGAGAATGAACGTGGTGCTTGAGTAAGGAAAGGTGCTGGCCACACAGCCTTCAAGAAGGACAGGTTCTGTTCACCGAGGGATCTGCTGTGAGCTGTGTGCTGAAGAGTCTGGATATGAAACCATGGCTGATGTCAATTGATGGCAAAATGGGAAAAGGGGACATTTAAAGTTGGAGTTTTGGAGGAGGAGAGAGAAACTGGTGAGGTCAGTGGCTGCTTGGAGGAAGGCAGAGAAGGAGACAATTCAGTCTGGTGTGACCCAGGAGGGACAGTGTCTAGTGGGGACTTGGAGGTGCCTTGCTGTTGGCTGCGCTGTGTAACAGCACCTCTATCTCTCCTCCTGCCTCTTCAGTGAAGTCTCCATTGCTCTTTCATGCTTAAAGAGGAGTGGATTCTGCATTGGAAAGTTAGAGAGGTTGAATTCTGAGTCTGGGTATTCATGGGGACAAAATGGAGGTAGCGTATTCTATATGTATGGTGGTGATAGTGAATGGGGAGCAGTAGACAGTTTGGTTGCACAAATGTGACACTTGTTCCTTCCATGTAGCCATTATAGACAGGTCTAATTTTCTTCATCATCATTGCCAAGAGTTACTGAACACTAATTCTGGGCCAAGCATATTTGTTTCAGCTCTGGAGAAAACAAGGAAGGATTCTGATTCTATTGCACCCTGTATGGACGTTATCGAAGGGATGCATGGAGGATAAGTGCTATGAGTACAAACACGGTGTGCACGTGTGGGGTGTGGGGAGGGGCTGTAGGGGAAAGTAGGGCTGATCAGAAAAGCCTTCATAGGGAGGAAAGCCTTTGAACTAAAACTCCCATTTCAAGATGAACTGCTTTATGGTGGGAAGATATCAAAAATAAAAACATATCCAAACTTAAACACAAGAAAATGACCACTAGGTGGGCTGGAATTTGTGAAGAATGCCTAATAAGACAGAATGCATTTGCAGTGAGCTTTTAAGTGTGAGTTAGGATCTTGAGAATCAAAGGAGAGGAAAGCCCTCAAAGTGAGGAGCAGGAAAAGCAGAGAAGGAGCCTGGTGCTCTGGGGAATAGGGGGTGCAGACCCCAAAGTCTGGGGAAGTGTCCTGGAGACAGCCTGGTGGGGCTTTAAAGGCCATGCTACAGAATTTTTGGGCCGGGCGCAGTGGCTCACAGCTGTAATCCCAGCACTTTGAGAGGCCGAGGTGGGTGGATCACGAGGTCGGGAGATCGAGACCATCCTGGCTAACACGGTGAACCCCCGTCTTTACTAAAAACATAAAAAATTAGCTGGGCGTGGTGGCGGGTGCCTGTAGTCCCAGCTACTCCGGAGACTGAGGCAGGAGAATGGTGCGGACCCAGGAGGAGGAGCTTGCAGTGAGCCAAGATCACGCCACTGTACTCCAGCCTAGGCGACAGAGTGAGACTTCATCTCAAAAAAAAAGAATTTTTGAGGCAGGGGTGTTGTGCAGAGAGAGCTGGGGGACAAATAGAGACTGAATGGGTGAGGCTGGAGCTTGGAGGCTATAGGACAAGTTAGGGCAGCGAGCTACTGTTTTAGTGATGGCAAGGGAGCAGATTCCTGCTGTGGTCCTGGTGAGGCACGGTCTGCACTGACACCAAGCAGAAGATGCAGGTAGTCCATGCAGGTGATATTGTGGAAGTGGAACTCACAGGGCCAAGCACACCCAGTGGCCACCTTGATACTCTCCTGGCAATCACACTGTTGAACGCCTCTTGTGAGCCAGGCACTGTCCTAGCCTTATATGTTATGATCAGTTTGTAGGGGAAGGACGATGTCGTATTTTTTCCATATCTCCTTATTGCTGTTGTATGGCAGGGGTTCATTACAAGAAAACAGGCCAATCTTATTGGTGAATTCATTTCCGTTTTACAGTTGAGAAAATCAAGATAGAGCAAGGGCAATTATTTGTCTAAAAACATTCAGCTTTGAGTGACAGAGCCAGGCTAGTACCTGCCAGCTCCCTGTCTCCCAGGCTGGTGCTCCTTTTGTGTCATTCCTTCCCAGTCGAAGATAATGCCTTTTCTTTTCTAAGCCACTGCCAGCTGTCACTTTGGCTGTGACATTTTGACATTACCATCTTTTAGCCAATTTGGTCCTGAGAATGCTTGGCCTGCTTGTTTTAACATTTGCATGTAGAAGCATGGTCCACTCAGGCCTCTCTGCCTGAGCCTGCCCAAGGTGCCAGCTGCTCTCTGAAGGTCTCCTTGAGAAAATCCTGCCCAGGCTGCCGGGGCCATGCCGAGCAAGTGGGACCCGCTGCACAGAGAGCAGGCATCTCAGAGCTCCAGGCGGTATCCTGAGAATAGGCCTGCCCTTTAGGAGCAGGCAGGTCCCTGCATTGAACAAAGAACAGATTTCACAATTAAGTAATGGCGGGCAAGAGAAAGCAGTACTGCCTGTTCAGAACCCAAAGCTATGTTTGCCTTGAGCCGTCCAAATGTTTATCTCTGCAACAATGGGACCAAAGCAAGACCAGACAGCTGGCTATTCAGCTTCCCTTTTCAATTTTTAATTTGTTTTCCTTGATGCACGCTCAGGAGCTTGGCCTCCTCATCTGGGCCACTATCTCACCTGTCTAATTGTCACAGGTGAGAATCTTGAAGCTGGGACATCATGAATAAGGTCCAGCTGGGGAAGAATTTGCCAATACAACCTCAAAATATCTGTAGGATCTCCCAGACGAGCACATCCGTTAGTCGCTAAGTGTTTACTGCTCATCTGTACCTGGCACTGTTCGAGGCACTGGGCATAAAGCAGTGAGCAACAGAGATCCAGGTGTGAATTATGTATATTGATAAACTAGATTTAAGGATGCAGAGCTCAGTTTGAGAAATGACAAATGATAATTGCCATTCACCAGTGTTTTTTATAGTCAATGCCTGGAGCCTGATTATCCACATGATAAAAATTCCTTGACCCCAAGGCTCCAGATCTCAGAATAGCCTGTCTTTGCCTCCTCTCTCACCCTGGCACCTAGGCTCAACTGGCCAAAAACAGCAGGACTGGACAGAGCCTTCTTTTGGAGCACATGGCTGAGGGCTTCTACATTAAAGTCAATGCCAGGCTGTCAAGGGTACTGCTTCCTTAGTTTTTTTCTTAATTAAACAAATGTTTATTTTCTGATTATAAAAGTCATATATATTTGCTTTTTTTAAAAAAAAAATTTGAAACATACTGGAAGAAGTGCTGATAAATTCCACTGTGGGATTTGGAATTGGCTCACGTGGAGGGAAATTTGGATATAGCAGTCAATGTCGTTAGGATTTCTCTCAACCATTTGGGTGTCGTTGAGGACTTTGTTCACTGCATCTCACGTTACCCGCTTTATGCACAGACTCATGGGATAAATAGTGTTTTGCTCCAGAGATGGTTGTGGTTTTCCTGGTGAACATCCAATGAACATGCTAAATCGAGAAAGGGATCATGTCTCTCAGTGGTGGCTGCTCAGAGCCAAGTCGGTGGCTTATGGAAAATACAGAGCGGCTCAGGTTTGCGCTCTGTGTCTTTGCACCCCTTCCCTGGCTTGTCTTCATCATCTCTCCTCTCGTTTTCCCTTTGCCCTACTTTTCTTACTCCTATTTGAAATTTACATGTATGCAGTTATGTCAGGTACATACATTTTTGTCAGGTAAATTAAATCCTTCTAAGAATAAGGTGGTTTCTAAATAAAGAGGGCAAGAAACATGGAGTAGGCTTTAGTATAGTTTGGTTGTACTGTATAGAATCATAAGCCAAAATCAATAGGGATAGTCAAGTTCAGGGTTGGTAAGTTTTTCTGTAAAAGGCCAAATAGTAAATATTCTAGGCTTGTAGACCATGTGGCCTCCACGACTCAACCCTGCCTCAGTAGTTTGAAAGCAGCCACAAACAGCCTTGGTGTGACTTTGTTCCAATAAAACTTTATAGAATGGGAGAAAATATTTGTAAACAATGCATTCAACAAGGGCCTGATGTCCAGAATTCACGAGGAACTTAAAAAACTCAACAACAAAAATCACCAAATAACATTTAAAAGTGGGCAAAAGATATGAATAGTCATTTTTCAAAAGAAGACATACGAATGGCCAACAAGCATATGAAAAAAATACTCAACATCTCTAATCATCAGAGATATGCAAATTAAAACCACAATTAGATATCATCTCACCCCGGCCAGAATGGCTATTATTGAAAAGACAAAAAATAACAGATGTTGGTGAGGATGTGGAGAAAAGGGATCACTTATGTGGAAATGTAAATTAATACAACCTGTATGAAAAAGAGTACAGAAATTTCTCAAAGAACTAAAAACAGAACTTCCATTTGATCCAGCATTTCCACTAATTGGTACCTACCTACAGAAAAATAAATCATTATATAAAAAAGATACCTGAACTCCTGTGTTTATCACAACACTACTCACAATAGCAAAGCTATGGAATCAACCTAAGGGTCTATCAATGGATGATTAAATAAAGAAAACATTTGTGTGTGTGTATATATATATACACACACACACATATATATACACACACATGTATATATCACATTATATATGTGTATATATATAACATTTATATATACATAAACTTACACAATAAAATACTATTCAGCCATAAAAAAAGATTGAAATCATGTCTTTTGCAGCAACATGGATGGAACTAGAGACCATTATCTTAAGTGGAACAACTCAGAAACAAAGTCAAATACCACATGTTCTCATGAATAAGTGGGAGCTAAACAGTGTGTACACATAGACAGAGAGTGGAATAGTAGTCAGTGGAGACTCAGAATGATGGAAGGGTGGCAGGTGGCGGTGAGTGATGAGAAATTATTTAATGGATGCAATGCACACCATTTGGATGATGGTTACACTAAAGCCCAGACTTCACCACTGTGCAAAATATCCATGTAACAAAACTGCACTTGTACCCCTTACATATATACAAATAAACTGTATTTATAGAAATAGAGGGTAGAAAAAACAGTTGACTAGAAGGAAAAAGTTCCAGCATGTGATAGTACGATAGGGAGATTATAGTTAACAGTAATTTACTGTACATCTCAAAATAGTAAGAAAAGAATTAGAATGTTTCCAACACAAAGATAAATGTTTGAGGTGATGGTTGTCTGTTACCCTGATCTAATCGTTATACAAAATATCACATGCACCCCCCTAAAATATGTACACTATTATATGTCAATACAACGTTTTAAAAAAAGAAACAGGTGGTGGGCCAGATTTGTTTCACACACCATAGTTTGCTGACTCAGTCTAATTTATCCCCTTGTTTTATACATAAAGAAATTGAAAGGCTGGGGCTGGAGGCGAAGAGATTCTCTAAGGTCGAGTAGCAAGAGTGTCACACTCTTTGTAAGGGGGAGCGTTACAGACTCAGTGATAAACACATAAAGGTAAATACAGGTACATGTACATACTCTCACTATCCACATCATCACTTAGTTTCTGCATGTTCATATTCATTTCCATGTTGATCTCACAGCAACTGTCTCCCTAGGGAAACTATGTCCTGTGGGCAAGGACAGCCTCACCTCAACGTGGGAGCGACATCTACGCTGCCTGGACTTTACCTCAACCCCCTGACAGATTCAATGTTTTGTGTGTCTCTTCAAAGACTGGTCTTGCCAAAATAGCTACCAGCTCCTGAGCAAAGCTAGAGAGAGCCCTTAGAATCACTCTTTGTAGTTACTTTCCCCATAGTCCTATGCTGTTACATTTGTGTATTGCTCCAGGAAGCTTACACAGCTAATTCTATGAACTGAAAGTATATGCTACTTGCTTGAATGTATACAGGATGATTTATCGATGTAAGAAGAAAGAAAAATATTTATCCCCCTAAATATGTTGCATGTGTGGCATTTTACATTAACGTTATATACATAGCCTGAACCATTTTATCTTTGTCTCCAAAGGCCTGAAAGAAAATATGTGTCAAATATGCCTTTCAAATAGGAATAATCCTATTGGTTTAATAGAGTTAAATAGATGTACGTTCACTGGGGTGCTGTTTGCACATGAAATTAGACTGGTTGAACCCAGTGGGAGTACACATGGGCACACACATAATCAAATATATCACATTCATTGCATTCACTACTATTAGGTGCCCTATGGAGCTTGTGACATTTCCCATCAGTATCCTCTACTTTTCTTTCTCAGTGGTGCCTGGTGGCAAATTCACACACACACACTCTCTCTCTCTCTCTCTCCCTCCCTCTCTCCCCTCTCATCTATGCCCCAGCTTTTATTATATTTTTGGCAAGTCTATGTAAAATTCTTACATCATTGGCCAATTTCTTGTGTAACAAAAAGACTAGAGGTTTCACAGGGCTGTACTTTTAGTAAGAATGCCCCATAGTGAATAGATATGTCCTTCTCTCTGCTATTGGGAATCAGTTGGAGTTTTACTTGCATTGTTTTAACACTCCTAAGGGAGGCTTCTGTTTAAAGGAATCATACGATAATTTCCTTCCAGGACTTAATAATGGTTCTGTGTTTCATCCCATGCTTAGATACCGAAATCACATTATGGGTATCAGTCAAAAAGTCAAAGAAGATACCTTCTCTTTTTATTATTAAATATGAAATTTTGTCTTTATCCAATGAAAGATACACTAGATTTGCACTAGATTTGTTATTTGTGACTCAACATCATTTATCCAGATGGGAAAACATAAGTCAGAGAAGTAATTGAATTGAGCAGTCTCCCCTGACAGGTAGTGAGCTGCCTGTTACTAGAAATATTCAAAGAGCGGCAGGATTGCATTTCATGGTGCTGTTGCTGACAGTTGGTTAGACTTTATCCTCATTGCTTTAATTAGGTTCCACAGAACACTAGACCGACGAATTGTTCCCGGATAAAAATGGTTCCCTGGGAACTTGGACAGACTTCATTTCTCATCCCCCTCCTTGAGATTGCCAATGCATATCAGCATATAAATACTTACAGAAGTCCTGCAGTCAGAAAGCGGAAAGGCTCTGTTTTGCCCAGCATTTCCCATTTTCATTTCGTTGTGGAATCCTTTCCCCATGTAATACCTGTGGGCATCACATAGCACTCACTTTGGGAAACATTTAATTAGCCCAGGGATCAGTTAGTTATAGCCCGTGGGACAGTCTGGCTCACTGCCTCTTTTGTGTGGTTCATAAGCTAAGAATGGTTTTTACATTTTTTAATTTTTTTTTTAGAGACAAGGTTTCACTTGATTGCTCAGGCTGGAGTGTATTGGTGCAGTCATAGCTCCCTGCAGCCTCAAACTCTTGGGCTCAAGTGATCCTTCTGCCTCAGCGTCCCTGAGTAGCTGGGATTACAGATGCATGCCACCATGACCTGCTATGTTTTTTTAAAATTTTTTGTACTGATGGGGTTCTGTTGTGTTGCCTAGGCTGGTCTTGAACCCCTGGGCCCAGGCGATCCTCTCACCTTCACCTCCCAAAGTGCTGGGATTTACAGATGTGAGCCACCGTACCTGGCCTTAATGGTTATTTTTTAAAAATCAAAATAAGTATATTTTGTGACATTTGAAACTATATGAAATTCAAATTTCAGTGTCCATAAACAAAGTTTCATTGGAATACAGCCATGCTCACTCATTTACGTATCGTCTGTGGCTGCTTCCGTAACAAGCTACAAAGGCAGAGTTGAGTAGTATCCGGAGTCCAAAACACCCACCAGCCTAAAATAATTACCATCTGTCCCTGTAAAGAAACAATTGCCACTCCCTGTATGCCTGTCAATATTCCTCTTTAAGTGGCCTACAGGACTTGCTCCATAAGTTACCTATGGCATAGCTAATAGATAAGATGTAACATCTGTTCCCTTCTCATGGGGACATGTCTACATTCACTTCCCCAAGCTCAACTAAGTACTGCGTTAGAGATGGAGAGGCCAGAGCCAAGTGGGTCCCCAAGTTCCATAGCAGATTCCCAGCTGGGGTGAACATAGGGATTTCCAGTTTGCAAGGTCAGGAGAATGTGTCAGATAATTTTGTAGCAGCATCATTCCTTGAGTCTCTCCATCCACCTGCCCACTGCTTCAGCAGCCCCCACACCCCAGGCCCTGCTGGCAGCTCCGAGTCTAAGCCTTACCCTCAAGAGGACCCCTGATCAGGGTCTGCAGGCCAGGCACCTCAGCTCGAAGCAGCTGCTGGTCTGCAGGCCTTGCGCCATGTGCTGGGCTCTCCGGCACGCCCTGTAAAGAGCAGCTGTTAATTTTACTAGCTGGTGTGTTGGCTCCTCTGCCCTCCCCAGGGCTGCTGTGAAAACGAAGGAGAGTTTCAGAAATCAACCCTCAGCTGGCTCCGGAGTGAGGAAGAGCCTCCTGGTCCAGGGACAGCCCACTTGATCCTGGCCACTCATCTCTGGCTCCCAGGCCCTCTGGGCTCTGATGGCAAGTGCTGGCGTGCCTGTTTTCCCTCTCCTCTAAAGTTTCTAGGTGCATGTGGGTACCTGCTTTGGCCTTCCATCCCATTGTCTGTCTGTCCATCCGTCTATGTCCATTCATCCACCTGTGTGATCCACCGACATTGATTGGTGTTCCCTAGTATACAGAACTGAGCGTAGCACAGGTCAGTGGGGGCCTGGTAAGCAAGCAGAGCACTTGCAGCCTCTGTGCAGTCAGCAGCCAGGATGGCCTCCCTCTGCCGGTCCTGCCTTATCTCTGTCTTCTCTGCTTCGGTCTCTCTTTTGGGGCCTGGGAGTGAGGAGCCCTGCCCCTTTGTCAGTGCATCGTTATCTGAACTAGAGCTCCTACTCCTTTTTGATCTCCGTCTGGCTGCTTGTGTCTCATTCTCACTTGATTGGAACCAACAAGGAGGATAGGTGGAGCCCACAGCAGCCTCAAAACTCACTCCAGCTCTTGCATTGCCTCTCTCCCTGGGACACCCATCTTGGGAAGGAGCTTCTGTGTGTGGTGCAGCTGGGCAGTTGGGAGCCCAGCCTCTGCAGACTCCTGACTCCCAGCTCCGTCTATCTCAGGGGCTTGGCTTTTACTCTGGGCGAGTTGCTTCATTGTCTCATACCTCAGTTTCCTCATCTGCAAAATGGGGACAATAATAGTCCCTGCCTCTTAATGAGTTAATGCATGTACAATGTTTAGAACAGTGCCTCTGACATGGTTAGTGCTTGATAAGCATGGTTATTATTATTTTTGTTATTGTGTGTATGAGCCTGGTCACCATGTCATGGAGGAAATGGGCTGGTATGGAGGCAGATGGGTCAGGGGGTGGAGAACAAATCCTTTTCTGGAGCATGGGTAGAGCAGCCCTCAAGCCTCCCCAAACCCAGACACCTTCCAAGAGTGCTGAGCAGCTCTGGGCAGGGCCATCTGAAAGGCTCTGAATGCTCCAGGCAAGCCCTGGTTTGGGTCCATCCAGATGATGATGTTTGCTCCATGCACACAATTAATTCAGGCTTGTCCAGGCTGCGTCCTCTTCACAGCTAGCTTATGCCAGCCTGACTCACCATTGTCAAGCTGGCCAGGAAAGTCTCACTTCATATAGCCTCCCTGAGCTGACTGGAGACTGGAGAACAGGCTGGGCTCTCCCTGGAGCTGTACGTTGTGGCACGTGTGTAACAGGAAGTCCCTTGGCAGGACGAGAGATGAGTCTGATGGAAAAAGGGTCAAGTGCACTTACTGTGGACTCTGTGTCCACTTCTCTCTGGGGTGGGGCGAGGCTGACAGGGCAGGGACAGGCTGGTTTTGGAGGGCACATCCGCACCAGTATTCGGGGAGGTGTGTTTGATGTACATTTTGGCATGTAGTGACCACACATTCATTGAAAGGAGATGGGAAAGTGTGTGAGGTCACCAGAAGATAAAGACCCAGATTCTACTGCACATGTGAGGCAGCTCCTCTGAGCTGTTCCTCCATGTCTTCATCCATTCCTTCAAACATTCTGGAGCACCTGCTCGGGGTCAGATACTGTTCAATGTGCTGGACACATGTTGGTTCATTCAGCAAAAGCTGCAAAGTGCAATCATCCAAAGTGTCGAAGGTGGAAATGTTACGCTTGCATTTTCTAGAATGATTTGGGGTGGGAAGGTTTCTGAAGTAGGGTTTAGTGATAAGTCAGTGCCTGTGACCCATCTGTCCGTCCCTGGGACAGTCCTGGGAGCTCAAACATTCTAGTCCTGATTGCACATCCTGTGCAGTTCTGTAGCTGAATCCCAGGGGCCTGGGTGAATATATGAGTAGTGGTTTCCCTCCCTCCCCTCCTCCCCCCTCTCCCCGTCCCCCCTTCCTCCCTCCCTCCCTCCCTCCCTTCCTTCTTTCCTCCCCACTGCCCCTCTCCCACCTACCCCACTCCCCTCTCCTCCCTCCATCCTTCCCTCCCTGCCTTCCTCACTTCCTTCCTTCCTTCCTTGCCTCATTCCATTCCTTCCTCCCTCCCAATCCATAAAAGCTGGCGCCCCCTGGAGGCTACTGAGTTGGGCTGGGAGACTTTTCTTACCCAGCTTTTCCCCCAAAGCCTTCAGAGGGTGCTGATGGCTTAGCAGTTTGTTTTTGTCAGAAAAATATCCTTAGATCCTCCATTTCAGCTGCGAGAAAGTTTGTTTAGCAGGGAGACTCAAAAATAGAGATGATGATGACAAAGTCATCAGCCTTTGTTGTTGCAGGGGAGCGCATGCTTGGAAAGTCACACTCGGGACCACACGCAAGCTGATGCTTCCAAGTTTAGTTTACGAGGCTATGTTTAGGAGGAGGCAGACTGACTCGTGCCTACGGGCCCCAAACAGTCCAATTTGGTGCACTAGAAGCCTCATTTTTAGACTCTGGGTCCAGAGTGAGACTTTTTCCAGAGGGAAAAAAAAAAAAAACTACTTCGGGGAAATGACAACAACAGAAAGCCACCATTTGCCCTAAAATTTTTATTGTAAAAACTATTCTCTCCTGTTTGAGTAGTGAGGGATCTAGGACACAACAGTGGCTTTTCTGCCTTTCTTAAGGAATTAGGGCACATGGAAACTCAATTAAATGTACCCAAGCCTCTTAAACACCAAAGCTATCTTTTTGCTCATCCAGTTAATTTTAGTTCATGAAATTGGCCTTGTGATGACATGATGGAGACAGAGTGAAGGTGGGAAGCCAGGGGCCTCTGTGAGTGCAAGCTTGCTTCTCTATTCACAAGCCTTCAAGGGCACACATTCTTCCCTGGGGCATCAAGGGGGACCATTAAACCTGTTTGCGCCACAGTGCCTGGGAAAGCAAACTTCTTGGCCTTCTTTGTTTACTGGAGGTTGGTTTATTCGGAAGGTAGATGGACTGGGCATATTGGTTACCCTGGCAGGAGCACCCCAGGATTCAGTAGGTTAATGAGAAGGATCGAGAAACCATCACCTTCCTAGAACTGTTCCCAGACTTTTAGCAAACAGGCTGAATTTTGACGTTTTTCCCATTTTTCTTTTTAATCCTCTCTCCCCGTACCTTTTGTGGCTTTTGGTAAAATGGCTGACCTAAGGGAAACGGGACAGTTCATTGAAAACGAGAGTGAAAGTAAAGACCCCTTTCCCACACCACCTTTCCTCAGATGCAGCCTTTGCTTACACTAAAAATAGCTTGAAACAGAGGCTGAATCACAAAAAAGGTCGCATTTCAGGGGACAGAGGCTGCCAGCTCCCTGGCTGTTGCAGAACTCTGTTGGGTTTGTTAGTGTCTGAGCCCCAACTTGCCCAGGAAGGCGTGGGGTTTGGAAGTGTACTGGGAGAGGTTCAGAACATTCTTTTTGTTTCTAGAGCAAGAGCCTGGTTGTGTCTGCCTTGGTTGGAGAGTCTGTCCAGAGCTAATTATATCAGCAGGCACTCATAGAGCACTCTGCCTGGTGTTACGCCTCAGGGGTGGAAAATAACTTCCGGCAAAGGGAAGGAGTTGTTTTCAGGAGCTGCTTAATCCCAGAGGCACCTGCGTGGGCTCCCGGGGAAGCTGCCATGAGGTTATTGTTTGCCTCTGAACCATGAGGTGGGCAACTTGATTTCTTGGCCACCTCAGATCTCTCCAGGAAAAAGCTCAGATAATCACAAAGAGAGAAAAGAGTTTACTCACCTTGGTCTATGCTGTGTGTCTCTCTGGCCCTTGGGGATTCATGACAGTGTTTGAGATCAATTCTGGATATGAGAGAAGAGAGGCAAGTCACTTACTTTTATCTGAGGAGCTGCAATCTGCAGAAACCTGGATACTAACCCTGGCTCTGGTTGACTTTGGACAAGTCAATTCCCTCTCCTAGGCCTCAGCATCTCCATGGATAAAGAGAGGGGGTCACAGTAGTTTTTCAGTAGTTTGCTCCCTTGTAGCCCAAAATGTCTTTATGTTTTCTTATCCCCTTCACTGTCCTTCATCAGCAAAGGCCACAAGGGTTAGCCTCACATCTACCATGCACTTGGCCCTGTGCTAGGCACCAGGAGAACTGCAAAAGGAGAGAGAATGTACTTTTCTTAGCTACCAGAGTGATTGGAGTGAAGCAGAGTTCATCAAGGGGTGTCTCTGCATGGCTCTCCCCTGGTTTTGCCTCCATTTGAAGTAAAATCTCAAACTCTGTCCCTGGCTTACAAGGCCCCGTAAGATATGGTGACTGCTTCTGACACACCTCCAGTGATTCTTTTCCTTCTTCACTCCTTGCTAGAGAAGAAGCAAAGCCTGTAGATATAAGCATGTAGATGGGCCTGAGGCACTGGATGCGGGGAAGGATGCCATGGGAGTAGGGGTCCATATTCCAAAGGGCTAGCTCAGTGAGAAGGAGTTGGCTTCTTTTGAATCATTTCAGCCATGGAGCTCTCTTTTGGAATCCTCCTCAGTTGGAAGCCTCTAAGGGGATCTTGTTCCTAGTTGGTATCAAACATGGTAACCCCACTAGCCCCAAATTTGACTGGAAGAGCCTCCTTTCCAATGGCATATCCTCTGCTTGAGGAGCTCTTGGGTGAGATAACAGCCCCTGTCCTTTGCTCTTTGTATTGCTTTTGACTGAACTGCTGCAAATCATGGGGTCCCTGAAAGTCCATCCCTCCTCCAGAGGTAGTAGCGCCTCCATCTCTGTGCACCTGAAAACAATAAAAGGCATGTTTATTTAAAATAATGACTGCCAGAGGCACCCAGGAGGGGCTGGGGATCGAGGAAACATTACTGTGGCTAAAGTCATTTTTTATTTCTGGAGCAAGGTAGCAGACTCAGGGTGGTGGCAGGAGCTGCCAGGCTAGCCCCCAAATTTATAGCAAGGGTGTTAGACACTGTGGGTGATCAGTGGAGTTGACATTGCAGAAATTCCCCAAATGAGAATTCCTTATAAGTCAACTTTTAGATGAACTTTAAAAACCAGGGACAACAGACCCTCTATGGGCTATTTCAAGTGTTTCCAATTTTATTAACATGATTTAAGCAAAGACATTCCCTCCCTGGATGCTAAATGAGAAAACATCACTATTTCTCTGCCCTTGTGCCTAGTCTGCAAACCAGTGGGTTTATCTGGTTGTTTTCTCCAGAGCTGGAGCACCGCAGTCGTTTCCATAGCACTTCGGCCCAGAGGGAGTTGTGTGTTGGGGGCTCAGTGTTGTCTTACAGAACAAACCTTGTAAAGGCAATTTGGCAAGCCACCCTTCCAGCACCAAGAGATACAATTCCTCTTCCCGGGGCTGAGATGGAGAGATACAGATAGAGAGAACAGAAATAAGTAACCAGTTTCTCTTTCATTTAACTCTCAGAAACAGCCTCTGGTGCTAATTATTTCTGCTGTGGATTTTGTCAGACTCTGAATCCCAATCCTTTTGCCATAGGTGGTATATTTTAGAGATGCAAAATGATATAAAAGAAATCCACTTTCCTGAAAGATAATTTTGTGTACATTAAACAGACACATTAAGCCATTTACAAGAGAGCTGTTTGTTCTCAGAGATCTGGAGGAAATCTGAATTTCTAATTCTGGGCTCTTTAATAATTTTCAAAAGAACTGAGGCTAATGATTAAACGTCTTTGAACTTCCCCAGGCTGTCTTCTATCTCATGATCTCAAAGCATTTGAAAAGGAATAGAATTCTTTACCTTGATGAAATCCATAGGCGAGTGGAGGAGACACCAGCCCCACCAGGAGCTTTGTGGCAGAATGGGGGAACTTAAGGTAAAGAGGCTCAAGAAAAGTGCACAAGGTCACTTTCAGAGCTTCAGAAGTGGAGTTGAGTGAAGAGCCTTCATACCAGTTTTTATTTCACAGCCTTGGCTGCTAAGACTTGGAAAGAAGGCCAAAGAGAAAAGAAAACCTAGGTAGGACTTAGTTAAGGATGTCTACAATGAGATTACACATGACATACAACCTTATCTGGCTCTAGTGTTTAAGGATTAGAAGAGATCAAGTCTAGCAATGGTGAACTTTCATCATCTTTCATCAACTTTCATCTTCTGGGTTCATTCTGATTGATCAGTAGCAGCTACAGAGAATATTTTGCCAAAGATTCAAGGTTCAGCAGCAAAGAGTCATCATGGCTGTGCTCTAAAGAATTCCGAGGGCTGGGTACGGTGGCTCATGTCTGTAATTCCGGCACTTTGGGAGGCCAAGGCAGGTGGATCACTTGAGGTCAGGAGTTTAAGACCAGCCTGGCCAACATGCTAAAACCCTGTCTCTACTAAAAATACAAAAATTAGCTGGGCATGCTGGCAGGCACCTGTAGTCCCAGCTACTTGGGAGGCTGAGGCAGGAGAATCGCTTGAACCTGGGAGTCAGAGGTTGCAGTGAGCCGAGATTGTGCTACTGGACTCCAACCTGGGTGACAGAGCAAGATTTCATCTAAAAATAAAATAAAATAAAGAATTCCGTGATTGATTAATGATGCCTGCCATGAATGGCAGCTTGGAGGGTGGTAGTACTAGTGTTATTTGTGCCTTAGCTACCTGTTCTAAGTCACAGTCCCTAAAGTTTACATTATGTGTGATTAAAGTGGGGCTTGTCCAAGGTCATTTGGTCAGTTTCAGGCATGTCTCCTGACTCTGTCTAGTAT
Organism: Papio anubis; assembly: GCF_008728515.1. Taxonomy (NCBI): domain Eukaryota; kingdom Metazoa; phylum Chordata; class Mammalia; order Primates; family Cercopithecidae; genus Papio; species Papio anubis. Next base: position 74,037,593 of record NC_044986.1, on the reverse strand, counting down.
TTGATATCCCAGCTTCATAGGTTAGACCTCAGAGAAACAGCAAATTTGTCAGCTTCCTGTAGCAGCCTTCTTTTTCTTTTCTTTTTTCATGTGGCAGCCTGACTTCAGATTTTTCCATCTGGAGACTTTCTTTAGTGTTTGGAGAGCAGAGGGGGTGGATTTCAGAGCCACAGTGATTCTACAGACAAACAGAAATGCAAGCACAATTTTCCTGTTTGTTATGTCCACTCTCAAAATTCTCTCTGCATGAAGCACACACTGATCACAGCCCTCCCACTGCAAAGCCTTCCCCTCAGCCCACTCCTGGGTTCTTTCTCCCAATCTTTGCAGATGCCTTTCCCTGTGCCCCACTCCCCCGGCACTGTAAAAAGCTTTTGGTGGGGGTTGATGCGTCATCATTTCCTTCCATCATAGCTTCACCTCCTATTTCTTCCTGTTTCTCCCTTAATGTTCTTTCTCTTAGCTATTCATGCTCACATCTTAATGGCTGTGCTTCCAGAGATAAATACATTTTGCCTCTGACCAAAAGCAGTTTCTGCCTTGACTTGAATTTAAAAGTCTGCCAGAATTGCAGTGGGGAGCAGAGGCAGAGTCCTCAGTTTCATCCTGGGAGCCATAAAAATTTTCTAAGAGTTTATCATCTCCATCAAGATGAAAATGGGATTTCAAGGCTTCAAATAAGAAAGATAAATAACAAGGAAAACTCCAGCTTTTGTCAAAGCAAAGTTCTCTTTACCAGTTTTGTGAGTCTACCTGTTGTGGCATCTGTTTCACTGTGGTATCAGACAGAGCCTTCTCCAGGAATTTATGCAAACCTAAAACTGGATAGAGAATTTCAGGCAATTGGTAGAGCCTGGAAGATGGCTGACAAGTCATATTCTTGGGCTATAACTCACTTTCAGACTCCTCATTCGTTCCTCAATTCTTGCTCCTCCCCTTCCAGCATAACGGGAATTGGAGTAGAAAGCTCCATTATCTCTAAGGCCTAGGCTGTGATTTATAGGGCATTATAACAAATGGGACTACGGTTTGTTGTACTTGGCTATCTTTCACATTTGAGGTGGCTAGGATTCTTTGTCAGGATTGGATTTCGCCCCCTTGACTTCAGTAAACAGCTGCATGCAACTGGGAAAGGCTCAGCCGGTGTTTCCAGCTGCTCAAGATGGCATCATGTTTCCTTTGAGGAAACCAGTGCTATAGAGCACCCATGTGCCACTCTGGATGGTCAGGAAAGTGCCCAGTGAGTGCTCCCTGGAACTTGTTTCTGATGTGAATGGTTTGGTGGGAAACTCAGGAAGACATATTACATCTCAGTAGGAGGCACGTCCTGTGGATTTGCCCTTGAGGCTTCTTTTTCCATTGTCCTGGCTTAAGCCCTGTGACCCCTTCCTTCACTCATTATAGCAGCTACACATCACTCTCCTCATTTGTCCCATCTCCTCGCTTCAGTCCATATTTCATGCTATTGCCAGATGAATTTTCCCCAAAGCCAGCTTTACTTAGGTTTCCCCATGGCTCACAGACCTTCAGTGGCTTTCCAAGGTCTAAAGCCCAAATGCTTCATGCAAATGGTCAGGGCCCCTATCCTCTTTCTAACCTGTCCTTCTTCTGCTCTCCTCCATGCACTCCATGTGTTCAAATCCTACCTCATCTTTAAGATGCAGTGCATGGTGTTCCCTCCTCTGAATCCATCAGTCTTGCACAATATTCACATACACTTGTGTGTGTGACTTATCCACTCTAAAGGCAATGTGGCTGAGAGGTTAAGAGCACAGGCTGTAGAGCCAGATTGGCTGAATTTGACCTTTGTTCTGCCATGTACTAGTGTGACCCTGAGCCAGTGACAGAAGACAATCATAGTACTTATCTCGTAGGGTTATTATGCAGATTACATGACCTAATATTTATAAAGTACTTAGAACAGTAGCAGGGACAGACTAAGTATTGTATACATTGTTCATCAAACACAGTAAACTATAAGTTCATTGAGAGAAACATGTGGTTTAATTGTATAATCCCCCTTTGTCCTGTGCTGGGCTGAAATAACCTTGAACCAGATTGCTGTGAAAATGAAATTTGAAGAGAGACAGAGGAAATATATGTGAAAGCATGTTGTCATATCTTTATTCAACTAATCTTATTAAGTATCTGGAGTTACCAGGCTCTCTGTTTGGCAATTGTTGATCAAAATGGAATGAGATATAAGTCATGTCTAAACATTTTGAATATGACTGTGTAGAAGACAAGTGGCAAACATTATTCTTCTCTTGTACCCGTGTTACAGATGAGAAAACAAAGCCTCAGAGAATTGTTAATAGCTTAGATGAGATCACACATCCAATAAGCATCTGAACTGGGATTTAAATCTGGGATCTCATGACTCGATGACCCAGGCTCTTTCCATATTACCATGGTGCTTCTCATTCAAGAGTGAGTGAAGGAATGAATGAGCATAGGAAAGAATGAATGAATGGGAAGATCTCAAACATGCATGACTCCAGAAAGAGAGCAAACCAGAGGCTTGCCATAGAAGATGAGTTATAAGGAAGCTTGGGCAAGTAGCAAAACCCTGAAGCCATAATCATTTGTCCAGTCGAGCACTTACTATGGTGGTGAGATGGGGCAGTTTCACTGCCTGCCTTTTGGGGACCACCTTACTACCCCTACTGTCATACCTCAGTGCTCTCCATTTATTTACCTCTGTGGCAAGAGTGGCTTTATTTTCTTCTCTTTTGGGTATTACCCAGGACAAGCAGTGGATGTGACGATGGATGGTAAAGGTACGTCATCATTCCCTCTTTGATATGCTTTCATCATAATGGGCCTATTTGGAAGATTTCCATAGGTACAGGAACAATGCTTCTCCACTGGGCTTCGTCAGCCACCAAATGATCCGGGCACCGGGGAAAAAGTCTGGAGTGAGGCTGGCTGGTTTCCATGGCAACTACGGCTTGCCTCAACCCTGCACACATGCTGCCCTCTTTCCAAGTAGGAATGTGTTTATTTATTATTGGTCCAACCTGGGAGTGCCTGTGTGGCTACGTAGGTATTGTCCCTACCTCTGCCGTTGAGGTCATATTCTCATTTGGGAGATGAAATCACAGCTGGATGATGGAGGCACGATATTTGCTCCACCAGGAAAAGCTCTCATTTAGGCTCCAGATCTTGTGTTGTCCGTCAGCATGATGACAGTGATCTCTGGTGGGGTTAGAGAGGCTGATCTGGAACCATTAGAGTCAGACACCATCTAGGGTCCTGCAGTGAATCGCAAACTGCCCCAGAGAGCTGATGGTGACGCACGAATCTTTCATAAACATGCAGCGTGCTGCTGTCCTCTGGGGATACCCGTGAGCTGGCTGAGCACGCACCAGCCTGAGAAACTCTAAACCTGGGCCGTCCAACACCGGTGGTCAGTGAGCATCTGAAATATGAATTGAGATGTGCTGTAAAGCTGGGTGTGGTAGTGCACACCTGTAGTCCCAGCTACTTTGGAGGCCGAGGCAGGAGAATTGCTTGAGTCCAGGATTTCAAGGACTGTGCAGTGAGCTATGATCATGCCACTGCATTCCTTGTCTCTACAAAACAAAAATGCTGTAAGTAGAAATTTAGTACAAAGAAAAGACTAGAAAATATCTTATTTGTAATTTTTATATTGATTACTTCTTGATAATATTTTGGATAGATTAAATAAACTCCATTCTTAAAATTAATTTCACCTTTTTCTTTTTACTTTTAAAAAATATGCCTCCTAGATGGATAATAGTGATGGCTATGCGACTATGTGAATGTACTTAGTACCACTGAGCCGTATACTTAAAAATTATTTAAATGGTAAATTTTACTTTATGTATATTTTACCACACTAAAAGGAAAGAAAAAAACAAACAAACAAACAAAAACAAAACCTTGTCCAGAGGATAAGGAACCAGCTCTCCAGACCTCTTCCTCAGGAGTCTGGCCCACATTTCTAGAAGCCCCCAGCACACCTGCACATTTATTTCACAGGTCAAGAACCAGTCACAGATTGGCCCCAAGCCAATTGTTGGCATAAGAATGAGAGCACTGGGGCTTGCTCAGACTAACTGAGGTCTGCCCAGGAGTGGGGCCAGGGTCAGTTTTGGTGAGGTACCTGCACCCCTGAACAAAATCAGGGTTTTCTGAACAAGGGAGGGGAATGGAAATGACTGTTAGGTGGCAATCAACATTATAATCTTAAAGAAAATTGTACAAGAAAATTAATGTATGGGAGTTACAGGTGAGAGCAATCTGAAAACTTCTTTCCTCCACTTGGAATATATATATTATAAATCATTTATATATATGAAAAATATATATAATATATATTATATATGTATATATGTTTTTGAGACAGAGCTTTGCTCTTGTCTCCCAGGTTGGAGTACAATCGTGCGATCTCAGCTCACTGCAATCTCCACCTTCTGGGTTCAACTGATTCTCCTGCCTCAGACTCCTGAGTAGCTGGGATTACAGGCACCCACCACCACACCCAGCTAATTTTTGTATTTTTAGTAGAGACAGGGTTTTTACCATGTTGGCCAAACTGGTCTCGAACTCCTGACCTCAGGTGATCCCACCTGCCTTGGCCTCCCCAAGTGCTAGGATTACAGGTATGAACCACCATGCCTGGCCCCACTTGGAATATTATTTGTCTTTAAATTTGCATAGAGTTGTAAATAAAATAAGTGTCAAAGAAATGTGCCTTCTAGAAAATTTAGAATGATTTATGTGGTTTGTCTTATATTTCTTCTGGATGGAGCTGCTCTCTAGCATCAGTGGTTAAACACAGGGTAGGGGCTATTCTCCTCCAATTACAAACTGATCTTGGACAGGCTGCTTCACTGTGTCTCACTTGCTCCATCTGTAAAATGGGAATAATGGTAACACCTGTTTCATAGACTTGTTAGTTAATACATGTGCTTGGAATGTGTCTAGCAGGTAGTAGGAGCTGAACAAGGATCACCTCTCATTAGGGGCTGCAGGGGGACTGGTGGCTGCTGCTGAAGCCTTCAGAACCTCCCTTCACATGCTCACCACAGCTCCTCCAGCAGGCAGAAGGCTGACTCTGCGATACAGAGAAATTACCCCAAAGGGAGCTTTTCATCAGAGGTGGCTGATGGGTGCCTGATGGATACTTTTTCCTCCCTGGGTGGTCCCAAGATGACTCTTCCTAGATGAAGGGCCTCCTCCTGAGCCTTGTTGTAGCTCAGTGGAAAATAAATAAAGAAGTAACAAAAAGTCCACGAAGAAGAAACAGTTTGTTGGTTGCCACCTCTCAGGGCTGGTCTGATTTAATTGACCTCAAGCCTGCTATGAGTACTCATATGGCTAGGATAAGTGGCACTGAAAGCTGGGTTGCCCAGCGTCCTTGCTTCTCAGAGCCCTACTTTATGACCCTCTTAGGGGTTAGTGCCTATCAGGAGGGTGTTTTCAGAGTATCTGTGGGGAAGAAGGGCTTGGATTTAAAATTGATTCTAAGTCAATAATTCAAAAATATAAACAAGGGAATTTGTGGTTGCTCTCACAATTAATTTGGATCAGCAGCACCTATGGAGATGTTGCTGGGAACCCCAAGGAATGTAGGGATTTTTTTAAAATTGTCATTGAAACTTAGACCATAATCACTGGGTCCCAACAGGCTCTAGTGTTAATTCAAATTGCTATCTATTTGGTAGAGAAAGAGAATTTCAGCGCCAGAAGGTACCATAGAGAGACCTTATAGTTCCACCTTATACTGCCGAGAAGGAAACCGTGGCCTGGAAAGAGCCCGTGATGTGTCCATGTTTACACTGCAAGTTAGTGTCAAATATTTCATTTTTTGGAAGGAATTTTACTTACATGCATATTTTCCATTATGTTTATAAATTTCCCCCTATTTTAAATTATCCCCATTCCCTATTTGTATCTTTCATTTTTTCTTTATAAACCTTATGATTCTCTAATATACTATGTATACTTTATTTATTTTACTTATCATCTATCTTCCCCTATCTCCACTAAAATCCAAACTAACTCCATAAAAGCAGGGCTTTTTGTCTGGGTCACTCCTGTATGGTGGACACTTATTTCCTGGAACATAGTAGGGACTGAATGAATGAATGTGTTGAATGAATGGATGAGAGCCTGAATGGGTCTCATAGATCCATCTTGGTAGTTCTCCTTTGGTCATCTAATTCAGAGAACCTTGGGGAGAAACAGAAAAGCCATTTCCACTCCAAATGGGAATCTAAGGTCATAAAAGCTAGCATTGCCCAGGGCTAAGCTGTAAGTATTGGCATTCTGAGAACGAGGTCATAAGTTTGGAGACTGCGCTTTCTCTTTGAAATGGAAAAGTCACTTCATTTCACCACATCCACTAGGGTGCATGAGGTAAACATCAGACATGCTGGATGCTTGGGGCGTCATTCCTTCAAAAGGGGACAACAGCTTTCATGAGGGTTCTACTAGGCTAAGGAGAGAGGAGCAGATTTTCCAGGGGGAAGGGATGGCAGAAGCAAGACTGGGAAGGCAGGCGTAATCATTCATCTGAGCTCCTACTGTGTGTTGGGCTCAGAACCAGATGTGGGTCTACAGCTTATTTATGGGTGCATTTGAAGGAGTAAGCGTTTATGAGTAGGACAATGAGGGAAAAAAGGATGAACATTTTCTGCCTATTTCCTGAAATGTGTCTTAATTCCTTCCTAAGGAAGGCTGAGCAAGAGAGTAATGCAAGAAGAGAAAGTCTCTTCAAAGGAGCCCAGCTAGGGGCTGTGGATGAAAGGATTCCTTTGTGAATAAAATGAAGGAAGGAAACTGAAATGGTTCAGTGGTTGAACCACTGGCTGAATGAAGACCTGAAATAAGGGAAATGCTTCTCAAAATTAGAGATGAGGCTGGGCTTCCTAAAGATGACTCATGGGGAGGGAGGCCCCTTGAGCTGGAGGGCTCAGTGGAAACCTAGACAGAAATGAAATGTAGCAGTCAAGTCTTTGGCAGAAATTGAAGAATGTTCTTTATGTCGATACCCACCATGTGAAGAGGGTGACAGTGAGTATGATGCCTTTAGATGCATATGAAAGAACTTTCAGACAACAACATAAAATTTCCAAAATATTTTGTTTAACCTGTTGGCACACTTTCATTCATTTTTCCCCCTCTGAGAGTGACTATTTGTAACCCCAACTAATAATGAACTCTAGTGTTTATGAAGGATTTACCAAATGCCACTTACAATACCAGGTGCTTTTTCTACATCACTTTCATTAATCCTCACATCCCTACTGAGAGTAGGTAGCCCATTCATCCCCATTCAGTGGAGCCCATAGGGGAGGAAGCTGACGTAGGAGGCTGGCTCATTTCCCTTAGTGATGGCAGTCCGATGGAGGTGCTGACCCAAGTGGACACCAAATGTTTGGTATTGAAAAATAACACAGTGCAGCATTATGGGGCAGGGATAGGGCGCTGCTGGCCAATGATCTGGATATAGTCTTGATGTGATTTTATGTCATTAAAGAAACATTAAGTTGCTAAGAGTAACACACCTTTTACCCCTGTAATCATAAATCTGTAATTTACTTTTAAAATCTACTGATAAGCTTCCAAAATTATGGGTTCCTTTAAGAAGGTTTCTCTTTAGTTCTCATTTTATTGTTGTTGTTGTTTGTTTGATTGATTGTTTTCTTTCCTGCCTATCTACGTCTGATTTTCTCTTTACAACTGCATCCTAGATGCCTTCCTTAGTCTCTTCTGCTTCTCTTCTATCACTCTTGTTTGTTTTCTGCTTCTTTATATATTATCTGCTGTTTTCTTTTCTGAACTTTTCCCTCTTCTGTCTGTACCCATTAGTATCCCTTAAATGCCCATGAAAAGAAATTCAAGTGAGTTCTTATTGCTTATTGGGTAGAAGAGGGTTTTATGCTTTAATTTAAAAATGGTAGAGGATTTAATAATATTTCTGTCTTTAAAAGATAATAACATTACATTGCTTTTTTTACTTTATTTGTATTAGAAAAATATTCTGATTCTCCATTAGGCAGTTGTCCTTGATGGAGTGAGAAAAAGGCTCAGAATTCCATCAAGCAGGTGTATCACGAAGTTGAAATTTGGTCTGTTGCCTTTGCTGTTTATTCATTATTCAATTTAACACAGAAATCATTAAACATACACTGTTTTCTATGGTGCCAAACATCAAATGAAACACATGCTTATGCTTGTGAACCAAGAACTTGTAGAAACCAGACAATTACCAAGGGCGTCAAAACGTCTCATCTTGGTGCTTGTAATTGAACAGTGAAAATGAATGTACGTGTAGGGGCCATGGAATGAGGATTTTAATTAGAATCAGAGGATGGGGTGAAGAACAGTCATTTACAATATTACACAAGTCATCTTACAATGAATAATAATCCTGTCTTGAAATTCCACCCCTCCTGCCATGTGATTATAAATTTGTTGGTTTATAATTGGGTAAGTCCCACCAGTCCCGTGAGATTGCACCATGCTTTATGTTTGCATATAGTGCTTTATGCTTGTCAAGGTGCTCTGCCTTCTGCTGTCTTATTTGGCATCTAAACGTCCTAAATACCCTGAAAGTAATGAGACCTGGAGCTAAGAGCTCTCTTTACAATGAGGAAGCTGAGGATCAGAGAGCTATATCATTTGCCTTGACTACAGCAAGTTGCTAGTGGCTGTAGACCCAATGCAGACCCCACCCAAACCAGAGCCCCACCCAAACCAGGGTTTTTTCCTGAATGCATATGGCTAGAGAGAGACATCCCAGTATCCACTGTGTTGAAGGTAGAAAATGCAGAACGTGGTAGAGTGAGCTAACCAGCTTGGTGGCCCTCAACCCAGCAAGAGACAGATTTTCCTTCCTCTCCCTGAAGGGTTAAGACGAAAGAAATATCTGAAACTTTTCCTAGCTAAGCCTTTGCTCCGGAACTCAGGCACTTTTGTGATGGAAGTGGGACAATGAGGAGGCAGAAAAAGTCACCACCTCACCTGGGTCCCTGTGAAACCATTCCACCCAGATGAGTGAGTCAGTGGGTATTCTTTTCCTGGCCTGTCAGCTCGGTGGCATCTGAGGCTGCAGTGACCCCCAGTGCTACTTCAGGTGAATGAGCACACAGAGCATTTTCAGAGCTGTGGCTTACTCTCTCAGTTTATAGCGGTTTAAATGCTTGGGACTTCTCTGAACTCGTTGAAGGAAATAAAGCCCCTCTGTCTTTGGATCCCTAGAATTGGAAGCTCATGTATTCGCGATGCTGGAAAGGACAAATATTCATTGAAAGAAAATAGCTCACATTTATTGAGGACTCACTATGAGCCAGGCATGGAGTGAAGCACCTGGTTGGCCCCACCTTGAACTCTCACACCCAGAGTAGGAGGTAGGCACTGTGATAATTGCTGTTTTACACAGGATGGGGGCTCAGAGTGGTTGAATGACTTGCTGAGGGTTGCACAGCTGCTAAGTAGTCTGCCTCAATGGCCTCTACTTCCCAGGACCTCCAACAAGGGATATCTTCTGAGGCAGTGGCTTTCACACTCTTAGAGGCCTGGAACTCTGTGTACACTAACTAAAACCTAGCTGCTTTGATTAAAGGATTGGGGTCAGGAGGAGACTGTACCCTCATGGCCCAGCAAGAGTTCTGCAAAACCCTTGGAATTCGCAGTAGAGCAGATCAGGATGCTAATGCCAGCCTTCTCTGGAAGTCTGTTTCTTTGAAGTGGAGATCATTTCCACCACACCCCAGAGGGACCCATCTAGTTAACGCCCGCCTGCCCAGCCACAAGTTCCCTACTGGAAAATCATCATTTCCCATGTTCTAGTTGGGGAAGGACCCAGCAGCTCTTTCTCTTTGGCCTGTCTCTCTTCCTTTTATGGGCCAGCTAAAAGGAATCCCCCAGAGGTCATCTTTGTCCTTGGCATGGGAAAGAGCAGAGGCCTTGTCAGCAGGTGGGGGAGGTAGGAAATGCTGTTCTCCTGTGGGCTGAAGGTCAGTGAAAGGTGAGCTGGGGCTCCTGAGGCCAGCAGGTTCTGGCACAGAAGCAGCCCCGGAGGAAGCTGCCCTGGAATGTGCTGTGGACAGAACTGCGTAGATCCCTTCTTCCTCATGTCCAGGCCGTCCCAGCGTCTCTGACCTGGCCAAGGTCACCCAGGCACAGGCTCTCCTCCTTACCTCACAGTCAAAAAGAACTTATTAGCACGTGTAATCTAAGTGTTCCCACTCCTCATTTGAAAAGGGACGCATTTATTTATTTATTTATTTATTTAATTTATTTTGAGAGGGAGTCTTGCTCTATCACCTAGGCTGGAGTGCAGTGGCGCGATCTCGGCTTACTACAACCTGCGCCTCTTGGGTTCAAGCGGTTCTCCCACTTTAGCCTCCTGAGTACCTGGGATTACAGGCATGCGCCAGGACTTTTGGCTAATTTTTGTATTTTTAGTAAAGATGGGTTTTTGCCATGTTGGCCAAGCTGGTCTTGAATACCTGACCTCGGGTGATCCACCCACCTCAGCTGGGGTTACAGGCATGAGCCACCGCGCCCAGCCTCATTTTTTTTTTTTTTTGAATGAATTTTAAAAAAAAGACTTATATGGCAGTCGATAGAATAATTATCTTGAAATTAGCCACTTATCTTCTAGAAAAAAAAAATGTTTGTTGTTCTTCTGATATTGGTAGGAGCTTCTTCCTCTTCCAAGGTGACTTTTTGGATAACACCCTGAGGGGACTGCCCTTCATCCTTTATCTCCATTTCAGCCATTCCATTCCTTCTGTGACTCCTGGGATAAAATAAACATTAGTGGGCATTGTTCCATTACAGGGTTCCCTCTTGGTGTGTTCCATTGTTATCTCCCCCTCTCTCCCCAGGACCTATTCTCCCAGGAAATGATAAACCTGGGGGATTTAGTGGTGGAGAAGGTCTACAGAGCCCAACCTCAACTTGAAATTTCCCCAGCCTCTGTTGGAAGCCAACTAGGTACCTGATTTTCCTGAGTGGGACACGGCAGCCCTCGGGTGGTCATAGCACCACAGTGTGCTGTTTTACTTACCTGCATCTTTTGGCCATGCCAGCAGCAAGAGCCTCTTGGACCTAGAATGACCAAGGACCATGGCCTGTCTGAGTTTTAACTCTGGATTTAGAAGATCGGGGATCTTGTTTCAGGCATTTACTCATCAACAAATACCACATTCATTGCAGGTAGGGTTCTTGGAAAGTAAGCTCTGACACAAAGTTGAGTGTGCTGGAGGCTCATGCCCACAGGAGTGCGGGAAGGCAGTAGGACTGTGCAGAGGTTGAGTCGTGATGCAGGCTGGATGCAGCTACAGCCAGCCCCAAGAGCACCAAGATGGCCTGCCAGCATTGTGCCAGAATGAGTGCCAGGATGGGCTGACATGGGCCTTTATTCCCTCACTCCCATCACTCAGAGGAGGTGGGCTGCCCCTGAAGGGCATGACCTCGGGCCAGATAGCTCTCTGCAACTGAGCAAGCCCTGAAGAAGCTGCTGACAACCCTCTCAGCAGCTGAGCAGCAAGTCCTTCTTGAAGGGGGTCTGTGCCTGTCACTGGATTTTCTCAATGGCTGAGGCACTGTGTTGAAGCATGGCAGATCAAGTTGGAAAGGCTTGGTCTCTGTCTATGAAGTGCTTGCAGTACTGTTGCCCTGACTGCAGTGTGGTGGATGCTGTTATGGAGGGCTCTTGTGGTGGCTGCTTGGTAGTCCCAGGCAGGCACCGGGTCATTAACAGCCGCATGAATCCCCTTGTCACTCCTAGGAGATATATACTAGCATCTCTGTTTTGCTGAATAACAAAGTGAGGCTCTGAGGTGTTGCGTAGCTCCTAGAGGTCATACAGCCAGCTGGGAAAGATGCCAGATTTCAAACTTAGGTCAGATTCTGAAGGCAGTGTGCTTTCCTTTATTCATAATCGCCTTTGAGGTTGAAGGCAGAGCCAACAGGAGCATCACCATTGTGGGTGTTCGGCAGTGTCCTGTCTCCTACGCTTGCTCATACCCAGTGTTAGCACTGGACCTGGACTCTAGCTGTCCCCTGCCAATGGTGCCACAGCTCCATGCCTCTTCCATGACCTTCACTACTTTCTCAGCCCTTGGGGCTTCCTCTTACTCTTGACTTTTCTCAGCACTTAGGTGTTGGCCATAACTATGTTTTTGGATGACTGCATTGGGTAAGTCCCACCAGTCCTGTGAGATTGCACCTTCCCAAAAGGCAAGGAAGTTGTATGGAAACTGATTTAGGCCTTCTGTGAGATTCCTTTGCTCACAGTCCAGGAAGCTGTGTCTGGGGCAGCTTCCTTCCCCTAAATGTAGATACTTCTAGCTTCCTGTCTGGAATCAGGGTGTCGTGAAATGTGAGCACTCACTCAGCCCTAGGGATCATGGGGAACCCTACCAGCTTTCCCATGAAACCCAGCTGGTAAAATGGACTCATGTCTGTTTGTTCTTGGGATTTGTATTCCCTCCTACCTCAAGGAACTGCAAGAGAAGGGACAGAGAAGACGAAGGCATCAGCAAGTCTGTGCCCAGGAGTGCAATAATCCTTGTGTTTACTGGAAGGGAAGGCTGGCATTGAACCCATGTCAAGATAGGTTTGGAGAAAACCCAAAGATGCCAAGGCCTTGCCTTCCATCCCCTGTGATCTACTACTTAATCAAATGGCCAAGGATGTGTTAAGAGGGAGAAATGTGTAAATGTTTAGAGAGCAGTGAGTTGTGAGCTGTAAATGGCCCTGGCATGTTTATAAGAAATGAGCAGGCCAGAAATGAAACCCCAATAGTTTTATCGTGTGGATAGAATTACCAAACTGATGGATGGAGGGAGTGTTCTGGTTGTTAAATATTTGGGCCTTGGGAGTCTTTTGATGTAGCGCCTTGTGACAACTGCTTGCAAAGTGAGCTCAGACTAGCTTAAATTAGCTTAGGCCCACATGTTTGGGAAGGGATGCTGGAGTAGATTCCCTCCATGGTGGTTTGCAACTCTACCTTCTAAGAGTTCAGAACTCTGGTAGTCAGATCGCCTAGGGTTGGCCAGATCAGGCACCTGGGGAAGGGTTTGTCTCTGCCTCTTACCACCACGTGAAGTACTCAAAGTCTGGGTGATTGTGGACAGGGCTTCAGATAAGGAAACTTAAGATTCTCAATCAGCCATTGACATATGCCAAGACCAAGTAATCTTTTTCATCTCATCTCCCATTATCTACCCTTCCCACAGCCATGACCACCCACTGGTCACTGTGCGTGTCTCCCTCCTTTGCCTCCTGGTATCCCTGCCATGGTTCCTTCAGGCAAAGATGCAAGGCCTTGGCATCTTTGGGTTTTCTCCAAATCCCTAAATAATTCTGCTTGAACCTTCAGGGTCAAGCTCAAAGTGGTAACTTTTTCACAGTCTTCCTGCACCCACCAACTGGAAGCAATCACTGCCTCTACTAAAGGCCACATCAATTAGATAATCAATTAGATAGATCTAGAGTGAAAATGGAAACCACCTTCTTTTTGCATCAGTGGGATGGATGGCTGGAAACATGGATGGCCAGACAAGTGAAAGAGGAATCGAAGGAAACATGAGTGGAAGGACAAATGTAGTGTCTCCTGCTTAAAAAAAATACCATTTCAACTTTCTTAACCTCACCTGTAATAGAGCTAGGAACAACAGCCCCATCTCGTTATGTAAGAATTAAAATACCTAGCCGTAGGTATGAAGCACTATCCCATTATTGTTGTTATTTTGGAAAATAACTTTGTAAGATGTTCAACCCTATAAGGAAATTATTCTTTTTAAGATTCAAGCTTAAAATCAAATATTCCTAGGGCTTGTAATTTGCCATGCAGACCTACACCCTCATGTTACTGTTGAAGAAACTGAGTCCAGAAGAGGGGAGGGAGGGACTTGCTCACACTCCCAGATTTGGTGGCAGCTGGGTGGCAAAGTATGATTTTCAAAAAGTTAAAATTGTGACTCATACAAATCTAGAATGTGGACATGTCAAAAATGCATTTAGCTCATTAATGAGGCACCAACAAGATGGCAGCATGAGTTTACACAGGCACTGGAGGAAGAGTGTTGGAATGAGATTGCTAGATTAGAAACAAAACTGGTTAATGTCCTACATGGGAGTCAGTTCATAAACTTTGAGATTATCTTTTCTCCTGGACAGAAAACATTTGCATTTCTACTAGGCAAATTCCTACACATTGATGTGTAACTTCACAGAATCTGGCTATTTATTTGGTAGCAAATATCAAGTCAACAAAGGTACTTAATTTCCCCTAGGTAACTAAATATTTCTTGGGCAGGTTGTTAAATATTGCTCCAAAGAGGACCTTGAAAGGACATCACACATTACCATTCCATTGCCTGACCCCTGCTAATAGAACCAAGTCTTCTCACCCAAGCCGTTTCTCTCTTCCTCTTCCATCTCTCTGCTGCATGCAGAGAGCCTGGTGCCTTGCTTCCATTTTCTCATTGGAAAAATGAGGGCCATAATACCTGCCTTCTCCACCGGACTGATTCTGTCCAGTTATGACTTGGGGAACCAGGCTAGCCCATGGGAGAAGGCCACACAATCCTGGATCCGGAAGAGCTTGGCATCCAAGGGAAAAACAGGTGTGGGCAAACAATTGCACCACCATTTGGTAATGGCTGTGGCAGCCAAGAGCAAAGTACTGTGGCAGCCTAGAGAGAGGAGTGACTTGGCTGAGTAAAGGAAGAGAAAAAGATTGAGAGAGGAACACTGAACTGGGATTTCCAAGACCCGTAGATCTGTTCGTGAAAAGAGAGAAAGGCATGGTCAGCCCGGTGAGCTGCAGATGTTAAGATATAGGGACTAAAAAGTAAGACACTTTCCATTTAATTTGCATATGCTGAGCTTTTGTTATGTGGCAGGTTCTGTGTTTAGTCCTGGGGAGTGGCAGGGATGGGAACAATCTTCAGCAAAACAAGAAACAAATTCTAGTCCTTGTGGAGTGATTCCAGGAAGCTGGGGGTTTGGGTGGATTTGAGAGGGGAAGAAGGGAGTGGAGAGGAGTGGAGGCAAAAGAGGCTGGAGAGACTGGTCTTGCACTGAATGATGATATGGTTGATAGCTCCTGACCAAACAATTAATCTTTGTTCAGAACTTTCTCTTTGGAATGTCTGTGACTGCCTTCTGGGGAAGGCAAACAAACGTGAACTCAAGAAGTTTACAATTTAGCTAGGGAAACAGGATGTGCAAGCAGGAACAGCCAACTATGAGAAGGTGGGTAAGATAACTGTTGACTCCATGCTTTAAGGGAAGGAGAACTCTTTGTGGCTTGGGTGGTCAGCAAGAATTTCTTGAGAAGAGATACTCTTGATTGGGCTGTGTAAATAAAAGAGCAAGGAGTACATTGTAGGAGGGGAATTGCTCCCAGCAGAGCCTAGAAGCAGAGAAATTTTCCAGGGTTTCCAGAAGAGATTGAATAGGTGCAGTGGGCCATGTGGTGACGCATCTTGAGTGTCCAGCTGGAGAACTGGAAGTGCACATTGTAACAGGGGTGGAAAACTCAGAGGCTGATAGGGAATGGGGAGGTTGCAATGAGGGCACCAGTGGGGACTTTGACCAGAGGAGTAAGAGTCTTCCCAGATGAAGGGAGCAGCTGCCTCACAGCTCTGGCCAACTGTGGACATTTGGCCAGTTTGTAATTTGTCAAAAGAAGTCAGAAATCTGCATTTTTGTGAAATCTCCAGATTTTGTACCTGTTGTCAATTTAATTAAAATATTAAAATCAGTCCATGGGTCAAGACTGCTGACCTATGCATGGGGACTGGGGGGAAACTTGTGGGGCTCCAGCTTGTGGCTTCTCTGTAGGTAGTGCAACTGTTGAAGATTCCTACACACGGGTGCCACAGGGGAAGATGGCACAGGAAAGGAGTGTGGACCTGGAGAAACACGTAAGGAGCAGGCAGCAACTGAGGTAGGGCCATATGCAACTGTGGCCAGGGGTCACATATCATACTGAGCAGAGTTCACCTTGCCCAAGAACCACAAACCCAGGACAAATAGAAGGGAAACAAAATAAAGGAAAGGGAGGCAGCATGTCTCGTTCAGGGTTGGGTAAGTAGTATGTATTTGGTTTCTTTTCCTGGCTGTCTTTAAAGAAGGCTGGGCAGTGCTGGCCTGTATTTCTGAGGAGAGGGTTCAAGTGCACTATTGGATGGCTCAGAATCTTCATTTGGTGTTATTGTACAAAGAGCACTGGACTAGAAGTTGGGAGATCTGTATTACAGAAATGACTGGTGTTAGCTGAGTACACCACTGTGTATCAGCTATTTTGTCCATATTTTTAGTGATTCACTGTGACTCTACTTTTCAAGGTCAAGGTCACAGAGCTGGTCAATGCAAGGCTGGGATTGGAATGAGACTTCAAAGGCCAAGTCTTTTCCAGTAGACCCCACTACTGCACAGGCCTATGCTGAGTCCCTCCATATGCTCCATGTTACCTGTTGTGTGAACTTGGATAGGTCATTTTCCACAGAGGAGCAAGAGAGGAAACTACCGCAGGGTTTGCTGGTCCAATCTCAACATGCTGTGGTTCTGCAGTTGAGATGCATCTCATTTGTATGTTGACATTTTGTGCTTCTAAAGGTCTTTGGATGTTTAGCTTCAAACAAAGAGCTAGGAATTGGAGATGCATCAATCTCAACAGGCAGCGGCAGGGGTGTTTAGAATGAACTTGGCAGCCCTGCAAGAAAAGATGTGTTCTTATCATATGTGGAAGGGCTTTTTTTGGTAGGAAATAGGTACTTGGACTTGTAAAAATCAGGCATTCCAGCATGGCTGTCCCCAAGGCCTGCAGTCACACCTGGAGGCTTAGACTGCAGCTTTTGCTATTTTCATATCTTTCTCTGCTTCTATCCTCTCTGAATGTTTCCAAACCTCCAAAGGACCTGCAACTTTAAAGAGAAATATTATTGATGCGGTTGAATCTATTTTTAACCTGCTGGGGTTGGTGCACATCCAAAGCGGAAGAATTTGGTTTCATATCTATTTTATCTACATCAGGACCTCTTTACCTAAAATCCATTAAAAGATAACAGAGACAGAGCTGACTTCAGACAACATTCAATTGGTTCATATTTTGGGGGGCAATATGTCATGCCCCACCTTGCTGTAGCTGAGACATGCATTTAACATTTCTAAGGAGCCACAGAAAAAGACACAGAAAACCTTTTATTGCATTTAGAGATTAGAGGAGGGCTTTTCTCCTAAATATGGAGCTGTTTCCTTGACTCAGCAGGTATGCAACATGGATATGAAAGCAAAAGATGTTCCCTTGCCATGAAGCAAGTATTTTTGGGTCATAGATCTTATTGATCAGACTTACTCAATTGGACATTTCTCTTGTATGCACACATGTTCTCTCTCTCCTCTGTCTCCTGTTGCCTCAGTAACTTCCAGAGAGACTTCCAAAAAGACAGTGGGTTTTTAGAGTTGAGAGTTAAAACTTCTGGAATGTTGTTCTAGCTCCTGGGGTTGGGCAGGGAAAGGCAATCCTCAAATATAGGTGGGGCCTCAGAGGAAGTTTGGTGAATCTGTCAACTAGAATTGTTTCTTGAAAATTCTCATTGAGGTAACCTCTATCCTAAAAGGATTCCAATATACATCTAGGGTTGAAAAGGAATGAACTAATGGCCTTACTCAGACTGATTTAATGAGCATAGGGCCAGAGCCACAAGAGTCCAGACTGGGTTTAGAGTAGAGGTTCACACATGGCTGCCAGTTAGAATCACCTACAGGACTTAGAAAAAATTCCAGCACCTAGGCCCCCCCTTCAGAGATCCTTATTCAGTTGGTCTGAGTGAGGTCTAGGCTTCCATATTTTGTAAATCCTCCCAGACGACTTCATTGTCATTTCTACTCTAGAGCTATGCTTCCCAGACTCTGATGTACAGGGAAATTACCTGGGGTTCTTGTTAAGATGCAGATTTTGAGGACCTAGAGAAATGGCAAGACATACCATGTTCATGGACTGGAAGACTCATCCCAGTAATGGTGCCAGCTTACCCCCAAATTTCTCTATAGATTTAACATAATTCCAACCAAAATCTAAGCAGGAATTTTTGTAGATATAAACAAACCAATTTCTAAAATTTATGTGGAAAGGCAAAGTAACTAGAATAGGTAAAATAATTTGAAAAAGAAGTGTATATTAGAAGGAATCACCAATCACCCTACATGATTTTAACACTTATTATAAAGCTATAGTAATCAAGACAATGTTGTATTGGCAAAGGGATAGACACATAGATCAATAGAGCAGACTAGAGTCTAAAAATAGACCTACAACAAATATGGTCAATTGCTTTGATAGAGGTACAAAGACAATTCAATGGAGAAGGAAAGTCTTTTCTACAATGGTGTTGAAACAATTGGACATCCAAAGGCAAACAAAACAAAACAAAACAAAAAGCTCACCCTAAACTTCATGCCTTATACAAAAATTGACTCAAAGTGGATCACAGATATAAGCATAAAACTATAAAACTTTGATAAAAACACATAGGAGAAAATTTTTCTGACCTCAAGTTAGGTAAGTTAGACATGACCCCAAAAAGATGATTCACAAAAGAAAAATGGATCACTTGGACACCAACAAAATTAAAAGCTATTATTCTGTGAAAGATACTATTATGAGAATGAAAAATAAGCTACATAATAGGAGAGAATACTTAAAAATCACATATATCACAGAAGACTTTATATAGCCAGGATATATAAAAAACTCTCAAAATTCAACAGGAAAAGAACAAGCTACCCAACTGGAAAATGGGCAAAAGACTTGAACAGACACATGATCAAAGAGGATATTTGGATGGCAAATAAGCACAGAAAAAGAGCATCAGCATCTGTAGCCATTAGGGAAATGCAAATATAAGCAATGATGAGATATGAATACACCTATTATAATGGCTGAAATAAAAATACTAACAATACCAAGTAGTGGTGAAGATGGAGAGCAACTGGAACTCCCAGACATTACTAGTGGGAATGCAAAATGATGTAGCTATTCAGGAAAACAGTTTAGAAGTTTTCTTATAAAATTAAACATATACTTAGCATATTACCAGAAATTCAATGTCTAGGTATTTACCCTAGGGAAATGAAAGCTTAAGTTTACACAAAAACATTCATATACATGTTTATAGCATCTCTATTCATAATTACCCAAAACTGGAAAGAACCTCAGTGGGTGAATGGTTAAAACATCTGTGGTACATCTTTACAATGAATGCTGTGCAGTAGCAAAAAGAATGAACTATTGATGAAAGCCACAACTTGGATGAATCTCAAAAACATTTTGCTCAATTATAAAAGCCAGTGTTAATAGGTTACATATTATATGAATTTCATTTATGTGACTTCCTTGGAAAGGTAAAACTGTAGTGACAGAGGACAGATCAGTGGTTATCACTGGGTAGGGGTGGTATGTGTGATCATAAAGGATAATGCAAGATAGTTTTTGGGGCAGAGTTGTTCTGTATCTTGATTATGGTGGTGGCTATATAAATTGACACATATACTAACATTCATAGAACTTTACACCAAAAATAAAAAGTTAAATTTACTGTATAGTAATTTAGAAAATGAAACCTTTGAAAAGTGCAGATTCTTATTCAAGAGGTCTAGCAATGGGGCCTGGGACGCTGCATTTCTTATAAGCTCCTGGATGATGCTGGGGCTCTTGGGAACATAAGTGGAGGGGGTTAGGCTATAGAGGAAACATCGTAATACCCAGCTTCAGCTCATTTCATTCCTATGCTGAGAGACCTTTAATGGATCCATAGTTCTTTCAAGATAAAATTCAAATATTTTATCACTTCAAAAACTTAA
Source organism: Papio anubis (assembly GCF_008728515.1). Lineage (NCBI taxonomy): Eukaryota > Metazoa > Chordata > Mammalia > Primates > Cercopithecidae > Papio > Papio anubis. The sequence continues at coordinate 74,017,730 of NC_044986.1, read as the reverse complement.
GCTATTTTCCCTGAAATCTCCCATGTCTCCCAGATCATACCCTAGAGTAGTGTATATTCTCTGCTTTGCTTGTGGCCTAGAGTGCTCTCTATCCACCCATTCCCTGGAGGATGAGTGGCCCCTTAGTCACTGGCCAGCTTGAAAGGCACCTTCCCAGGGAAATCATCCCTGACCCTGCCAGTCCCTGACACACCCGTGCCGAATGAGGGTGCACCTTCTAGTGCAGTGTGCATGCTATTTTGCTCTCATGTTCTTTCACTTTTCAGATGTTTCTCTCCCTAGGAACACAGGCTGTTCAAGGACAGGATCTATGTCTTGTAGGCCCAGTGCCCAGCATCATGGCAAATAGTGAGAGTTACTAGGGAGCTTACAGAATGAAGACAAACTGACTCTATAGAAATAGGAACTATGGGGAAAAGAATGAAGGATATTCATTGATTTCCAAGAACAGAAGATGCCAGGGAAGGAAAAGAGCTTCCTCCACAATCTGTGCTGCCCAGTCCATGTAGGAGATAAGGTCCATCCACGTTTATAAAGAACATGTGTGTGTAGATTGGACCTGTAATATATGCATCACTTCCATCACCACCACCATCATATCTCCCCAGTATCACCACCATCTTCACCATTACCACTATGTGCCATCAACAACATTGCCATCATCATCACTGTCATCACTACCACCATCCTCATACCATCATCATCTCAATCTCTTAATGTTATTGCAATTTGTGTGATGTAACAAAAATAATAATGACTCCAAAAATGAAATAATAAAAACGTTAAAAAGCACATGTGGCTGGGTGTGGTGGCTCACACCTGTAATCCCAGCACTTTGGGAGGCTGAGGCGGGCGGATCACCTAAGGTCAGGAGTTTGAGACCAACATGTGAAACCCTGTCTCTAATAAAAATCCAAAAATTAGCTGGGCATGGTGGCGGGCACCTGTAATCTCAACTACTCGGGGGACTGAGATAGAGGAATTGCTTGAATCCAAGAGGTAGAGGTAGCAGTGAGCTGAGATCTTGCATTTGCACTCCAGCCTGGGCGACAAGAGAGAAACGCCATCTCAATAATAAATAAATAAAAAATAAAACACATGCATAGTACCTGAGAATTTGCAAAGTGATTCCTTGGAATTAACTCCAGCTGCATAATGAGGAAGCACTGAATTATTCACCTTACTGCAGTCTCAGTTTTATTCTTTTCTCCAAGCTCTTATATATTATCATCTTTGGATTTCCTACATTTAAGTGGGGCTCTAGGCAGGAATTCTTCTGCCCATCTTGCAGGTAGTATAACTGAGCCCCTGGGAGGTTAAGATTATAGAACTTGTTAGCGAAGGATTGAAGAGGAAGATGGTTTCTAAGTAGGACCCACCAAAGTGCCAGAGATCCCCACGAGAGGTGTGATGAGTGGCCTGAACCATCACAGAGCACAAAGCACAGGAAATCGGTTCTCCGAACTCATTTGGGAAGTCAGCGGCAAGTTCACATACCAGGGTGAGAGCAGCACTATAGAAGGATGGATGGAGGTACAGTAAAGAGGAAGAGGAAGAAAAGAGTGGCCATAAAGTGTAGGTTCTGATACATAGTGAAGGGACAGAAGGTGAATCCTTGTCAAGTGGCTAGCCTGTGGGGAGCCACACGTGCTCCAAGTTACCCCTCCTCTGCCCCCAACCAAAGAAGATTGTGCATGAGAGTTCTACCATTGATTGAGAGACTTTCTAGGATCATAACATCTGGAATTCAGCCCTGCTTTAGTCATCATCTACGGTGGTAAGTGATCTTGAATAAGTCGACTAAAGCCTCCTCTTCAGAAGGTCCCTAGAAAAGGTATCAGGGTTGCTGAAGGCTTGGGAGTGGAGGACGCACATGGATTGCCATTGCCTGCCTTGGGTTGGGTTATGGTACTTTTGAAGGAGGCAGTGACAAGGTGGCTTTGTTTCCTAGGATGGGGTGCTAGGGAGTGAGATTGTGATGCTTGTCATTTGGTCCAATTGCTACTGCCTTCAGTTGAGCACTGGTGAGGAACCTTAGTTGATTCTTCTATGTTAATGGGTCTTGCACCTCAATTTTCTTGGCAATTACTCCCCAGCTGTGCCCTTCTTGCTGCATAAAACCTCAATCAATCCTTCATTAAAATGCTACAGAAACTGAAAGATTTTCCCCCTTGTTCCCTAATTTTTCCCTGAGTGGATTGGATATGTTATGGCTCAAATGGAAAAGGACTAGCTTTGTAAGCAGGTTCAGATTCTAGCTCAGTTCCTATTTATTTATAGCCCAAATTATTTCAACTGCTATCAAGTAAAAACTCTGTTTAATCACAGGCAGGTAAACGTGCCAATTTCATTTCATTGCCTAAGTAGTCTCCTCTGCTGTGGAGGAGGAGGATGCCACTCTGGATCTTGTCCCAGGTGCTGTGGGGCTGGGGACCAACACAGTTCAAGACTTGCTACCCATTCAGGCCTGGCCACTCAGGTTGTAGCCACTTGTGTCATTTGGTAGGAAAAGTGAGAAGTTATGAGCCAGAGTTTTCAATTCTGGTTTTGCCACTTACTGATTCTATGACTTACAAGGTTACTTAGCTTCTTGGGGTCAGGATTCACTCATTTAAAAATGATATATTACTAACTGCAAATATAAATGAGTTAATGTAAGCCTCCAGTCACGGCATGGCAGACCGTGGTTTCTTTTTCTTTTCTTTTTTCTTTTTTTTCTTTTTTTTTTGAGATGGAGTCTTGCCCTGTTACCCAAGCTGGAGTGCAGCGGCACGATCTTGGCTCACTGCAGCCTCCACCTCTGGGGTTCAAGAGATTCTCCTGCCTCAGCCTCCCAACGCTAGCTGAGATTACAGGCATGCACCACCATCCCTGGCTTATTTTTGTATTTTTAGTAGAGACAGGGTTTTGCCAAGTTGGCCAGGCTCGTCTTGAACTCCTGATCTCAGGCAATCTGCCCACATTGGCCTCCCAAAGTGCTGGGATTACAGGTGTGAGCCACTGTGCCTGGCCACACAGTGATTTTTTAATTTATAGTTCATGGGAATTATAAAAATTGGCATTTTAATTATAAGTGATTGAATGAAGTCGGACATTGGAGAACTAAATGAATAAATGGACATACTTATTCAACAAAGATTGTTGAGGATCTGCTAGGTGTCAGGCATTGAGCAAACTGATAGAGAGAATAAGCTATTCTCTCTATGAAGCTCTGGCTTCATAGAGTTTACATGGTCAGAGAGCGAGGACAATAAACATACAATTATATAATCATGCATATTGACAAGTCCTTTTTGAAAAGAATGGGGAACTATAGGAGAGAAGGGGGCAGGGGTGGCAATAAATTGTACTGGGAAGCAGTCAGGGGAGTTTTTCTTGAGAAGGCAACTTTTGAACTGACACCAGAAAGGGGAGCAGGAATTAACTGGACAAAGAGGAGGAAGAGTATATGTCTCACTATGAAGCAAGAAAGAGCTATGCACAGTCAAGCAAGGAGAAGTGAAGCCAGGGAGGCTGAATTGGATGGCCAAGCCAGTGCCTGGCAGGAAGGAGGCTGGAGAGGAGAGCAAGAGCATGTGGGCTTTGTGTGCCAGAGAAAGTATTTTACATTTTCGCATAGACACCGTGGAAGGGTTTTAAGCAAGGAAGTAATATAATTCTATTTATTAGGACTAGATGAAGTTGAATTGAATAAAAGATTACTAAGGGTGCAAATGCCATTTTTATGGGAAGAGCTTATGCACTCACCCTGAGGGCTGGCATAAGGCAGGAGTGGCATTGAGTGTCCTTGGCTCTTCCTGGCTTTGGTCTCTGCTGTGGAACTGGGGACAGGCTTATAGATGCTGCAGCCTCAGTGGCTGCAGATTCTGCCCATCTAAAGCCATGGACTTTCCCACGACCAGGATCCATTTTGCCTTTGGGTCTGAGAATCCTCAGGAGTAGGAATTCAGAAGATGTCAGCTATGTGGCCTGAACTGGAGTTCCAACCGGATCATTTCATTCCACTATCGATTGGAAGAGGAACAGTGAAGCTGTGGTGTTAGCTGGAATAAACTGGAGTTAAAAAAGCTCACTGTGTATTTTTCAGAAAAAAAAAAATAATTCTTAACAATCAGACTACTCTCAATATTGTGAGTCACCTTGACAGCACAAGGACTTGAATGGTTTGCCTGGAGGACTAATGATCTTGGCTCTCCCAGGTGCCGGTCCCCATAGGGAGATGGCGCAAACTAAGCCAGCTGTGCATCTCTCCTATTATATCATGGACCAAGGGACCATAGACACTTTGAAAGGGAATGTATCTGCCTCTCTCACACTTCAGCCTGCTTGTGGGATGGCTTGGCCCAGACAGCAGCAGGCACTATGTCTTTTCTCAATGTTCTGCCTCTTGACATAAGCAAGCGGTCCGTGGAGAGAGTTATCAGAGGCCCTTGTGATGGATGCATGTCTTCTTATAAGCTGATAGTCCAGGGGAGAGTCCCTTCTAAACAAGAAAGGGAACTGAAGGCAGACTGGCAGCAGTTCTAATGTCCTACGAGGCTGTGGCTAGTCCTGTGAGCTGGACGGCTGGGTGTGAGGCAGGACGTCAGGCAGGGCCATCTCAATAAATGTGAGAGCCTGCTGTCCTCTGGGCACTGTGTTTTCCTCTCACCATCCCATTTATCACTCCCAGTCATGCTCGGCTTTATGGTTGGAGCAGTTGAGGCTCAGAGGGGTTACATAAAGCACCCGAAGACATATGGGCAGGAAGTGGCAGAACCTGGATTTGAATGCAAATCTTTCTGGCTGTTTCCATATTGTCTCACAGCCTATCCCAGCATCGTGTGTGTGTGTGTGGGGGGGGGGGGGGGGGGGGGTGGTACTTAGGGATGCCCTCTTCCTAAGGATGTGTCCTGGGGCTAAGTCATTATTGTTGGGGGTGCAGGGAAGGGACAGTGGATCAGGAGGGTCTCAATTTGCCTCTGGCCTGTCAGTGGGCCACCCTTCTCTCCTCTGTGATGCAGGCTGGCCTTACCAGCCTGCCCTCCTCCAGCCTGCTGGGAGCCTCCCGTGAGACAACCGATCTGAAATCTTCTTAGGGAGGACACAGGGCAGGAGAGGGAGCTGAGGCTCTAAGGGCAGCTGTGACCAACTGCTAGCAGCCACTGAGGGAGACGCCAGGCCTGGCACGGCTACAAATGGGCTCAGCTCCAAGGGAATGGAGAATTGGGCCACATTTGCCTGGGCTGGGTCAGAAATGGCAATTCCTGAGCCCATGTGACCAGCTCCCATTTGCATGGCTGAGGAGGTGCCTGGGCTTGCTGTGCACTGCCTGGCTTTCATCCCTGCTTTTTGAGGCACACATCAGCCTGGGCAGCTCTTGACCCACAAGGTGGACTCCTCTGGGCCAGCCACGGGCAGTGGCCACCCTGTCCTGCCAGGCTGCAGAAAGGCCCTGGGCCACTCCCAACTGGAGCCAGTGCTCCTGGAGAGAGCAGTGACCTGGACCAGCAGCCCTGCGGATCCCCGCTTGCTCCTGCACTCGCCTCCTCCTTGCAGTGACTGCAATGGGAGTGGGAGGTGTCAGAGCAATTAGGTGGAAACTCCTTTCGCGCACCTGTAATTTTCGAGCTCTCTGAATCTCATTAGTTCCCGGGCTTTCCTGCTCTGCCTTCCTGTTCTTTGCTCACAGCAAATCCAGGGGGCAGCCAGTCATCCTGTTGCTGGCAGTGATGATGAGACCCCAGGCCGGTGGCACAGAGGCCTCCCTGGGAGGAAGTCCCCTGTTGGGCACCCAGCACTGTTCAGGGCCTCCTCTAGTCCTGTTCTACTTTAGGCCTTACCTTCTCATTTCTGTCTGCTGGAGCAAAAGGCTCTGAATTCAGAGTTGGGAATTCTCAGACCTGGTCTGAGATTTGTCTGCCCCTGATGATGATGGTGATGACGATCATGATAATACTACACTAATAGTAGTTTAAAAAGCTACGATTTACCAATTGCCTGTTCTGTACTAGGATTAATTTAGACCTCATCACATCTAATTCTAACAACATCCCCGCAAGATAAGCATTATAGTCCTTTCATTGAGAACACAAATACTTAGAGAGATTGACTTTCTCAGACTCAAACAGCTGGAAGGTGACTGAGCTGAGGTTTGTACCCATGTCTTGATGACTAAGCCCAGCTGTGTCCAACAGGGCATCTTGACCCAGTACTTCTCAGAGCCCCAGAGTTACTTATTCAGAGGCTTCCAGAGCTGCCAGAACCCCAGATCATTGCAGCTCCCTCATCCTGGCAGTGAGGAGGCTCAGGCCTCTGTGCTAGTGCCCCACTCCTTGGTTCTACCCCTCCCTCCCTCGCTGTGGCCTGCAGAGATTCCAACTGCTGCTTCCTTTCATCCAGAGCACCTCTTCTGGGCTGAGTGCTATGGAAAGGGCCAGGTAGGAAAGGAGACTCAAAGTAGTTTGACTCAGTTTCTCCCCAAGTTTCCCTTTGGAGACCCGAGAAACACATCTGGGAAGTGGATGGGAAGATGAGAATAAGTAAGCAAAATTGGGAAGCGTGAAGGCCTTGGAAGTGCGGAGGATGCCGGTCACCCCAGGTGGTTCAGGGAGTATTTCTGTTTAGAGTGGCCTATGGAGGGAGTGCTCTCCTGGCATGCAGGCAGAGTGAGACTCTGCTAGACTCGACTCTTTCTTCTTCTCTGAAGGAATCAGAGACTGAAACAAGGATGGCTTCATCAGTTTGGCCATAGCCTGGAAAGACTGGGAAACCCAGCAGCTCTCTGGCCCCTGGGCTCACAGAAGACATAGTTCTTGGAAGCAGTCATCCCTGTCTGTGATGACTGACCTGCCTCTTGCCAGTCTTCCACCCTTGCTTCAAGGCTTGCTAATCATCAACTCTACTGGGAGATCTTTGCAGGCTGCCCCGGAATCATAGCTCCAGGCCTTTGTTCTAGAACATCTATTGCATTGTATTACACCTATTGCTTCATATATTTTTCTTCCTTTTCTTCAAGACAGGAATGTGCACTCATTTAAGCCTGGGATGGCCTCTTCTAATGTGCATATTCAGTTCCAAGAAATATTTAAACTGTCACTAGCATAATTCAGCATCCATAATGAGTTTATACTCTTGTGTATTGAGATCAGATGACTTTCCTGTCTTGTAGTTCATATTATTAACATTCTTCTTATCATTTTTCTCTGCTTAGTTCTTTTTTTATACATCTTTGCCTCTCACTCCCTTTTTCTGCCTTGGCATTCATTTGTTCTTCAGCAAATGTCCACTGGGCATCTACTGTGTGCCAGGCACTGTTCTAGGTGCTGGGGATACGGAAATGAACAAGAAGATTGATTGGCTCATTTATTTGAAAAGCACAGAATTAGGGTTGACTCAGGGTGAAGCTTGATCTACTGACTCAACAGTGTCACCCCCAGAGCTGCTATCTCCATGGGCACTCACCCTGTGGGTTAACTGAGTCTTTGGGGCGCTGTTTCCTGGACATGCCTCAAGACTTTCCTGAATGAACAGTTCATCTGGTAGTGAATGAGGCCACACAGGCTCCTGCACACTTGTCCCTGGCGTGGGAGCTGCCTTCTAAGGTTTCATAATGAGAACATGCTTTTTTAGGGGAGCAGGTGTGTGGTAGACTCTGGACTCCTACGCTGCCGTCTTCTGATGATTCCCAGAGACTGCACCTCTCCGCTCTGGTTGGGCTGAGGCTGTTTTTGTCACCCCACAGGGCAGTGTTGTTTGTTCCTAAAGCAGAGAGACATCTGTCATCCTCACTGAGCCCTGACAGATGCCACAGTCAAAGACCCAGCACACGCAGTAGCAGCGGCGGCAGCACTGTCATTGTGGCGCTCACACACACACACAGACACACTCATTTCTTCTTCCTGGTGGGCAAACCTTCCTGCCCCTCCCCGCCAACCCATGCTTCCACGCCTACGAGATTCAAAAGAGGGTAACAGTGCAACTGCGGGCCTGAAGCACTTGCTGGACAGTGAGGACATCTCTGGGTTGGGGGGACAGAGGTGTAAATGGGGTAGAACCGGAAGAATATTCCTCCTCCTGGGTGTGAACGAGTCTCCTTTGGTCTCTGCAGGAAGTGCCTTGCCCAACCCCTGTTACCTTTAGGAGCAAGAACTTGAGGAAATGGTGTGGGCACATGCACAAAACTTTTTAGCATGAAGGGGAAACTGAGGATGCCCAGCTCGTTGTATAAGAGAGCGAAGGTTTGACCGAGGGTGGCTTCTAAAGCAAAACTTAGACAGATGACGACAAGGATGACGTGGCAGGATCAGAAGACAAAGAAGAACCAGGCACGGATTCACTCGTACTCGTAGGAGGACCTTGGACATATTTTATGTAATACAGAACATTTCCTCTTTTAGGATTGTAAGTAACATCATGGTAGATGTTACTGGAAATTTTATCACTCCCACCCTGTGGGTCTTAGCAGGAATCATCCTGAATGGTGTTTGTGGACTTGTTTTGGAGAAGTCTGTGTTGAGGGCAGAGGTGGTAGGACTTTGTGTTCAACTTGGCAGGCTCCTGGAGGGAGAGAGTGGCCTGGGACAGGCATTAGAGGGTCAGGCCCTCTGGGCTTAAAAGAGAAAAAGGAAGAGGGGAATGTCTTGGAGAAGGAGGGGCCAATCACTTGTTAGGTCCTAGGCAGTGTCTTGGTGCCATGTAGTAGAAGGCAGGTGGAGGGAGTAGGGAGGTATCAACCTGTAGATAACATCCTGTTCTAATGGGTGGGTGTGAGAAGGTGGGGGAGATGCTTTGAGGCATATTTAATCATATCTCCTACAGACAAGTCAGTGAATCCCACTTTTTACCATGTAGGCTTATCAAAGACCACTAGCAGAGAAAGACTGGTCTAATCCTGAGGGTTTCCTTGGAGGATTTCCTCTTAGTGTAGCTCCTCCTAAGGCTCTGGGATGTTGGAGAACAGCCCGAGAGAGAGGACCAGTTCGATGGCTCTCAGCTAGGTTACGGGAGTCGTGGGAGTGGGTGGGGGATTATCAGCTGATTTTCCCTGCTTTTCCTGAACATCCCTCACTGCTTGAAGGAGCTGTTCCACTTGTATCTTTTTCTTATATTGTGCTTTGGCTCAAATATTTATTTAGAAAAAGTCCTCAAGAACTAAAACCTTTCTTTGTATCTTGAATCAGATCATTTGCAAGTTCCCTCTGACCGTAAGCTGATTTTGTGACTTGGTGTTCTCGAGACCCCCAGTCCACTTCATCTCATCTTGCTTTTGATTTTTAAACCATTCTGTCTTTCTTAAGCTGACATTTGAATTCCTAGGTGGTTCTTTCTGCATTTCATCAGCTTACAGTTGTGACTCATCCTCCTCATGTTGTTTTAAGTCATGAAGAGACTCTGAATCCAGCAGGAAAACTGAGAGCCGTCTTTGTAACAGTGAAAGTTTCTGGAATCTATAAAACATCAATTTGTATATAGAAACTGAAGTTTAAGAAAGACAAGCTTTTCTCTTAATTTAAATTATTGCATCTCATGGGAAATTTAATTTTTTAAATAAATCACATATTCCAATAAAGCAGAAAGCTTTGCTAGATACACAGTGAAGATGTTTGCTTTAAAAATTGTTCTTTATTCAGCTAGAGATGAACCAGGGAATACAGGAAGATAAAAAGTGCTGAATGGAATATACAAGACAAGGTTTTGAAATCAAGGCTAAATTAATCATCTCTCCTTTTTAGTGGGCTATATCTAAGCAGAGGCTGGCAGATCCTCTCTGTCAAATTTGAGTCTGTTATTCTCTACCAGAGAATGCTACCAGAATGACTATCCCAGAGTCCATGGGTGTCAGGATCTGTTAACTGATGGAAATCTTCACCTGAGGGAGTGCATGCATCTTCTGGGATCTCTTACATGCAAGTGAGACAACTATGGTTCAAGCTGCTTAAGAACCAAAAAAATGGGGATGGGAATTTGATGGCTTGGGTAACTGAAAAGCTTAGGGTTAGGCTTCTCTTCAGGCTTAGCTGATTCCAGGCACTCAAATGATATCCTTCAGTCTCTTGCTGTCACTGGTTCACTCCATTCCTTCTTCCATATCTTATCTCTGCTTTCTTTTGTGCTGGTTTTATACTTGGGCAGCCTTCTTTTATGTGGATTTCCATAACAGAATCAAATGCATATCATATTGGCTTCTTATCCTTGGCTTTCAATAGAAAGATAGATTCTCTTTTACATATTGACATACAGTAGTTCCAGCAAAAGTCCTAGAACTCACTCTTATTGGATCAGGTTGGTTGGCATGTTGCTTCTGAACCAATCACCATGGCCGGAAAGATAGGTCTCATAGTCTTACTGAGCAAACCTGGGTGGATATCACTCCTGGAGATGGAAGGTGGAGGTGGGGCCATTCTTGAAACAGAGGGATTGTGAGTGGGGGATAGGGCATACCAGAAGGGGCAATGAATGCTAGTCAGGTAAAGATAATAGCTATCCACTATGATATGGTTTGGTTGGGTAGATTTGAGGGACCAGTCCTGGGGTGACCCATGTTTGCCCAGCTGATCCCATTGGGTGATTTCTTTCTGTTTGATTTCCTGCAAGGTACCTCAGTTGTTGGCATGATCCTCCTGCCATCTTACTCCTGGATGTTGAAAGGCCATGCAGTGTCTAATTTACCAACACAGATATGATCCAGAAGGCAAAGACAAGTTCTACGCCCACACTTTTCCAACTGTAGAGTTAAAAAGTTATTTCTATCCTCCAGGCTTAATTTTTGGCTATCAATATTGAGCTAAAGACTATTGAAGATTTAGAACATTATTTATCAATTTAATTTTACTATAATTAAACACATTTTAATGAAATTCCTGTAGCTGCCATTATTGATATTTTTCACAACAATCCTCTGAGATATACAATTAGCCCTATTTTATAGGAGAGAAAACAGGGTCAGAATGCTAGAGAACTTGTTAAAGGCCATGCAACCTGGAGAATCCAACATCTATATGCTTGTGCTAGGTTTGATGCATATACAGATGAATAAGACATTCTCTGCCCTTGAGCTGTATGTAATTGCTCTGTGTTTATAGTTACATAAAAGAATGAGTAATATGCCTCTATGGGAATAAAACAGAAGGAAGTGATTAATTTTACGTAAATGTAGTCTAGGTGACAGAAAGGGACATTAGAGATGGGTCTTGATGAGTGAGTAGGAGTTTCCCACATGGATATTGTGTACAGGGAATCTGTTTTTTTACTGAGTAATGCATGAGTTTTCTATGAGATGGAGCTGCCAATTTCAGGAAATGTAATGTCACCCTTGACTCTGCCTTCTCCTTTTACCAGAGGGATAGCCACAGAGATCTACATTCATATTAGTTTAGATTCTTTCGTTTTCTAAGACTAGAACTCTTAACACAAATAGGCTTAAATAATAAAGGGGATGTATTTTCTTATCTAATTGAAAAGCACAGAATTAGGACTGACTTAAGGCCAAGCTTGAACAGTCGGCTCAACAATATCACCAAGGATCTGGCTTCTTTCCATCTCTCCATTTTGTCTTATGCTATCTTTCATATCCTTTGGTGTCTTTATCAAAAGCTGGCACCTTTTAGGCCCTAATATGACCAAAAGAGCTCCTGGGGCTAGATGCTTCCTTCATCATGCCCAACAGAAAGGAAATGGCATCATTTCCAGGCACTCTCAGCAAGACCTAAGAGTCACTCTGATTGGACTGGCTTAGGTCACATGCTCATCCCTGAACCCATCACTGCTGCCACGGGACAGAGAACATTGATGAAGTTGATTTCCCTGAAGCCACATCGATCCCCAAATGGAATTTTGCAGACTGATGGAAGGAGGAAGTGGACAATGGATGCTGTGTTAGTCCATTTTCACACTGCTGATAAAGACATACCTGAGACTGTGAAGAAAAAGAGGTTTAATTGGACTTACAATTCCACATGGCTGGGGAAGCCTCAGAATCATGGTGGGAGGTGAAAGGCACTTTTTTACATGACAGCAGCAAGATAAAAATGAGAAAGATGCAAAAGTGGAAACCCCTGATAAAACCATCAGATCTCATGAGACTTATTCACTACCACGAGACCAGTATGGGGGAAACCACCCCGTGATTCAAATTATCTCTCGCTGGATCCCTCCCACAATACATGGGAATTATGGGAGTACAATTCAAGATGAGATTCGGGTGGGGACACAGAGCCAAACCATATCAAATGCTCAGAAGGCATTTGTTGTGGTAAGGCATCAAAGAAATGTTTACCAGAGCACTGAAGTTTGCATAGTCTCTTTTTTGGGCAGTAAAGGTTCTACACAGCTCCAAGACATAATCTTTGATGCTCGGTCTGTGACAACTCAAATTCTAGGCTTTTCCTTGGATAATTCAGCCACTGAACTACCTTTTGCTTCCCTCTGTAGTCTCTTTTTAGTTAGTACTCTGGACAAACTTGCTTTGACTTTGTCCAAAGACAACCATTCTTTATTAGTATATGATGAATTTTGTGGACAGATAAGAGTGTTATGGGCATGATGGCATACTTACCATACAGAATGATCTAAAACTTTGTAACAACTAATGTCCTAGGCCTTTTTCAGAGCTGCTTTCTTCAAAGGGGGCAGCAGACTTGATGCCACATTTTCTAAAGCTCTTCCCAACCTCCAAAACAGCCTCTTTTCTTTCTGCTGAGGAAGCTAAATTTACTTTCAGTCCTGAAATGGTGAAATAAAGGGGAGCCTCCCAGATGTCTCACACCAATAGGAGGAAGAAATATCCAAAGCCATTAGCCAGTGGTGACAAACAGTGTGTGGATTATAACGGAGGCAGGGTGGCTGGAGAAAAGACTGAGTGGTTGGAGACAGGCAGGGAGGCCTGAGTTTCAAGTCCTTACCCTGTCACTTTCAGCACTTTCGGATGCTGAGACAGGCAGATCACGAGGTCAAGAGATTGAGACTATCATGGCCAATATGGTGAAACCCTGTCTGTACTAAAAATACAAAAATTAACTGGGCATGGTGGCACGCACCCATAGTCCCAGCTATTTGGGAGGCTGAGGCAGGAGAATTGCTTGAACCTGGGGGGCGGAGGTTGCAGTGAGTGGAGATCACACCACTGCACTCCAGCCTGGGTGACAGAGGGAGATTCCATTCCCACCCCTCCCCCCCACAAAAAATAAAGAGGCAGGATGCCATGGGGTTGAAGAAAACAGGCCCTGTAGCCAGGCTGCCTGAGTCTGAATCCTGGCTCTACTGTTCACCAACTCTGCCTGGGTTCATGTCCCAGCTCTTCCACTGACTAAGCCTGAATCAAGAAATAGTCATTGAGTTCTAATCTGTCATTCAGGTAATTGCATTCTTATGTTTCCTTTTGTCATTTGGCCTTCCAACTTAGTTGGGATGATGGTGGCTGTCGCTTTACCTCTTTGCCCTCAATTGTTTCATCTGTAAAATATTGATACAAGTAATGTCCACATTATAGGTTGTTGTAAGGATTAATCCTCATTTAACTCATTTACAAGTTGTATGTATTTTATATATATATTATATAACATATATAATATATACTATATAACATACATTATATATTATATATAATATATAACATATATTATATATATTATATATATAATATTATATATATATACTTTCATATTTGTGGAAAATACTTGTAACAGCATCTAGTAAGCACTAATGATGTGGATAGATAGATATATCTTGTAGGGTTGCTGTAAGCCCTAGAGACTTTGCATATATATTGTCTGGCAATAGCAGACACTGGATAAATCTTAGCCATTATTAATAATTATTATGTTGATTGAACTGTTTAATAATAATGTGATTCATCTAAATAGAGCTTTATAGTTTCTGGAGTGCTTGCTGCCAATATGATCCTTTTTGAGCCCTACAGCCACTCAGTGATGGGGCTCCTATTCCTGTGTCCAGTGGCTCTCGGGGAAGGGTTGGATGCCTTTCCAGGGTCTCCTGGCCAGGTGGTCATTAGCAGGACCAGGGTGTGAACCATAGTGAGGAGCTTCCCAGTCCAGGGTTTGTTCCACATTCTCTCTTCCCCCATTCTAAAGGCCTCCCAGTCATTTGTCACAGCCTCATTTGAAATGCCTGTGCTTCTCATCTGTAATATCCTGATTGTCCCATTAATCTCCTTTAAGCTTCATGAAAAATACAAAGGGCTGGATCAGGAAATAGTCACCAAGTTCTAATTTTGCATTCAGGGGATTGTTTTCCATGGACGTGAAGAGACTGATGTTTTCCATTTGGCCTTTGGCTTTCCAACTAAGTTGAGGAGAGATGTCACTTTCTAAATTATCAGCCGGTTTACAAGGTGGCATCTATATTTTGCCTCTAATGTGTCTGTACTTTTGTTGCTTCTCTATCTTCATATCCTCCTCTCCCTAGTAGGTGTTCTACAGTACTGCCCAGAGGGAGTGGTAAGAAATTTCTTTTGATAAGTCCTTAAAAGCCTAGAACTTCCAGTCACTTCCTTTTGCATATTCCTTAGACCCCGACCATAGGCCAGTGCTCACTACAGAAGGAGCAGTGTTTGTTTTGTTAACATACACACACACACACACACACCCTACCCCCATACTCCAAGGTCCTAAATTTTAGACTTAGTTCACTCTTTAATATGGTAGCCACTAGACACAAGTGATTGTTTAAATTTAAATGAAATTACAGGTTCAGTTTCTCTTTGCATTAGCCACATTTTGAGTACTCAGTAGCCATGTGTGGTTAGTGGCTACTGTATTGGGCAGCACAGATAGAGAACACTTCCATCAATCAGAAAGTCATATGGGACCACATTTAGCATAAAGGGGAAAGGGAGCAGGAATGGGCACATGAGTGTAGTGTTCTGTTAAGTAGGATCGCGGGCCAACAGATGTGAAGTAGTCCTCTTAACTCTCTGCATGTATTTCCTCTGTGATTTACAAAGGACCACTAACCAGGAGAAATAAGAGACTATTGTTTTCTGATCCAACACCAGCATGCAATGAAAATAGGATATTTTTCATTGTGTAGGGAACCGTCAATGCATATTTTGTTATCTAATTTGAACCCTGCATGTGGACAGCACATTTCATGTGGTTTAGCCCATTGGTGGCTGGCACAGGTGTGGCCAGAAAACCAGCATAGGATCTTGTTTGTGTTTAAGAGAGGAGTTCAGGAAGACTATTCAGGCACATCGTCTGACAAGTCTAGTGCTGGTCAAACACTCATAAATATTCCTATCCAATCTGAACTTGAAATGTTCTTGTTGTGGACAACTTTGGTGAGCCAGTCTACTTGAGGAAAATCCAATCTACTAGTTTAACTTTAAAAAACATGCACTAGAAACAATTAGAAGAACAGGGTTGCTTTTAAAGCTATCAGGATGGTGTTTGCTGCTGTTTTGTTGTTAAATATCAATGGGTTACTCAATGGTAATAGATCTAAAGAGATGAACGTTGTTACATGAATATTGCAAGAAATCCGTGGATCTCTTGGGGACCCTCCAGATCTAGTTTTGAGAATGACTCATATAAACAATTTGCAGAGTCTAATTCATATACTCAGACTAGGGTTCTGAATTCTTTTCCCCCTGGGAGGAAGGAAAAACAGGATAACATTGGTTATCTGGGGTAATAAGAAAGCAAGGGGCAGACTATAGCTGCCCTAAAATCTGAGATCTGAGTCATAGAGCCTAGTTCAGGGAAGGGCTGACATGCCTGCTGAAATGGGCTTATCCAGCTGCACTCAGAGCTCTAGTGAGTATCAGGGTCATTATGTTCTAAATCATCTGTGGCCAGCTTACCAAACAGGCTGGAGTCTGGCAGAGAATATCTATAGAATTTTCCACAGATCAGAACTTCTGGTCTTCCAGAAGGATAAACTTCCCCAAATATCCTGGTAGTCTTGAGTTAATTTTGGCTTCCTGGGAGTTTCTGTCCTTGGTAAGGGTCATATTTTCATTGTCCCTTGACCTTTAGTCTTCTCAGAGTTGACTGGTAACATTAAAATGAGCATGTCTTCACTATTGTCACTTATGAAGTTCTTTAAAAAATTTATAATACCCTAAACTTATCACAGTAATAAAAGCAATAATATCTCTTTACATTGTTGCAGTCTTTTGGATGAAGTCCCCTGAAAGCATTGTCCCGGTGGTTTTCAAACTTTTTTCTTTGATCTTTCAGAGTCTTTGTTCAAATGACATCTTGACTAGACTCCAACATATAGCGCAGATAAAAATGGAGTTGTGACTGCAGGGAGAGAAAGGGTGGAGCCCAGCTCACTGGACCTCTGCCTCCACCCCCAAACCACCCCCTAGCCTTTGAGTCAACCACTGAGTCACTGGTGAGCAATCCCTGTGGTTGCCCAGTGCATCATCCCACTAAGTCCTCATAATCACCAGACATGATTGTGAGGTCATCACAATGACTTGGTGCTGCCCCTAGAGGTAGGAAGGCAGCTGAAGAGGGGAGAGAGACCCCCCTCCCCCATACAAGGATGGCCTGTGATAATGTGCATGCATTGGAAAGGACTGTCCAAGGTCCCTGGTAGGTAGGGACTGGAATTTTGGCAGTGTCTTTTCTAGAGTAGAACGAATTTCTCAGTTGAATTTGCTGTAGTTCTCTGAAGGTTTCTTTGGCCACATTAGAATTTTTGAGCACTGGCGTCCATGTAGACCAACTTCAAAATGGCTGTGTGCTCCACTCAGAGATTCTGCTCTGAAGACACGCTGGAGACTTTTTAGCCTATTCTGAACTCCAAGCTGTTCCAGTTTCTCTTGCTTTTCAGAGGTGTGAGCACCTGAAAGCCCCTGCTCTGGTCTATACCCCAGGCTCAAGATTCATCCTGCTCACTCAGCCACTCATGCTGTCACCAGAGATAAAACGAAGTGTAAGCAGGTGCATTTGATTCTTGCACAAGAAATAGTTATCCTCCAAAGACTTGTTCATTCTTGTGCCTGTAAAGTGTGGTGTGCCCTATGCATCAGTATTCTTGCCTATGAAATGGGCATATAGGCTGAACACAGTGGATCATGCTTGTAATCCCAGCACTTTGGGAGGCTGTGGCCAGTGGGTCACCTGAGGTCAGGAGTTTGAGACCAGCCTGGCCAATATGGTGAAACCCCATCTCTATTAAAAATACAAAAATTAGCCAGATGTGGTGGTGGGTGCCTGTAGTCCCAGCTACTTGGGAGGCTGAGGCAGGAGAATCGCTTGAGCCCGGGAGGCAGAGGTTGTGGTGAGCTGAGCTGAGATTGCGCCACTATGCTCCAGCCTGGGTGACAGAGTGAGACTCCATCTCAAAAAAAAAAAAAAAAAAAAAAAAAAAAAAACAGAAATGGGCATATAAATAGATCTACATGAGACTCACTGGAGTTTTAGAGCTCTTTAAAAACATAGACAGCAACAAGTTTTTCCAAATAAATGTTGATTCTGGGCCTGGACAGTTTGAGTGACTGGCTTCTCAGAGACAGTTACTGCCATCCATGCTCTTTAAAGTTCCATTGCTCTTATTCTAGGCTTGAAATCAAAGAAACCAAAGCTGTGGTTTCTTGTCTGACCTTGGCTAATGATTTTCTGATTGACTCTAGATGCAAAAGAACTGCTGATAAGTTTCTTATAGGGGAAAAAAGATGGAGAGATAAGGAACCGAGTTCATTTCCTAACCTCAGTTTCCCTGCTTACTCACCCAGTGGGTTGGGAACCACTTGCTGGGTCCGAGTTTCCATAATCACCATAGAAATGGAAATGATATTATCCTTTTGCCCAGTCAAGGGGAGGATGGATGAATGTCTTAGTCTGTTCAGCCTGCTATAACAAGATACCATAAACTCGGGGGGCTTATAAGCACATTTATTTCTCACAGTTCTGGAGGCTGGAAAGTTCAAGGTCAAGACACCAGCAGTTTTGGTGTCTGGTGAGGGCCTGCTGTCTGGTTCATAGATGGCACTTTCTTGCTGTGTCCTCACATGGTGGAAGGGGCAAGGCAACTCTCTGGAGCCTCTTTTATGGCCTCTTTTATAAGGGCATGAATCTCATTCATGAGCGCTCTGTCTCCATGACGTTATCACCTCCCAGAGGCTCCATCTCCTAATATAATTACATTGGTGGTTAGGTTTCAACATATGAATTGGGGGTAGGCAGGCATGAACATTCAGACCATAGCAAGGAGAATTCAAGGATTGCATTAAGAAAGTAAGTTGCCGAGCAAAGGGACTCATCTTCAAAGGCCAATACAATCTTTATAATCTTACGAAAAGCTTTCCTGGTTTTAGAATTAGCTCCAAGGAATTTGGCACTAGATTTTAGATTTGCTCAGAGAAAGAGTGTGAGAGGGAGAGGGATGTGGCTTTGTGTGGAATTCCAGCACTTTCGTTTGCAAAGATATGCCCTAAAGAACAATGGCAGCCTATCCTCAGGACAGAAGCACTTAATTTTGTCTAATTGTGTCAATTTCTAGGAGTCATTGGGAAATTCAGCAGCTAATGAACATGGCCCTGTTCTGTCAGGTCCCTGCTGGAATATTTAAAATTCTGTTTTTCATACTTATCAGCTAAGAGAATTACAGAAATATATTTCTGGAGCCTGTTGGGAATAAGAGCAGAAATATACAAACCTTCTTTCAAGACGGATCCCAGCAGCCCAAGTGAATGTCACAGTTATGTTAAAGACTGTTGATTCCAGCAGGTTCTGGGCTGGGCCTCAGCTTCCCAGGACTGTTCCAGGCTGACCTCCTTTCCCTGGTTCCATCTTTTTTGGGACTTCCGTGGGCCTTCATTCAGCATGTGGCTTGTGGGTGTCCAGGTCTGCAGGCAGACACACCTCTCCTGATCTGAATCAGAGGACAAAAGATATAGGATGGAAGACAATGGGCTGTTCGCTTTTCCTTTCTCTCTTCTTTTGGTTTTTGCTTTGTGTTTCCAACAGCCAATGGGAGGCTGTTCTATTTAGAGTAAATGATTCAGACTTGGTACCTCTCGAATCGTATGTCAGAGCACACTGTTGCCCCTCAAAACTCAGGGAAGGCTCCATACTCTGTCGCCCTCTTGATGGTTTCCTTGTATTTACATATTAAATACCATGGAAATCCTGTAGTAAAGGGGTTAGCTTGCCTCTGTTTATCCCAGTGATTCTAGTGAAACTAAAATGCTTGTTTCTGTGGGGCACAGTCCACATGTGTTGTTCATTTGGATTGACCAATCCTTTCAATAAAGTTTTGATGCAACCATGTGAATCGCAAGTTTTCAGCATTTAGTTTTGTGACCTTGAGCAAGTCACCTAATCATTACATGCCTCAGTTTCCTCATATGTAAAAGGGGATAATAAAAAACATCCACTTCATAGAGTTGCATTGAGGATTAAGTGCTTTAATTAAAGTTTTAGTACAGTTTCTGAAATATAATGTATTCTATATATGGTAGCTATCATTATGTTAGTATCCGTTATTATTTGCTGAAAGCTTTTAACACTGCTGAGTGTTGGTGCTGTCTTCTCATCATGTCATAGAGCAAGGGATAGTATAAGAATTCTACCTTAGGTCAAAGGTCACAAGGCCCTATTGTTTTATTTAATCTTCCCAATAGTCTTACAAGGAAGATGCAGTTGTCCTTGTCTTATGGAGGAAGGAGGCTAAGCACACTCGAGCGGTAAAGAGGCCCCGGGTCACACAGCACATACGGGAGTCAAACCCTGGCCTCTGGCTCCAAACCCAAGCATCTCTCTAAAGCTGCTTGTCAACCAGCCCCAGACAGGGACCCACAGACACGAACCCCATCTCAGCATTGGTAGGAGGCACCTTCCACTTGGATTCTCTTCATGTGGTTAAGAGAGTCCTGAGTTCCAATCCTAATTTCACTCAACTCTACCTCCTTGCCTTTGTGCAGATTACTTAACTTTTCCAACCATCAGTCTTCTCTGTTGTAACATAAGGATGGTAACACCCATTTCTTATGCATGCAGTGACACTTAATGACATAATGTAGGTGGGGTTCATGCACAAGGCCTGGTATATGATGAGTGCTGGTAAATCTTAGCTCCCAATGACACTGTATCAGGCTTTCTGCTAGGGTGTTTTACGCAAATGATCTCACGTAATCCTCACAACACACCAGGACATTGGTACTCTTCATTTTACAGATGGGGAAACTGAGGCTCTGTGGGATTAAGTGACTCACCCAAGATCGTAAAGCCGGATTGTGACATTGAGATTCAAACCTTGGCAACCTTACTTTCTGGAAACACATTCCCCCTTCCTCTTCTTTAGACCCACATGCATGATGCTTGCAGACTCTGTACTTGGCCATGTTTCTTGGTCAGCAGGGCAGTCAGGCAATGGGCATTTCAATCATATTTATGCTGGACAGGGCTGTACCTTGGGCTTGAGGACAATATTCTTGAACCAGAAGAATATGGCAGAAGTATAATGCCATTTCACGAGGACAGATGCATCAAATTCAGTCTTGGGTCCAGTAATTCTGCCACAGATGGTGGCCCATTGATATGTGCATGCTTGGCTGGGGTCAGAGTCTGTGCCAATAACACAGGACACAGCAACCCCAATGAGTCTGTTTATTTATTTAACAGTGAAGGTGACCAGAAAGACACTTTCCTACAGGGCACAATGAGGAGGTACCCAGCAAGTCTTCCAGTTGATTGGGGGAAGAAACCGAGTGTATTACAGGAAAATGAGAGAGTGCATTTGAATTTGTTTCTAATCTGAATTTTCCATATAAACTCTAGTTAGCAGTTTCAAAACTGTGCACGCCCTTCAACCTAAGGGACAAAAACAAAACAAATGACCCGAGGTACCAGCTGCAAGATACTGGAATAGCGGGGAGGGAGGGAAGGCCAGTGAGAGGGCAAGATTATTAATGTGCTTTTCTTACTAAATTGGCTTTCAGAATCAAGGGGAAGAACCAAGGTGGGTTGTTAAGGGAGTACTGATTTGGATATGCTGAGAAGTTGAAATGTTTTTGTTTCTCAAACATGAGAGCACTTGGCTTTGCATGATTGGGTTTTAAATTGCTCAGCAGAGCATCACTTGGGGCTAACCTGAGTCTGTGAAGTTCCACAATTCAGGAAGGATGGTTACTGCAGCACTCTTGTGTTTCAAGGTTCGTCATGAAGACTAGCATAGATTCCACTGTTCAATTAAAGCAGCGTTTCCCGTGATATTCCTATTTTCCATGATGCAGGGTCCCGGGAAGCATCCCTTTCAGGGAGGGAGTATGTATTCAAGGTCAGTCAGTACATGAATGTGTCTGAGACTTGGATGGTTCAAGGGGATAGAGCTAGGTGTTACCTGGCAGTCGAGAAAGTGAGAGATGAAGACAAGGCCAAGGTAGGTAGGAGAATGGGGATCCCTCATTCATTTATCCCATCATTATTTATTGAGCACCAACTGTGTCCCAGGCATTGTTCAAGTTCAAGCACAAAGCTGTGTTCAATGGGTTCAAGTAGAAACATGCACAGTCACATCACAACAGAGTGAACCATGGGAACTGCATGGTGAAAGTACGGGGTATTTGCATGGCAGTCAAAGACCTGTGTTGGGTGTTGATGCTTTTATAATAACCCAACTTGGTTCTTTTCCACTTTTAGAGCCAATTAATTAGGAAAAATACTTCCTTCCTTCCCTCTCTGCCATTCTATTTTGGCATTTGTCCCTTGGGTTGATGGGTGAACACAAGTACGAAACCCGTAACTTCCTCTCTGGGATTCATTTTCTGGGCAGAGTGGGTGAGGGAGGCCAGGTTCTTCTAGACCCACTAAGGAAGAAGTATCTCCTCCTGATCTTTGGTTTGATTTTTCTTTTGAAGGTACTCAGTCCATGATTCCAGATTAGGGAGGCACCCCCTGGCAAAGAGGGGAGCCTGAAAATGTGGGGCAGTTCTAAGTACCAGGCTTGGGACCGATGCCATGGAGAGATGGTAGATGAGACTACCCTCAACTGAATAATGTGTGAAGAGAATTTCAGACCATGTCTGACACATAGAGGGTCCAGTGAAAGTTGAAAGCAAATAACCCCAGGAAAGAAGGCAGGAAACCCAAGGGGGCCATTCATTTATTTATTGTTCATTCAATCAACAAATGTTTCTTAAGTATTTATATCAAAAAAACATGGAACCTCTAGCCAAACTCCCTGGGTTCAAATCCTGGCTGTTTTACAATATCTGTATAACCTTGAGCAAGTTACTTAATTATTCTCTCTGCCTCCATTTTTTCATTTGTAACATGGCAATAATCAAAAAGAATAAATGGAGATTGTTATGAAGACTAACATGTGATTGTTATTAGTATCTTTTTGTTCATTTATTTAGCTATGTCCTTAGTCTGTTGCTTGATTGGTGTGGTGTCGGGGATATGGCCAATGGAGACAGGCAAGGTCCCTGTCTTTACCCACCTTATATTCCAGTGGAAGAGTCAGATTATAAAAAAATAATAAATCAATAAATAATACTTTAAGGTAGTGATGAGTGCTATGCAGGAAACAAGAGAAGATGATTGTGGAGTGAGTGATTACTACGGGTGAGGTCCAATGATAGAGAGGACCAACGAAGAGGGAAGACAGTCAGTCTTCACAAAGATCATTCTGTTGAAAAATATGAAATATGCAAGTCTTTGGAATTTACAAAAAAAAAAAAAAATAGAGAAAGCATTTCTTCAGTTTCCAAGAGAGGCAAGCAGGATGAGCCGCCAAAAATAAGTACGGTTAAATAAAGATTGATTCTGGGACCAAATAAGCTTCAAGATAATTATTTCTCATGGTAGTGAATCATTATGGCTCACAAATGAATTCATCTTTTCATGTTTTCAGTACCCAAGGTCTTTGATGGATGGATTAATCCTCCTTTTCACCTCGCTTCCTTCACCTGATCCCTCACCTCTCAATGAATTGAAATTAAGGGCCATTCATTTGGAAAAACCTATTAACTTCCTGCTTGTCCACGGCTTACTTTCTACTCAGCCTGGCTGGGTTCCACCTCTTAGCTCGTGAGCTCTCACTCAACTCTGCTGTCTCCATTAGTGTCCCTTGTGGGCCGGTGGCCGAGGCAGTTAGGCTTACGAATATTCCAATTGCTCCTGTAAATTTCCAGCTTCCACTGTTAGCAGGACATGAGGTGCTAAGAGATGTACATCACTTCTGGACTGGGGCAGGGGATGCCCAAGTGTGGCAGTGCAGTCGCTGTCTTTCCTGATGGCACTGAAGAGACTGTAGCTTCCAGGGTTGCAGTGCAAGATGGCGGAGTTTCTGATGGCTAGGCCCACGAGTGGGCAGGTGGAGCAGAGCCCAGGCTGCCTTTGTCTTCATAGGTCTCTAACTTCTTGGCTTCTCAAGAGCCTCAATGACTGGTTCCTTCCTGTATTTTGTAGGTGATTGAAAACCTCATAACACATTAATTATTCAGTCTTGGGTAGGCCTTCTCCTCAACAGTTGTCTCTGGGTCTTAAAGTTACCTTTACCTCCTCTCTAAAATAACTTCCTTACCTTTTTCTGCCATGATCACTATGACCTCCTGGTTTTATTTTCTTGATTGTATTTGCCAGTCTCTGAAATTGTCTTATTTGTACATTTATATGGGATTTGTGTCTCCTTGCTAGAATATAACTCTTATCTATTTATACTCCACTGTATCCTCAGTGCCTACAGCAGTATCTGCTAG
The DNA here is from genome assembly GCF_008728515.1 of Papio anubis. Taxonomy (NCBI): domain Eukaryota; kingdom Metazoa; phylum Chordata; class Mammalia; order Primates; family Cercopithecidae; genus Papio; species Papio anubis. The sequence goes on along the minus strand of NC_044986.1, from coordinate 73,994,074 downwards.
AAAGAGGTGCCTGATAAAAATGTGAATGAAGTGAATGCCAATAGCCAGGAAGGCACCTCATCCCCCTCCCCGCTGCCACCCCCTTTATCAGGGCTGGGCTGTGTCAGCTCATTGAGGCAGTAGGGAGTATGGTTAGGATGATGGACTGTCTGGGCTCAAACACAACTTCCCACCTGTGTGATCTTAGATAAATTCACCTCTCTGTGCCTCAATTTCTTTATCTATACAATCAGGACAATGGCAATACCTATCACATAGGATTGTTTTTCAGATTAAATGAGTTAATGTACATAAAGTCCTCAGAAAATTATCTGATTCATGGTAGGGGCCATGGCGGTATTACCATTGTCAGCAGTTACTGGGGAAGCAAAGGACCTGTCTTCTATCTGGTAACGCCCCAACCCCCTTCAGTCTCTTGAGAACCTGGCTTCGATGCTCACCTGGGGTCCCCTGGGATCCATTCAGCAAGAAGGTTCAGCCACACCAAGCCCTGTTCCTCAAGCCCAGGAGACATAAATCCACAAAGCCTACAGGAGAGATCCCTGAGGAAAGTGGCTATTCTGGATGGGGCCCGAAGGTTCTTTCTCAAGGTCGAAGCTCTCAGAGACCTGGTGAGGCCCTGCCCCTCAAGTTTCTGTCCTTTCCACAGCCCTGCAGTGTTATTTCCATAATGTTATTAAAAACCAATATGTGCTGGCCAGATGAGTGACACTTCGCAGTGATGGGGCTCGGCTCTGCTCCTCCAGGCATGGAGAACTTGTTCAATTATGTGCCACCCTGTGATGGGCCCAATCACAGCACACACATTAGCTTCTGATTATACCCTTGTTGAGTTTCTCTTGACAGGAAGTAAATGAATTTACCTCGTGTCACCTCTGTAGTTTGCAAGCAGGCTTGGCTTCTGATAATAGCACCTTTCATATTTTGTAAGACCAAGAAGCATTCGTGTGGTGGCCACTCCTTAGTGATCCTTTGTCTCAGCCTGGAGGTGAGCTTGAGCTGATTCTTCATGGGAGTGTTTCTTACTCCTGGGGCTTGTAGGAATCTAGCTGGGGGTTGGATGGTCAGCTCTCCCATAAGGTCACAGGCCTTAGCCACTGCAGCATGCACATCCCTGAATCCACACCCTTATGGTCTCAGGGCCTTGGGCAAATGACTGAATTTCCCTTGACCTTCCCTTCTACCTGTAAAATAGGGACAATGAATGATAGTAGTTACCTCACAGGGTAGGTGTCAGATTTAATGAGCTAATAAACCCAAAGCAGTTGTATGTGCCTGGCATATAATAAATGATACATCATGTTTTTATCATTAAAATATCTTAATATTATTTTGCTGTTGCTGTTATTATTGCTGTTGTTATTGCTTAGATTGGAACATGTCTTTGCTATTTCTAACTGTATGACCTTGACCATATCGCTTAACTCCCATGTGCCATGACATTTGTAAAATGGGGAAAGAGGAGTCTGTCCCTCGGTGCAGCTGCAAGGATGTCAGTGGGTTGACACAGGAAAGTCGTCTGAAGCAGCATCAGTGCAGGGCAAGTGTTGTGGGTTATTGTTGGTGACTTGCCTCCCTCAGCAAAGGGGTCAGTTGGGTGCTGTGGAGGCAGAGGGGTCTGTCCATGGTGGGTTAGGATTATGCACATAGGTCTTGCTTTGCATTTGGGACAGTAAGCATCTTGAGAGAAGAGTTTGTCCCTGCTATGCCAAATTCCCAGTTCTGCCAAGGAATCCTGGGGCAGACCAGAAAGGGAGGCAAGAACGGAGCTGGTGGTGGACCCAGCATTTCCTTCCAAAGCTTTTAGACCCAGCCGATAAAGCCAGTCATGAAGTGGACATGATTCCTGAGGCAGATCCCTCTCTCACTACCCCCGTCACCAGCCCCAACCTTCAGCAACTTTTCCTGGCAGGAGATCATGTCACCCTCCCCTCCCCTTCCCATCACAGGCATTTCAGAACACAAAGGGATCCAGCAGACTCACATCCAAGGAACTGTGACTGAGAGCCTGGGAAGGGCTTTCTCTTGACCTGGGAGAGGATAGGATTCCATCAGCACCTTTTCTGAAAACAAGCCAACCAACCTTTCCTTAACCATTTCCTTGGAGTTATTTGTTGTTTCATTTTTAGAGTTGACACATTTCTTGTCCCCAGTTAATTCCCAATGGTAAAGTCAGTTTGCTTGAGAGACCCCTGTACCGATGGGGCAATGGGGTAGTGAGGTTCCAGAAAGCCCTGGTCTTTTGATCGGATCTGAGGAGACGCAGAGACTGAGCAGGGCACAACCTCTGGACCCTTTCCCGCCCTTCCTGGCTGCCCTTGCTGGGCCTTCTGGGACACGGGACACATCTAGGAACCTCCATCCTCAAAGGAGTCCACTCCAGCCTTGTTGAGGTTTGAAGACCAAGATTAAAGGGTCCCACTTGGATCCCTGAGCCCACAGCCTCAGCCTAACCCAGTGGCTACTGTAAGAGCCTGTGTTTCCAAAAGAGCCTGACCCTGCCCTGTGCTGAACCTGGTGCTGTGCCTGCCAGAGATGTGGTCTTCAGAAACTTGGGAAAATTAGGCAAATTGCTGTGTTTCTCCACCGTAAACTTGAATGGGAATGAGGGAGGAGGGAGAAAAAGCCAGAAAAAATGGAGACACATGCAGAGAGATGGAGAAACAGAGAAAGGAGAAGGAAAGAGCTAGAGAGACAAGGAAATGAGAAAACCCTGAGAAATAATTGGGAAATGAGACAGACAAGCTCACAGAAGGACTTAGACCCAGAAAGGGAAAGTGGAAAATTGTCTTGACAGCTAACACATATTGAGAAGGTAGTATGTGCCAGGCACTGAGATGAACATGTGACATATCTCATTTAATCTTTGCAACAATTCTATGAGATAAGTGCTGTTGTCAACTTCATTTTACAGTGAAAACAACAGACATACAGAATGGTGAAGTATCCAAGATCACATAGCTTTTGTGGAGGAGTTAGGACTAGAATCCAGGTCAATTTGACTGCAAAGCCCATGTGCTTAACCTCCTGCAGAGAGGCCATGACCCTGGGACCTAAAGCATGGCAGAGCATCTCTGAGTCTCCCTGCACCCTGGACATTGAGAAGCACTAGTCATTCTGTTTTGTAGTACAGATGTGTTTATAAACAGACTCCAGGGAAGTCAGATGGGTAAGGATTATACCTGTCTCTCTTGACTTCTGTGTTAGTTAGAATTCCTTGGGCTGCATGTAACAGAGAGAAAAGCGTTTTTCCTACAACTAGAAGTCTAGATGTAGGGGTTTCTGGCACTAATGCTGCTGCTACATCATGTCAAGGTTAGCGTCTGTAGGATGTCAGGATTTCCTTGGCTTTTCACTCATGGCTGCAAGACAGATGGGCAGCTTCAGACTTTGGGTCCATTTCAAGGTAGAAAGAAAAGGGGGAAGGGCAATATCAGGTTAAGCTGTTCCCTCCTGCTTTTTATCAGACATCTTCCCCTGCAGAATATGTGGCGTGGCCACCCATAGCTGCATGGGAGACTGGAAGGTGATTATTCAGCTTTCCGTCTTCGAGGACAGGCAAGGTTGGACTCCACTTTGAGTGAGCCAGACTGCAGTGTCTGCCACCTTCCAACAAACCAGCCTAAACCCAAACCCACCAGTAACCCTCCCCTAGTGGAGGGAAACATTTAGTTCTCTTGGGAGTTGCAGGCAGGTCTTCGACTTGAGGCACCATTCTGAGTCAAGTTGGGTGGTGGGGAGGTAGAGTGAGGCAGGAGTGCCTAGCTCTGCTTCACCGTGGTGTTGCTGGGGGTAGGTATAAACACAGTCACATCTGTTGTGTCTGGAAAACCAAGACTGGAGTCTCTCAGCTCTCCAATGCCTGCTTTCCCTGTAGCCGATTGCAAGGCTCACATCCCAGGAAAGGCAGCAGATTAGATGAGCACAGGAGCAGAGAGGCTGGGAAGGTGGTGGAGGAGGGAGGAATGTGGGTTTGGCAGAATTTTCTAAAATATCACTTTATTGATTTGGAAGAGACACAAGGGAGGAAATATAAGAGACAAGTGATAAGACTCTCAGCCGAGATGGGCATGGAAGAACCTGCGTTTTCCCCCCCTTTATTGCACACCTATGGAGCTTTTCTAAGCATTAAAAAATATCACTTCCTTACCCCCTCTCCATGAGATTTTAATACCACAGGTACATTGTATATCTGTGTGTGTACTTTATATGTATCTGTGTTTATACATAAAGGAAGTAAGAGGTTTTTCCACTTTTCAATGTCTGCCATCCCGGAGGAGACTTTGCCCCCACTGAGAATACGTGCATGAGACACATCTCCAGAGACACATCTGGGCTTACTGGGGGAGGAGAAGAGCTGGTCCCACTTTGTCAAACTGTCTTGTAGACAAAGGGAATTGAGAAGAGTCTCATATTTCTTGAGCACCTGTTATGTACTCAGCACCAAGATAGGGGCTTTAGGTCTGACAACTCACCTGATGCCCAATTGCAGCTCTGTGTGGTCAGAGCAAGGGCCTCATTTCACAAATGACATCATCAAGATTTAGGGGTTACCCACTCCTTTGAAGAGATCCAGCCTGCCCAGATGAATGAGCTAGCACTATTCTAATGACAGGGCATGGTTGAATGTCAGATGGGTTCAGAGCTTGCAGGATGAGTGCAGAATAGGCTGGAGTCTGTAGTGGTCCTCCCTGGAGGAGATGGGGTGTGAACTGAGCTCTGTAGGACAGACAGATGCAGAGATGAGAAGGGGAGGCAGCACCTGCCAGAGAAGAGCAGGAGCAGAGGCTTAGGGTCTGTAAGGGCCTCTGGCTGCAGGGGAGGATTTTCCCTGAGAGCTGAGAGAGATGGAGGCAGAGCCCTCCTGGGCAAAGAGAAAAAGCCCCACCCTGGCATGTTTATTCCCCAGGCTCTGGTTGTGATGCAGTATTGAGCCAGGGATCCAGCCCAGCTATACTTAGCACCATTTCCAGAAGGCACGAGGGCGGGAGATAGGGATATAAAAGGCAGGAGTCTGGGGCTCCTCACTCAGAGGCTTCTAAAACCTGAGTGGCATTTTCAGCGTATCCCTGTGGAGGAAATCTCTGAAAGAAGGTAGCTGAGTCTGTGACCAAAGAGAGGCTCGAGTCCTGTTTCCTTTTCACTCTCAAGAGCCTTCAGGCTCACTCACCCCTTCCTTTACAGATACTTTGCTGGAGCTCCTCCTGACATGATTGTATTAGTAAAGAGAGGCACCAATAAAATGGCCCCCAAATCTCAGTCGGATTCTGCAGCAAAGGTGTATTTCTTGCTCGTGCTTTATGTTCTGTATAGGTTGTACTGAAACCCCTGCTTCTGGAGCCATTTTCCCCCCAAGATTCTTCATTTTAACTTCCATTTGCCATACTGCGGGAAGGAAACATGGAGAATTGTGCACAACTCTTAAAGTTTCTGCCAAAATGGGACATATGCCACTTCTGCTGATGTTTCATTGGCCAGTGTAAGGACCCATGGCTCAACCTAACTTCAGAGGGTGCAGAAAAATGTAATCCTGCTGCATGCCTAGGATGTGAAGAGCAGGAAATATTTGTCAACAGCATAAAACATGACCACAGTGATTATAATAAATGATTTTTCAATATCCAGTTGAAATGATTTTTCTGTTTCTTTTCGTTTTTTCTTTTTCTTTTTATTTTATTTTATTTTATTTTTTTTTTCTGACACAGAGTCTCACTCTGTCACCCAGGCTGGAGTGCAGTGGTGTGATCTCGGCTCACTGCCACCTCTGTTTCTCGGGCTCAAACGATTCTCCTGCCTCAACCTCCTGAGTAGCTGGAATTTCAGGTGTGCAGCACCATACCCAGCTATTTTTTGTATTTTTTAGTAGAGAATGGGTTTCACCATGTTGCCCATGCTGGTCTGGAACTCGACCTCAAATGACCCACCTGCCTCGGCCTTGGCATTGGGCCTCTCAAAGTGCTGGGATTACAGGCATGAGCCACCATGCCCAGCCTAGTGTTTCTTCTTTCTCTGTAATGTTCTGATGATCTCTCCGTCACTCATATTATGCTTGTCACTCATATTATGCTAAATATTTGTCATCCCAATTAAAGTCAAAACACTAGGGACAAAAGTCTGTTGAATGAGGGAACCACAAATGCTTATTGAGGATCCACTCACTGTATACCAGGCACAGTGCTAGGTACATAGAGCAAACTCCCAGTCCTACAAGGTGGTGGGTCTAATGAAGTGACAGATGACTTGTCTCCGAGTTCTGGAACATCCTGAGTATGTTCTCATCCCAGCACTGACTAGTCCACCTACTTGTTGATTCTCTAAGCTAGAATTGGCAGGTGTGGGAAGCTTCCAGAAAGAGATGACCGGTGACCTAGCACGGGCTCTACCCATAGCAGGAGCACAATGCATTCTTGACCTTCACAATGCTTTTGACAATGGTTTATCCATCTTCATCACACTTGTTCCTTTCAGTAGGGCAGATATTGTTAGTCCCATTTTACAGATGGGAAGACAGATTCTAAGAGGTCCATCAGCCTGGTCTGCTTAGTTCTTTGAGGATGAATGTTCATCTCTCTGGCTGTGTCAGCTGAGCTGGACCTGCCGAATTCAATCTTCCCATCACTCAGCTCCCAATGCCATCAGTCAAGTGTTCTCAAATTGGCGGAGCTTAAAAATGACAGCCATTTGAAATTGAGTAGAATTTGGTATTATTAAAATAGCATTCTAAATTTTAATCTTGTGCATCGACTTGTTAATAGCTTCTACTTTCACTAAAAATTGTGGGCCATGCTCACAGACATTCAATTTAAATACTGTCAGGCAAGACTGATTTCTCTTCCAACATTGCCAGATATTCTTTTTTTCCTTTCTTTGCATTCATCTTCCTCTTTTTTTTTAAAGCACTGAGTTAATTTTTCACTACTTGGAGATTTCACAGGGTATGAAACCTAGGGAAAAGAACATATCTTTGCATACAGCTCTTTTATTCTTTGTCTTCGGTTCTGTAGCCTTCTTTCTAGCCTATTTGTTGGTTAGGGCAGGATCCTCTGTGGAAGCTAGGTAATGGTTAATTTTCTGGGACAACTTTTCTTATCACTTCCTCCTTGTCATGATGCCAAACAAGTCTCGTAGTCAATATCAGCACCCTCCCCTGGATGTGTCCTTCCAATACTTAATCTCTCTAGTACTTAAAAAAATATCTGGAAGATGCTGGCCATCTCTGAAGGATGCTTCTGCCTTGCTGCTGGGTCCATTACTATTTTTTTCCCAACTTCCCCCTGCATCTGCTGTATCCATTACTGTTTTCCCCCTGCATCTGCTGTATCCATACTGCTGTATCCATTACTGCATCTCACCTAGCTTTCTTCATCCTCTCATTCCCATCCCAGTTTCTCACCTTGAACTAAGATTGCTGGAGTGGAAATGGAGGGCAAGGTTGATGAAGTGGAGGGTCGAGGTGTGATACAAAGCGAGGAGCATGGGTCTTGGAGTCAGACCTGACCGGGCTTGAATTTCTTGCTTTGCCCATTGCTAACTGTGTGACCCTGGAAAAGTCACTTAACCTCTTAGAGCCTTGGTTTTCTCACCTGTAAAATGAGGTTAGTGGTACCTGTCACACAGGGTTATTGTATGGATCCAATGAGAAAGGGTACATAAAGTGTGATGCTGAGTGCTGTGGTTAATGGCATCATAGCCAACTGGCCACTCTTTCCTCTTCTCCACCCTACAATTTCTGCACCCCAGCAGTTCTCAGGCCTGGATACACATTAGAATCACCTAGGAGCGTTTTAAAAAGGTGCCAACGTCCCTAGGCCTCACTCTAAACCAATTAAATCAGAATCTGGGAGTGTATGCTTGTGGCATCTTTACTTTTTAAATTTTCTCTAGGTGAGTCTGATGCATGCAAGGGTTGAGAACAACTTCAAGTCCCCAGGGTTGCCTGAAGCCCAAATACACTTTTCTTTTAAGATCAGAGGAATCTTATTTTAGTGCTTGTGGGCAAAGACCCAGATCTCTCATTAGCGATGGAATGGGATTTAACCTTCCCTGGCTGTGCCTAGGAGAAAGAGAAGAGGCTGTGGGGAACAGGGACTCTCAGTGGGTAAGCCCAGGGTTTTCTTGGGACACCTATGTATCCCTGCAACTATACCACTTGTGCTTCCGTAAGGATGAAGACAGGAGGAGGAGGAAGATGGGGAAGGAAAGAGGAGGAAAAGGAGGGAAGGGGAGAGGCTTCTCTCATGGGACCTTCTCCACATTCCTCTGACCGCTGAGATATTCCCCTCCCCAGTACTCTGAAAATCCTTTAGTCTAACCCTGAGGGTCCAATGTGTGACCAGTAGCCACATATGGCTGTTAGACACTTGAATATGGCTAGCCTGAATTGAGATGTGCCGTGTCATACACATTCCAAAACTAAGAAAAATAATATCTCATTAACGAAACTTTTAAAATATTGGATACATGTTGAAATTATATTAGATATATTGGGTTATACAAAATAGTATCAAAATTACCTTTACTTGTTTATTTTTCATTTCTTAATATGAGTAATAGACAAATTTAAATTAGCTATATAGCTCTCATTATTGTATTTCTGTCAGACAGCACTGGTTCAACCTGTTGTTTGACACTGAGTGTATGTTTCATGTGTAAATATGTCTCAATGCTTGCATTAGATGGGCAGTTTGAGAACAGAGACCTCAGCATCCCATTCATTTTCTGTCCCCCAAACACCTATTTTCAAATGCCTTGTACTTAGCAGGCAGTTGGTAAATGTTTTCTGTAATTGTGGATGATAACGGTGATGGTAGTGATGATTGTGGTAATGAAGAAGATGATGATGTAATAAAGCTCAAGTGGTATATTGGGGCCAAATTACAAAGATTTTTGTAAGAAAACAATGCAAGGTGGAATGGTTACATTTTTTAAGAAAAAATGTCTTCAAATACACCTTAATTTTGTATTAATGTACATATATAAAGACCCTTGATACACAGATCAAAACCATCTTCCATCATTTATATTTACAGACAGGGTGATTCTTAAAGAGTCTTACAGTGAACTCCCCCACAAAATGCTCAGTGAACTCCTGCTAGGGACCAGTTCTAGGTGGTGGGAGTAGAGTGGTAAGCAAATGAGATAAAAATCCATGCCCTTTGGACCTTACACAGCGTGTGAAAATAAACACATTTCCAAGTAAAGTGCTTACATGTCTGATAGTATAATAAGCAGCCTGGTGGAAAATCAAACAAGGCAAAGGAGAGAAGGTGTGGTTGGGGCAGGCAGGGGGCATGTGAAGAAGGTGAACAAATCTATGTGGGCTTGCTTGATCTTATTATTTCAGTAATTCACCTCATATGTTTCTTTATTCATTTATTCACTCAACAAATGCATCTACTGAAATCCTATTATGTGCTTCAAGCCATAGTGAGACAAGGAAGTGGGTTTCACCTCCCAAGGAGCGCACAGCTTACTCTCAGAAGCAGGAAAACGTGCCAATTACCCATCACACTCACATCCTCTCTAAAGTAGATCCTCAATTAGGCAACACTTCAGTAGCTGCGGAGTCTCTCCGTAGTAGTCTGAGGCAACACAAGTGCATCTCATCTGAAATATCCTCTAATGCAGGATATACTGGAGCTGTTGCCTAGGGAGATACCACTCAAGGAATATGGGTTCCACGAGCAAATGCTATGAAGTTCTAGTTATTATTTTGAGCCCAGAATGAGTTGAGGCCTAAAAATGTTGCCATTCCATTAAAATGTGTTAGTTTGAATTTAGGCACCAAAGTTATTTTTGATTTATAAGTGTGTGACTCGTTTATAGTGATGTAGCTTTGAGAGGACTGTGGGTTATTTGCCAGGTCATTCTTTTTCTTTTCTTTCTTTCTTTCTTTCTTTTTTTTTTTTTTTGGTAGACATGGGTCTCTCTATGTTGCGCAGGCTGATCTCAAACTCCTGGGTTCAAGCCTCCCAAAGTGCTGGACTTACAGGCATGTGCAAGACCATTCTTGATACAAGCTGTTTCTCACGCATTTGGTCCATAAAGAGAGACGACGACAGGCCCTCTGTCCAGGGCAATCCAAGGTATAGGACTCACATCCTACTCTGTGCCATCTATACCATTGCTATTTGCCTTCTGGAATGGGCTGGCAGAACCAGACCTTCCCTGACCAGATGAGGCCATTCTGGAGCTCCAGGCAGGAAGCAGAATGAAAACATGTGTTTATTTTACTAAGTAGCTGTTGCATGTGTTGGATGTAAGGGTCCCCCTTGCTTAAAGAGAAAAGAACCTAAGAACTTGCTCTTCATGCATTTCACCTTTAGAACACGAAAAGTTGTCTAAGTAGATTAACACACAGGTGCGTGAGTATGTGTGTTATAGTATAGATACTGCTAAAGAAGTCCAGTATTTCTCTGTATTAGTCTGAATTTTGGAAAATGGGATGAGGCTGATTAAGTGGCTTTCATCTGAGACCTGTGTACTTCTGTGGTTTTGTTTTTCTCCTTTGAATCCCTATCCTATCTCCTCTGGCCTCCTTGCTGTGATCCCATGGATGTGTTCAAGTGTACTGCTAGTTCCCGCCACTGCAAAACTCTCCTAGCTCTGCCTGGTGACCCCACAAATCCCCAGTGTTCCATGCCTGGTGCTCTGGGGAGGGAAGCAGATGGCAGGGCTGTCCATTCTGCCACCCAGGGAGGCAGGAGGTCAACTAGGGTAACAGCAGCAGGTGGGGAGGTGGGGTTTCTGGGCTGTGCGTGCAGGAGACAATGGATCATCAATGATCCCTGGGCAGAACAGCCCTCCTGGAACTAACACTGCTGGCAGAAGGTGGCAGCAGCTGGAGGCTGCTTCAGCTCTTGATCAAGCACAGAATAATGTTGGGTGAGTGGCTGAGAGTTGCTGCATTTATGAATTGTCACTCAGTGGCAGCACTGAGGTCCCCAAGCTCTGTTTACAAATGGGTTTTTGCTCAAGTGTTTCCTTAACTCAGAGCAAATCTCTCTTCTTTTTTTTCCTCTTATCCCCCAGCCAACTCCTGTGCACTGTTTAGGTCTCAGCTTTGGGCCCCAAAGTCAGGAAACGTGTTCCTCCTCTATGTTTCCTTACCCCTGAGTCCTCAGCCCGTCGTACTGTAAATGCTCTGTAATCTGTCTCTCACAATGGGCTGTGCCCTCCTAACAACAGGGACTGTAACTTGTTCCTCATTGCATTTTCAGGACCTCAAAATGTGTATCTAGTGCTGTCAATATTTGTAGACTTGAGTGGATCCCATCTATGTGCATGGTCTTAATTATAGACAAAAAGGAAGTAGCAGCTTGGGTAATCAAACAAGCAGATAATCCCCAATTTATTTCTTTAAGGCTTTGTAGTGCTCCCCAGGGCAATTTGGGACACGGGACAGGTTACCTATTTTGTATATATACATATATTAGAGACGAATTCTGGCTGTGTTGCCCAGGCTGGAGTATAGAGGTGCAATCATAGCTCCCTGCAGCCTCAACCTCCTGGACTCAAGGGATCTTCGCATCTCAGCCTCCCAAGTAGCTGGGACCACAAGCATGCGCCACCACACCCAGCTGATTTTTTTTTTTTTTTTAAAGATTTTATAGAGATAGGCCCATGCTTGTCTTGAACTCCTGGGCTCAAGTGATCTTCCTGCCTTGGCCTTCCAAAGTTCTGGGATTACAGGTGTGAGCCACTGTGCCTGGCCCATTGTCATATTTATTAAGTAAATATGAGGACTTAAGTGGTATTTGAATATTGATATTTATAAAATACCCTTCACTGCCTTCCTCTTCAGCATCATTTCATTCATACTGGCTCTACCTAGTCAAGACAGGAATGGTTCTTTATGGAAATGGCTATGTTTAATGGAAATTTGTATGTTTCACTGACCCATTGTTGCCATGATGCCATATATCATAAAGCACTTTTGTATAAATTAAATATAAGGATAAGAAAGTTATTGCTCAGATTAGATATTGTATTCCTCATGCTCAGACCTGCTGCCAGTGTCAGAGGCCTGAGAGTATGCCAGCTGGGGTGAGCCAGGCCAGTGTGGGATTTAAAAGTTCTCTAGATAAGCCACATGTGATGATTGAGCTCTCTGCTGTTCAGGCATGTGATTGGCAGGTAAATGGGGGGTGGGGAGAAAGGCACTGGAGTTTGGTTGGAGCCAAACTCCATGTGTTTTACGGCCTCCCTAGTTTAGATTCCATGTGGCTCTGTACATTGGAAAGGGAATGGGGCTCCCCTAACAATAGTAATAATAACAATAGCACCCTCCTGTTTAATCCCATCTCTGTGCCAAACACTTGGTTCAGTGCTCTCTCACATTATTGCACGCTCCAGCATCCTGAATGGAAAATAGTATTTTCATTTTACATGTGAGGAAACTGAGTCCTCATAGGTTAAGTGACTTTACTGAGGTCATATAGGTAGTAAGTGGTAAGATTCAAGTAGAGTTCTCCCTGGCTGCTTTTCCCACTAAAGCTTGCTGCCTGGAGAGCCAACCTGGGATGTTCTGATTTTGCCATTCACTGATAGCTGTGTGACTTTTAGCAAGTCATGTCACTCTCTGGGCCTCAGCTACCTTTCTGTATAATGGGGAGGTCACTAACTGCCTGCTTTGGAGGGATGTTAAGAGGATTGAAGGAACCAAGGTGCATAGCAGTATTTATGAAACTATTGTGAGTTCCAGATAAGGAGGGGTCATTGCCATTGTTTGTATTTCATCCTGACTCCTGGAGGCTTTAGGCTGTGGGCTGGGAACACTGAGCTAATATTGAACATTCTTTCAAGGAGCAAGGCAATGGAGATAGTGACCTTGGTGATCTGCACAGCTTGTGTGAGCCCCGTGGGCTCCTCTAAAAGCTGACAGAATGATGAGGAAGTGAGTAGGGGTGGCCCCAAGCATGGCTGGGTAAGGGAGTGGAGAGTGGCTCTGTTGTGATGTGGACTGGGGGTATGTAAGCTCTCTGAAGCTCTTGTGGGAATTGTGGCCATTATGTTTTTACTGTCTCCCATTTTAAGAAATTTCTGAATTCTTTTTGTGGTAAACTCAGTGGGTGGGTGGGTGAGTGAACAAACTTTCCTCAGCTCTTACGTGATATGTCCAGTTTTCTCAGGCAGGGGACAGAAGGGGTTAGATATTAGAAACACTACAAAGAAAGGGCACCTGTGCAAACCAATATGTGGTTACGTCTAATTCAGAACAACAATAATAATAACAAAACTAATCATAATATTAATAATAACATTTATCCTTACTGGGGTTGTACAATGTGGCAAGCACTTTCTAAGCTATTCAGGTGCATTATCCTATTTAATTTTTATAATAACTTTATGAACTAAGTATTATTTTTATTATCATTTTTATAGATGAATAAACTGAGGGACAAAGAGGTGAAGCAATTTGCCCAAGGTCTTATCCTGATTAGTGACGGATTTAGGATTGGAATCAGAGGTTAGGATTGAAATCTCAGAGCCTTGCTCCTACTAAATATTTTCTGCCAAATCTTCGCAATAAATGAGAGAATAGAAGAATTAAATTCATTTCAGGATAGGAGACTCATGTTCAATTTCTTATTATCCAAACCGACAGAGGGGAGGTATTTTAGTTCATTTGAGCTGCTATAATGAAAATACCTAGACTGTGTGGTTGAAGCAAAAACATTTTTTACAGTTCTGAAAACTGGGCAGTCCAAGATCAAGGTGCTAACTGATGTCATGCCTGGTGATGGCCTACTTTCTGGTTCATAGATGGCAGTCCTCTGGCTGTGTCCTCACATGGCAGAAGAAACAAGAGGGCCCTCTGAAGTCTCTTTTTTAAAGACACTAGTCTCATTCATGAGAGATCCTTCTCATGACCTAGTTACCTTCCAAAGGGTTTGCCTCCTAATATCACATTGGATGACAGGATTTCAACATATGGATTTTGAGGGGACAAAACATCCAGACCATAGCAGTAGCCAAAGATCACACAAGTGATTTGTGTTATTTCTGGTATGCATCATGAAGGGTTTTTTGATGATTTTAGAGTCAGGGGCATAAGAGGTGGGGAAGCCCAATTACTAAAAAATATAGATATATATTGGCCGGGCGCGGTGGCTCACGCCTGTAATCCCAGCACTTTGGGAGGCCGAGGTGGGGGTATCACGAGGTCTAGAGATTGAGACCATTCTGGATAACATGGTGAAACCCCGTCTCAGCTAAAAATATAAAAAATTAGCCAGGCGTGGTGATGGGCGCCTGTAGTCCCAGCTACTCTGGAGGCTGAGGCAGGAGAATGGCATGAACCTGGGAGGTGGAGCTTGCGATGAGCCAAGATCCTGCCACTGCACTCCAGCCTGGGCGATGGTGCAAGACTCCATCTTAAAAATCAAAAACAAAAACAAAAAATATGGATATATATTTATTCTCAATAATTTTGTTTATTTGAACTTGATGCCAAAGAGTCTTTCTGTTTTCTCCTTGGAAATGTCTCAGAAGTCATGACCTCCCATATGTGTTTTCTTCTGTTATCTTTTATTGATACCATTTGCATCAGAAAAGGTCTTCAACTATTTGCAAAATGGAAAAAGAAAAGTCATGGCCACCGTCAGTCTATGTCCACTTGTCTCTTTCAGGACCATGGACAGGGGCTACAGTGTCTGAGTAGACAAACTTTTAGTTAAGCTACACCTGTGTTCTTGGCTCAGTTTATCTTCTTTGAGGCATTTTTTTTTCTGACTTTTATAGAATGTCACACTAGCACTGCCTGAGCATACACCTGCTGACATCAGAGTGGATGACGTTTCAAACATTTTCCAAGGATGATCTGCGAATGGATAACTGGTCCTGTGTCCTTGTTGGGACTTAACAGTACTGGCCCTCTGCCTTGCAGTATGACCTGACTGCCTGAGATTTTAGTGTGGTTGGTGCCAAGATTTAAAGGAAGTGATAAGCACTTACTTGTTCTTCAGCATCATTAAATGATGATGATAACATGGGTGATGACAATTACATATCTACTGAGTGCTTACTGTGTGCCAAGTACTGTTTTGCATGCACTGTTTTGTTTAATTCTCACAACAATCCTTGGGGATATGAATAGTTTTAGATGAAGAAAATGAGACACAGAGAGATATTTTAAAATGTGCAAGATAACCCAGTTATGTCATAAACAGTGGAGCAGAGTCCCACTTTACCTTGAGGTCATGCTGTGTGCACCCCCACAAGGTCCTCAGGCTGGAAAGGGAGGGGCTGACCTCTTCAGAGTGCCTATTTGTGTGCTTCGTGAATGTCAATATACTCAATGCCTATTTCCTGGGGTTGTGTTGAGACGAGAATCCCCACTTTATAGTAGAAGAAACTGAGAGAGCATTTAAGTGGCTTACCTAAGATGGCACACACTATATATAGAGAAGCCAGATTTGTCTGTCTTGAAACTTTTTCTTTTTTTGCAGTGGGCTATTTATTATTTATTTCCCAGATGGCTCTTTACACCATTGTGGACAGTCCTACCTTACAGTGGGGTCTGATTTCTCACCTTATAGGAGGATGTGGTTGATACTTGACAAGATTTGATGCTGGCCAGGCACAGTGGCTCACGCCTGTAATCCTAGCACTTTGGGAGGCTAAGGTGGGCAGATCACCTGAGGTCGGGAGTTCGAGACCAGCCTGGCTAATATGGTGAAACCCCGTCTCTACTAAAAATATAAAACATTAGCAGGACATGATGGTGGGCACCTGTAATCCCAGCTATGCAGGAGGCTGAGGTAGGAGAATTGCTTGAACCTAGGAGGCAGAGGTTGCAGTGAGCTAAGATCGCACCACAGCATTCCAGCCTGGATGTGACAGAGCAAGACTCCATCTGAAACAACAACAACAACAAAGATATGATGCTCAGTCTCTTCTTCTGCTTGGGATTCAAGCTTGTCTAGACAAGAAGGTGGTGATGCTCTCGATGACAGGGATGGCAGGTGAACTTGTCTTATGTGTGAAAGTGTGGGCCCAGAAGCAAAAATGGGTACGCCATGCGGAAGGGTTAATAAGCACTTCCAGTCTGGATCATTTTGCTGCAACATCTGCTGCTAACCCACTGCTGGGAGAGGGAATGCCAATTGTAGTGCTGCTGGAGTAGACTTTAAAACAAAACATTTATGTGTTGAAGTGAGGACTGGCATTCTGTTGTTTGGATGACATAAGTCCCAATTTCTGCCATTTCCCCATTGGTGTGCTTGCATTTTGGGACCCAGGTATGCTGGGAAGGGATGACCCATATGGATGGAATGTAGGCTCACTTTGGTGTGGACTAGTCTCACTGATAACCACACAATTGTCATTGCTAGAAAGGACTACAGATCATTCTGGAAAACTCACTTATTTATAGCTAAGGAAACTGAGGCCCAGACTGGAAAAACAGGAATCAAAGTCCACATTTGACTTTGAATCCAATGCTCTTTCCCTGGTAACATGATTAATACCAATAACATGAAAATATTATCAATAGCATTAATATGATCAGTAAAGCTTCCACCAGAAGTACAGCATTGGGCCATACGTTTTAAAGTTTGTCAAGACCACTATAAGCAGTGGCCCTTTTCCTCAAAGAGGGAATTGACATTCTGGGTCTTGCAATATAAAACAGAGAGATATCACCATCATCATCACTGTCACCACCACCACCACCACCCTTGTCCTCATCATCAGACAAATCTATTTTCAGCACCTACTGTGTGCCAGGCTCTGTGTTATGAGCTTTATTTATATTGCATCATATTTTAAAATTTATGACAAATCTGTTATGAACCATCCTTGCAGATAAGGTCCAGAGGTATAACTATTACAAAGCCTTCCGTTATGAATTTCCACGTGGGGGATGCAGTTAGAGAAGACAGAACAGTGTAGAGGCTTCATAGTGGTGACACTTGTCGGGGAACCCGAGCTAAGCTCCAAAGAGTGATTAGGACAGAGAAAACAGATGAGATGAGGAAGACAGTCCTGTCAGGAGCAAACTGAAGGATTTTTGCAGTGAGGGAGGTTGTGGGTTAGACTCAAGGACAATTTGTAGAGAGGTCTAAATAAGGAATGAATGGCTTCCAATCACTACTGAGCACATTTCCTGTTCCAGACCCCGTGTAAGGCACTGGGCGTGCAGAGGTAAGAGGCATAGTTCCTGTTCTTAGGAATGGGCGAGAAGACACCAAAGCAGTCAACCCCCATCCTGGATAATAAGGGTTGGGCAAAGGGTAAACTCAAAGGACCATGTGAGTTCAGAGGAATGGGGTCAAACTCATTCCTCGGTGGCTTGCTAAGGGTTTGGCTTTACATTAAAAGCCAGAGGGAGCTACAGAAGGATTCTAAGTTAAGGAGTGACCTGGCTAGATCATCTAACTGGGGAGACTCTGCAGATACTATGGAGAATGGTGTGGAGACAAGGAGACCTCTTGGGGCAACAGAGGTAAGCACAGCAAAGCCCCCCAGCAACAACACCATCAGTGACAATGCAGAGATAAGGCAGAAAGGAGCGATCATGAGAAGTTAATATGGATAGGGACTTGGTGGAGGAAGGAGTGGGGATGGGCCAGTGGGCATCCATGGGAAATGCATTTGGAGCGTGTTCTGTTGGTAACTGGCCTTGAAGGTCGTCCTCCCTCTTTGCCTACCTGTTCTTGGCTTGTGAGTAAGTACACGGAGAACATCTGTTAGTGCCATCCCCTGGCTTAATCAGCTGCCCAAGCTGTAGCCCAAAGCCCAGAGCTCCCCCAAAGTCAGAGCTTGAGGCTGTCCCGGGATATCACTACATGCAAAGGCTGATTCCCCTCTGTGGTTGGACTGGTTGTGTTTGCATTTACTCTGCCAGTCACACCTGCTCTCCTCAACTCCCAGTGCTGAGCCTGGGTAGCTGGTGAAGGGCAGACTTCCTGGAGCCTGAACTCACTGTAGCAGGGAAGGAGGGGAGAGGCACAGCTAATGCCAAGAGAATATTAACTTGACATTTAGCAAAAGGGTGAATCCGTTTATTGTGATGTAACAATGAGGCATTTGCATCCTGAGTCACCTTCTGTTTTCCTATTGTCTTTGCTCCTCAGTGGTCAGGCCAGGCTGCAGTCTTGACAGTTTAAATCAGCATGGTAATGAAAGGGTGGCACCTAGTCAGTTCGAAATAAAAAATCAATCTCTCTCTCTCTCTCTCTCTCTCTCTGACACACACACACACACGCACACGCACGCGCGCTCACGCACACACATACACACACATACACACACACACACAGAGTCTCTAGAGCTATACTGAGTGTTCAGAAGTTCCTCTCTCCAGCTCCTTCCTTGATACTCTTAAAATTGTAGTATCACAACCCAGATAACTTGGAGGTCTGGAATGGGGCCTCCTGTATTCCTTCTGTTGCCTCCACCATAGCCTGGCTTTCCAGCTACCAAAAAAACCCACTTGTAGGCAGGAAGAAGCATGAATTGAACTCCTGATGCATACATCTAGGAATGCTGAGAATGTGACAAAAAAACTCTTACCCAAGCTGGTCATAGTAGCACCAAGCTACTCTGGAGGCTAAGGTAGGAGGATCACGGGAGTTTGAGTCCAGTCTGGGCAGCATAGTGAGACCCTGTTTCTATACAAAAGAAACAAAAAGTAGACATTCAGGATGAAAATTTAAAAAATCTAGATAGTTTCATAAGTATTTTAGCATTGACAGGGCTTGTGCGCTTTTATCATCTCACAGTGGTATAGTGAGCTGGTGGGAGAGGTGTCATGCTAGGAGAAAAAGCTAAGACGTAGGCTCTTGGATGTTTATGATGTGCCAGGCTTGGTACTGGGTACTTTAATGGCATGATATCATGTAATACTCACTAGGATACAACGGAACAGGTCTGGTTTTTCCATTTTACAGGACACTGGAAAAGTTTAAGAATGTTTTCAGCTGGGAATTGGCAGAGCTGGGAAGGAAGCCATATCTACCTGACCCTGGAGTGGCCACTCCACTACTGTGGGTGGCATGGACAGGTCTGGAGAGTGGGCACAGTATCCAGTTGGTGCCATGCTCTCTGCTCTCCCTCTACTCCAGTAGCCTGCAGTGGCTTGTGATGAAGCAAGATGTTCTGGAGAAGAAGGAAACACTCTTTTGCTTCTGTGCCCATCCCTACCACCAGAATCCCCACAGAAGATATTACTTCTTACCCTCTTCTTTTTCCCAAATTGGATCTGGTAAATCAACATCTGAATACCGACCTCAGGATCATTTAGAAGCTCACAGAATGTTCTCTCTAGAAATTGCCTCCAGGCAGGATTTACCTATGACAGTCTTGGCCAGTGGATGGCTCTATATATTTACACCCAGTTCAAACTCTGGAACACTCCTATCCCTGAACCCCTCCCCATCTCCCAGGTCCCTCCCTCTATGGCAGGAGAAAGATCCAACAAGCCTGACATGGAACTTGACTGCTAAGGTTTATAGTGATACAGGAGGCAGGAGAGAGAAGTAGAAAACACATATAAATACATCTCATATACAGTGTAACTTATCTTCAGTTACTAAATTAGCACTCCTTGCTCTCCCTACCTATACGCACATTGATATCACTCCTCTTGCAGCTCAATAGGTATGTGGTGAACCTCTTGCCATAAAATTATACTCCTGTAAAGTGGTGGACCTGAGCACAGTTGGGATGGGGACAGAGGAAATCTCACAGATCCAAAGCTGAGTCCTGCTCCTCTAGACTCTCAACTGGGTTCCCAAGCTGGCGTGGATAGAAGGGGCACAGCTTACAACTGGCAAAGGCTTTGCTCTTTAGAATTTGTCCCCCACCTCAAACTCACTTTTCTATGCCTAAAAATATTCTTCCATGGAGTTCTACTTGTCACTAAAGGAAAGATTCAACTCCTGAGAGTCTTGGTGCCCAAATGAGGGGACCTATTGCTTCTTTAATGTACCAGTCTGTCCTCAACATGGAGACCAGTTTCAGCTCCTTTGCCTACCATCAGATGTGGGTGCGAGCCCTGTATTCTGCTAAGCTAATAGAATGCCTATGTCCCTACTGGGAGGTGATGAGGAAGTATGCATCCAGCAATCTATGGGAATGTCAAGGCCACATCCCCTTTTTTAGAGAGAGGATGCAGTGTGTTAAAATAGAAATAGTCGACATGAAAAACAGCTGTGAGGTTATGAATTCTGATCTTGGTTTGGTCCCAATCAATTACATGGTCTCAGTTCTCATTTAAATGCTGAATAAGTCAATCTTCAGGGGTAAATTCTTTCAAAATGTTCATAAATTGTGAAATCCTAGTGTTGGTGGGGACCTTGGATATTCCTCTAGGGCAATGACTGCAAAATATGACTGTGCATCGGATTGCCCGGTGATGCTTGCTAATATGTCAATGCCCAGGCTCTAGCATAGAGTATTTAGGCTCTAGCATGGGTATTTTTTTTAAAACAGTCGGTCCTCCTTCCAGTGATTGGGAACAATGACCTGGTTTATCTGCCAGCTCACAGGTAGAGGAAAATTTGCCATGAAATCTTCCCAGCATGGCTACTCTTGGCCAGTCCTCACTCCTTTCCCCTCATTGACAATTTTCATTCTGTTCCTAAGGAGAAGGGCTCTTACCAAAAGGTCAAAGTGACCCACCTCTGGTCCACTCTTTCCTTCGCAGAGCATAAGAAGTAGTTCTGTCTGGCACTCCTGGAATAGTCATAGGACAGAGAAAAGAGAGGGAACTTTTGAGTTCTGATAAACACATCTGTAGCACACACCTTGTGAGCTGCTCAGTGTTCTGTATCCTCTTGTCTCTTCGGGTGATTTGATGATGAAGTTGGAGCATGGTCTTCAAGGGCTGGAATCCAAGAGTTTCTAAATGGAGTAACGACATCATGAAGTCTCTTAAAATCACTATGTGGTAACTAGTGTAAAGAGATATTTAATAACCGTCAGATACTTGTGGACTCTCCCATGCTTCCAAGGCCCCTTGTTGTTGAGTGGACTGTGCACAGAAATAATATGTGTCTCTCCTAGTCCAAGTTAGTAAAATACTTCTGCCTGCTTCTCCATGCTCTCCTTTGGCCTTTCATGGTGATTGCAGAGGCCATGCATTGAGATTGTAGACCACAAGATACAATCAGCTTGAATCTCTGAGTCATCTCTTTAAAAGAAGCTGTGTTGGAGAGTCACCAGACCCAAAGTGACTTTTCCTGAGTGAGAAGTAAGTGTTTAAGTGTTATGACTTTGAAATTTTAGGTTTTAGTTGTTACTGCAGCATAACCTTATCTATCCTGATTAATGCAGTTGGCATCATCCTGAAACATACTCCCTTGTGGATGAAGCTTCTAGTTCTTGGCATGTTTAGGTTGCTTTTCCTGCTAAAAACTGAATGGAACTAGAACTTTCTAGGAACCCTTTCGAGTTACAGTAATGATTTACTGAAGCAGAAAGAACGTGGTTATTTTGAGTATCAGAAGAAAAACACAAAACAAAACAAATTTAGGATTGTTGTATTCCCCCAAGAAAGGAATTAAAAATAGATTCATATGGACAGGGGAAAGAAAACCAACAACACTGCCTGATCTAGTGTGGACATGTTCTTCGAAAGTATTAATTGCACATTCATGCCATTTAAAAATATTAATTTAAATGCACACAGCTTGTAAATCTCTTCTTATTCTGTCTGCTGGATGACTTGGGACAAAGCGAGCTGAGAATTAATTGATTAATAACAAGCTGTGACCTGTGTGTGTGGTTTTACTGACAATATCCTCAGGACTTGGGCTTCTTGGAGCCATGCTTCTGTCAGTGGGAAAAGTGCTTTCCTCTTTAGAGAATGTTACCACTAAGCAGAGTTATCTAATCTGATGCTTTCTCCTCTGGGTATGGCAGAAGTCACTTACTTGAGAATGGATACTGATGCGTTATTTTTGGAGCTGTGTTTAGGAGATTTATTTGGCACATATGGTATATATTATAGAATGGCATGTAGGGTGAAGCCAGGGATTCCACAAAGAGCCTTCTGTCCATTATGATCTATTGCATACTGAAAATTTCCACTCTGAGTAATGCATATCTTTATACTAAACATATATCATTCTCAGAAGTTGTTAGATTAAATATAAACATCTTGCCTATGGAAGGCAAAATATTAAGCTGTTAGAGACATGCATTTGGAATTTTCTTAGAAAGGCCCTGAAAGAATAGGACACAAGTCAGACACATTTTGATGGGGGACGTGAATGAGGGAGATGAACCACTGAGGACAGAGTCTTGCACGAGCAGAACATTGTAGTGGAGGAACTATCAGCTCAACAGCACAGATTCCTGGAGGCGGACAATGACGTGGGTTCCAGGGATACAAGATTTGGATTTGTTCAGGACAGGCCATGAGTGCCTGCCTTGGTGTGTTATAAAGATTCTTTGTGGCTGGTTTATTTCACATTCAACACAGGATTCTTGAATGTTTTAGAAATGTGCTTGGGTTTTTTTTTCTGTAACTCCTAGGCTAGAGTTACATCATATCATATTTAGTTCAATGTGTCTGCTGTTCTCAAGTGTGGTGGTGCTGGCAGGTAAGAAGGAAGAAGTGAGGCAGGGGAACACATACCTGTGTGCATCCTGGCCCAGGGAGTGGGCTGAAAGGAGGGCAGGAGTGGGCTGGCCTGCTCAGGCTCCCACTACTGTATGGCAAGAAGGGTTTGACCCAGAGAAGCAGAGCACTGAGAGCCACAGAAGCTCCCTCTTCCTTCTTCGAGTGTGCCTGGGGTCTCAGCCTCAGCTTTGGCACTCAGAGCCACATTCCAATCAGGTTCTTAGGGGAGTAGCCCTGTCTTTCCTTGTAGAGAAACCTGCATGAAAGTTTAGGGGACTTCACTTTCTTCTTCAAGGCATCTTATGTCCAAATTAATCCTACTGTTTCCTGTGTCCCCACTGTTTTGACACTTACATTTTTCATGCACTTCCCAGAGCATATTTCTTTTGTGCCAGACACTCTTTCCCCAGAATTCTTCTTGGGGTCTCCACCATTTTGTTTAGAAAAAGTATGTTGATGAGTGTCATGGCATAAGGGGTAAGACCTCAAGGAAAATGCTCCACCATCAAAAGATGCCATAACTTTCCATTCACAGAGTGTAGATTGTGTTACCTGGAGACTCTTTTGTTTGGTGAATGCCCACCTTGGTTTAGTGTGAAAGTCTGACTGTAGGTCAGAGCAGAGCAGAATTGTTCTGCATCAAAGAGGGCAATATCTGTCAAGTGAGGCCATGCTCTGCTGCAGTAACAGACAACCCCCACAGTGGCATAAAACAAGAAAGGTTTATTTTTTGCTCAATAGAGTATATATCAGTCATGAAGGTAGGGGGCCAGTAGGAGGGTGGAGGCTCTTCATCAGAGTCACTCAGCAGACCAGACTGATGGAAACTTCCTCTTGGTGTTTGCTTCCAGCACCATCCCAGTAGGAGGCAGTGGTGAACAGCTCTGGCTAAGAGCTTCCATCCAGAAGTGTCACACATCATGTGGCTCACGTTACATTGGCTAGAGCAAACCACTCAGCACTCAGCCACACTTAACTTCAGGAGACTAGAAAGTGCAATCCTATGATTGCCCAGAAAGAGGAAGCAATAGGAATATTTGTGAATATCCTTAATGATGTCTACAGAGGGTGAAGACTGCTCTAGTGAAAAGGTGAGGCTTTTGGAGGGCAAGTGAAGGACTTGGGCTTCTTGGAGCCACCTTTCTACCTCAAGGAACTCTGTGGGGAAAGGTCAGGGAAGGAAATCCTTGGTTGTGCTTTGTCCTGGAAGGAACTAAGGCAAACTCAAAATCTTTTGGAGCCATTTGCCATGAGATGTGTGATTTAAATTCCTTTTCTGCCTTACCTGTGAAATCTTCAACGGTCAGTGTTGTTCCTTTTTGCTTGTATCTGGAGCAATGGGGTGAGGTGGTGATGGGGTGGGATAAGGGACAAGAGGGAGAAGCTGAAAAAAGTGTAACCTTCAGGATACAAGTTATTCAGGGCAAAACAAGAGGCTCTATACATGGGCCTAGGCACTGGAGAAGCCAGAGACAGCTGACACCTGAGTTAATGTACCTGTTATTTTTCCTCCTAGCTCATAAATTCCTCAAGGTTAAGGATGGTTTCTTATTTATATGTATGTTCTCCGCAGAGCCCAAAACTACTCTGGCCTCAGTAGGTGCTCAATTGCTTGAGGCATGTTTGTGGGTGAATGAATAAACGAGCAAATGCGCTTCTGCCTCTTTCTCTTGTGTGCCAAGGCTTGCAGCGGGCCAGCAGCCAGGGGAGGAGGTGGGGTGGGCCATCTCTCTCTTTGCTCAGAAATCAACTTGCCTAGTTGTGCATCCAATCTTGACTTCTAAGCCAAGGAACGAAGTCTCCAACTGCTCTCAGAGTAGGATACAAAAACCTTCCTCAGCTCTTCTCACCTGTGCTTAGGGACATTTGGCCCTTGGTGAATAGGTCCACCAAGATACCAAGAGTTGGACAGCAGCATAGGAGACTAATTTCAACTGTTCTGAAGGAGGGTGAAAAGAAACACTTTCACAAATCTTCTAGGATGTGAGTACAGACTGACCATCAATTCATTTGTTTATCAAACATTGAAAGGGTGCCTACCAGCTGCCTGGTTCTATGTCAAGAGCTGGGGCTCCACCTTTCTGTAAGATGTGGCCTATGAGTGCAAGCTGCTTTCATACTGGAAGGTAGGATGATAGGTGAGCCACCTTCTACAAGTGGAGAGCCATGGGATCCTCTGGTTTTGCCTCCACAGTACAGTCCATGGTGGCGTGAGCTGTAACAAGCACAGTCCATGGCAGCATGAGCTGCAGAATCCAACACACGTGGATTTCAGCACTGGCTATGCATCTTGCATCTGATCTTGAGCCTCACGTTTAACCTCTCTAAGCCTCTATTTTCAACTCTGTAAAAAGGCAATCACAGTGCTTAATTGATAGCTTGTTGTGCAAATGAAAAGTGAAAATGCAGGTAAAATCCTAAGCTCAGTCACAGAGAAAGCACTTAGTGTCAGTCAGTATTGCAATATGATGATGCCAATATTATTAATGATAATCTGTCTAAGTTGGAGTGTCCTCACCTAAAAATAGTACCTCTGTCACTGAGTCTATGGTAATTACATGAGATAGTATGAGATACTTAGCACTTTCTGGGTACAGAACAATAGCGAGTAACATTTACCCAAGACTTCTTTTGTAAATGCCTCTCTTCCATCACTACTGTCTCACCTGGGGCACTTGGGAGCATCCAGATTGGAGATGTGGGCTCAACCCAAGAGTCAAGCAAATAATTTCTAGTTTTTGGGATGCCTTAAATAAAACTGTGAATTTCTAAGTTCCTCAGGCTGGAAATGGCTCACCGCTGGTGGGATCATTAAGAGTGCCAGCCAGATCTGATTGCTGCATTCAGAGGTTTATTAATATCACCTCAAATTTATCTTTTCCGATGAGGAAATTTTGCCAGCATCTGACAAAAATGAAATGTACAGCGGCCTTGTGCCAACAAGCGTCCTCTTCCTGCCATCGGCTGTTAGCAGAAAGCCAGTGCAGTGGGCTGCTATGGGGCTAATAAAAATATTAGATGAAAATGGGCTTCGCATCTTCAATTAGGAATTTGGGCTTCCAACCCTTCTCTTCAGACTCCCTTCCCCACAACCAGGCTATGATAATAAATTTCAGAACCTCATCTCCCTCTGAGAGTGTGGATTCTCTCCCCAATGAATCCTCCAATACTTATCTGAGCATAACACTCCCGATGAAACCACACTTGTCCCTTCTAAACACTTCAATGAATTCCGCTTATCTTCCAGTCTAGAATGCAATCACAAAAGAATATCAATGAGAGGCATGAGTGGAGCTGGCTACAAATGAAACATGACAAAATCTTGGTGGAGTGCAATAGGGTTTCAGCAAGAAGGATCCCAGGTTGCGCTTCCCAGGTGGAAGTGGGTTCCTTAGACTACATTTGCTGAGTCAGGTGGGCACCTGTGGCCAAGTGGAGAGACCCTTCAGGGCAAAGGAACCAGACAATGTCTCCAAGGCAGTCTTGAGTTATCCTGCTGGGGCCTGGCAGTTGGCGGTCTGAGTGGTAGGGGGTGATTGGGAAGGCTTTACTGATATGTGACGCTGTGTGATAGAGTCAGGAGCAAGGAGCTTTGGAAGCTTCTAGCTCCAAGGCACCTTCAGTCCTTTATAGAATGTCCAGTGTCCCCATTTTACAAATAAGGGCATGACCCAGAAAGAAGTCACTTGCCCAGGGTCACACAGCAAGTCAGTGTGGCAGGGCTAGAGCTAGAATGCGTATCTGGCTTCTCTGACCAGCAGTCTTTCTCCCAGACCATATCCCTACCTTCCTTTATGTGGTTAACTTTATTCAAGCTCTTTCTACCTACCAAGCACCTGCTTTCTCTCCACCAAGCAGTGGATGTCCTCCTTTGACCTTCATAACAATCTCATGAGAAAGATCCTCTTGGTGCTTTGGTTTGACACTTGCATCATGAAGATGGGAAAGTTTAAACGACTTGCCTAAAATTATTGGCTGAGGTGGTGGATTCAGGGTTCCAGCATAGACAGACAGCTCTAGAGTCTTCCTTGTAATTAGCAGGCTAAACCAATGCTTCTCAAAGTGGGGTGCCTGGAGGAGCAGCATTACTTGGATCTTAGAGGTGCAAATTCCTGAATCAGAAACTCTGAGGGTGAAGCCAACCCTCTGTACTTGAACAAGCCCTCCAGGAGAGTCCCATGCAGGCTCAAGCTCAAGTTTGAGTTGGCCTAAACTACTTAAACTGGTAAATCTTCCATATTTTCAGTGAGTCTTCTTTTTCATGCTTTGTAAACCAAATTGCTGACTTCCCAAACCTGAAGACATTTCCAAGGTCATCGTTACTTTTCAGCAGCCCATTTTCTGGTGGCCTGTTTTAACCATGGGATTATTTAGAAAGACTGAGATTGGCACAGGTTCCCTGCCACCTAGCGGGGCTCCTGAGCTTGAAGACAGCAAAACTGGTGTTGTTGAACCTTCTGTTGGCCAGAGGGGATTTTGAGAGTACTGTCTGCTGTCATGTGGACTTGGAAAAGTTGGTCCAGTCAAGTGGAAAATTAACAAACCAGAAAGGAAAGGGACACAGTATTCAAGACACCAAATGCTCATTGCAACCAGGGAGCCTCCAGACTTCTAAGCATTGCTCTTCTAAAACCATGAGGAATCCCACACTGGAGATATTTTCCTCTTAATTCAACAGATATTTATCTTGCACCCACCAAATGCCGAGTACTTTGCTTAGCACTGGGAATATAAAGATGAAGGGATATGGTCCCTGCCTACAGAGAACCCGCAGTCTAAAATGATTATCTGGTGATGGGATCCTCCACTGGGGAAAATGCAGTGGCTTTCACTTGATGCAGTTTATGATGTCTGGCTAATAGACTGTCACATAAGAACAAATCCCCTGATTATCCCATTGCCAATGGGTGGCACTGCATTCTAATAAAGGCAGCACTTCTTTGGTGGTGTGGGGGAAAACAATTGCAGCCCAGTGCAGGAGAGCCTGATGAAGTCTTCATTATTTAATGAACCATGTCGTATGAACAGCTGTGGTGTAAACCAGCCAGGACAATTATGCAAGTTGGATTATGTCTCCAGTAAATTGATTCTACTTTATTTGATTAGGTTGGTTCTCCAAAGACAAATTCTTCCAAGTTGGGTTGGGGGAAAAAATCACCGTTCTAACTTTGCTTCTGACTTTTAATCTCAAATTGCTTTTGCTTTCTAATCCTAAGAGGAAACAAACACAAGATGGCAGCTACGTTGTTATCAGCAAGAGAACTGAGAATAATCATGTATCTGTAATAGCTATCAGCGTGCTCTGTACAAGACTCACACTGTCTTTTCTCAATGAGCTTGCCTAGGGGGGCAATAAGAGACAGGCAGGAAACTGTGACCATTCCTTTGTGAGTCCCCAAAACAGCCTGGCTGCAGCTCACGAAGCCATTATCTTCCTTTACACACAACCAAACGCAGGCACACAGCTAAATAAACATAATGAAAAGAAATGGGCTCGGTGTGAAATTCTTCCTAGATGCCCTTCCCTGCGTTTTCAGATTATTAGGCACTATCTAGTTCAGTGTCACTGTGGGTCATGGTCCATCAGCAGCTTGTGAAATCTATTTAATGGGTCATCACCAACATCATAAGAAATGAAGCAGAATAGAATAAAACATCATAGTACATCCCATTATATATAGTAAAGGTAAACATTGCTTCATTTGTGTGTGTGTGTGTGTGTTGGGGGTATGGTGGTGTGTTCTGAACCATGTTGTAAAATACATTCCTTCCTGAGGGTTGTGGTCAAAAACAGTTGAAAAATCTTTTTAGTTCAAGCTGTTTATTCACAGACAAGAGGGCAGGAATGAGGAAATTACCCTGCTGGGTGGACGCAAGCTTTTGAACAGATGATGTGAGAGCTTTTAGGAAGAGAGTTGATGAGCACCAGGAGCCAACATGGGTTCAACACAGCCATCGCCCAGACAAGCTTCAGACCAGACGCGAATGTGATAGTCTTCACGTCACATGCCAGGGGTCATCAATGGGCTGGAACTTACATAAACACAACCAAGATGGATAACGAGCATTTGCAAAGCAATCTCTTAGGAGCGATTGTTAGGAGAACTAGAACTATTCCTGCTCTCCTCCAAGACATTCAGCAGGAGCACAATTGACATTCTAAAATCTTTGAATGTTTGTCATGTGGAAAATGGAATCGATCTCATCTCTATGGCCCCAGCACTTAGATGTTTGTTTTGAACTAGGAAATATTTTCTTTTTCTTTGTATAACATCTCTGATTTGCCCTAATTCCTGCAGCCAGACAGTCTGTAAGTGAAACGGACTGCTTCTGGATGAAATTCATTTCCTGCAACAAGAGGGGATCAAAAAGGAAAGTTATTTGTCCCTGATGTGGCCTCTGAGGGCAGTGAAAATCACTGGATGAATGGTTAGATTCATCAGTGGCTTTTGGCCTTAAGACACTGTACACACAATAGACACATACTCATGCCCTACAAGTATAAGCCTTATTTTCCTGTACTCACCTTTACTACATGTGATGCATTTTAATAGTTTCTATTCTGGAATATTCTATTCTGTCCTGCTAGTTCCATCTCATTCCATCCCGCTCCACTCCATTTCATTCCATTCCCATTTCATTTATAAAATGATGGTCAGGACTCATGAAACTGATCTCATGGTCCACTAATGGGTTGCAAACTGTGATTTTAAAAATACCAGATTGGGTTATATTCAAATTCCCTTTAACCCCCAAATCCTGTGAGTCCAATGTAAATTGCTACTACAGTATTAGGGTACAAAATTCTGTGCACAGCAGGCTCCCAGATAAAGTTTTTTATGAACTGAAAACCATGCGTTATTAATTCACTTACTCATTGATTCACTTCCTCATCCATTCCATTCATTACTTACCATATGCCAGGTACTGTGCTAGGCCACACTGATGTAAGGTAAATAAGATACAGTCCCTGTTCTCAAAGAGCTCTTGGTTACAAAGACACTGATTAGGTTTCCTGGGGCTGCCAAGATCCTAGCATCTGCTTTCCCTGAGTTCTCTTGGAAGGAAGGCCCCATGTATGACACGTCCTCCTTGCTATTCTTGGGTGACGTATGTAGCCCTAAAGTCTTGGCCCAGTAGCAGAGAATTTCACATCTTTCAGTAAATAAAAACCAAAGTCAAAATGAACATATGCTAGAAAACAGAGACTGCTAGTGCTATGAAGGCTCTGTGCCCTCATGGACCCTGTTGCGAGTGGCTTAAAGGGAAAAGAAGTGGTCCTCTCACCGGCATCAGGAGCCCTAATTACTATTATATATTGATTTGTTTCTTCCACAGACCACTAATCCTGCAGACCAACTTGCAGGGCGTAATAACTGGGATTGCCCAATGCTGGGAGCTAATCAGATTTCTTATGTGTAGACCAGCTTTATGCTAGGGTTTAAGGAAGCTCCTGATTCAAGCACAGAAATGATCTGTTTAACCATTTCCCAACCAGAGATGAGCCATCACAGACCAGCAAGGAGTCTGATGGGTTAGGGGTGAATTGCACTGGAGAGGCTGACATTTCTTAAGGTCCACTGGCAACAGGAAGTCCTCAGAAGTCCAATTTGATGTTGCTCCTCCCTGAACTTCTGGATTTCTGAGGATGGTTGTGAGAGTGGCCATGTGTCAATTTTTAAATCATGTGGTAATTTGTCCGTGAGTGTTTATTTTGTCCCCCAGCAAGATTGTGTCCTCGAGGAAAGGGGTAACTGACCTACTAGGTGAAATCATGCTGTAGTTCTGAGTTGCTGCTTCTTCATGCATACAATGGAAACAAGTATACCCCCAGCAGGCTCATTCGGAGGGTTCAGTAACTAACCTGGCCCTCAGCCGTCCCCTGCTACTCCCATAAAAGCTAGTGGGCATGTGGCTTATACTTCCAACAATGAGTACTCCCTTTTCTCCCCTAAATCCAACCCTGGAAGCATTGCCATGTTTTTATGCCTCCTGGCATTCTTTATTTTTTGAGACAGAATCTCGCTCTGTTGCCCAGGCTGGAGTGCAGTGGCAGGATCTCAGCTCACTGCAATCTCCGCCTCCCAGGTTCAAACAGTCCTCCTCTCTCAGCCTCCCAAGTAGCTGGGATTACAAATGTGCATCACCATGTCCAGTTAATTTTTGTATCTTTAGTAGAGATGGGGTTTCACAAGGTCGGCCAGGCTGGTCTCAAACTCCTGACCTCAGGTGATCCGCCTGCCTTGGCCTCCCAAAATGCTGGGATTACAGGTGTGAGCCACCACGGCCGGCCGCCTCCTGGAATTCTTTGTCCACTTTTCTGTCCTTTCTCTCTTTCCTTCTCTCATGCTACACTCCTCTTTCCACTTTTAGTCAATCAGCCAAAATTACAAGTACTTTTCCAAACCCTGGGGACTATTGGAGTCCATGGCTCCTGGCTGCTGTACATGGTTTCCCCTTTTCCTGGGAAGCTTCCGTCTCACTCCCTTCCCCTCATCTCACCCTAGCACTCTTCATACCAAACAAAATGACCTTTCTGGGTGTTCTCCCTGGAGTTCCTTCACTTGTGCAGTCATGGCAGGCTAGCACCTAGTGGGCTGTGTGCATCTGAATTGCAGATTGAATGCAGCAACATCAGTGAGGTGGGAGGCAAGTGGCTGGGTGGGGTGCCATGATATTCCGGCTTACCTGTCATGTTGGATGGCTTGTGTGAGCACCAGGAAACCCATGCACCCTCAGGAATGTGTGGGATAGATCTCCTGAGATGATCTCAGAGAAATGAGAGCAGACCATTGTGAAGGAGACGGCAATACTGGGGGAATGGATAAAGCTTGGGTCCCTGAGAGGCAGATCCACTCCAGCCTTGCAGAATGTCATGCTCTTGCAGAGGGCTGCAAGAAAAGGTGAACCCATTCCCAGTCACTGGCCAGGTTAGATAAATCACTGGATTCTGGGACATCAGAGCTGAAATAATTTCACTGGATCATCTCTGGCCCAGTGCTCTCTCTCTCTCTCTCAATCTTTTTTATTTATTTTTTAACTGATAAAAACAAAATTCAGAGCTGGGGCATAACTTGTCCAACATCACTGAGATCTGTAACCATCAACATGTGGGGCAGCAGCTGCCTGAGTTTCAAAGAAAGGGGGCCTGCTTCCATTCCTCCTCCCTCTAATTGCCACTGTCTTCTTGTGGGTTTCCTTCTCCTTCCCTGGAACTGAGAAGCAGGGAGGAGGGACCATCTGTTGCTGTGGAAACCAGCCTATAGTATGAGTTCACTCTCCCCCACTGGCTGTGGTTTCTCGACAGGGGCTGCTGCTGGTCCTGCTGTTGGGCTCTAATGGGGACTTAGGGACCACCACTGTATTTGCCAGGGGAGAAAGCTGGAGGAGCAGCAGACATCCCCTAACATGAGTTACGCAGGCTTGGTAATGTGGAGTGGGCATGCATTGTGGTGATTCTTCTTGCTTTTTTAAACTAATTTCTTCTCTGCTGGAGACTCTTAACAGAATTTAAGAGTCTTTCTCAGAAGATGATCAGCCTTGGACAGACTTTGGTCTTCAGACCCCAGAACCAAACTTTTGAACTGACAGTAGCTGTGGCTGAAAATGGTGTTTGTCAGACCTGCAGGAAGAAAATCTGCAATGAAGAGTTGGAGTGGTAGGAAAAGAAGAAAAAGAGGGAACTTGCTTTGCCTTCAGACATATTTGAGTCTCCTGTGTCCTTCAGGAGTTAAAATGGGGCTTTGAAAATAAATAGACTATTTTGTTCATGTGGGGCTAGAGTGTTCCAGGGTTGGAAAGCATTTTATTAGGTCATTTCATCTATCCCTCTGTCTCTGGGCCTATTCTAATCCCTCTTACTTATAAAAATCACAGAAGAAGGTGATTTCATAAGCTCCCACGACAACTTGTTCCACTAACAATTCATGATCTTAAAACAATCTCCATAGCAGGGAGAAATTCCTCCTATTTCTTCCAAAGCTGGTCTGTCTGCGGGCCAAGGCTGCTCAGAGGCAGCTGGGGTTTTATGAAGTGAGCTCTGGACTTGGATTTAATGGTCTTTGTTCAAATACTGTTATTTTATCCTTGAACAAGTCACATAACTGCTCCAAGCCTCAGTTCCTTAATCTGAAGAGGTTAGTGTGAAGGGGAGAGGAAGTAACATATGTAAATGTGCCTAAGATGGTATCTGGCACAAAGAGATGCTTGAGAGATGTGTGGTGTGGCTTTGGGCTGACCTAGGATCCCCAAGGTATGGGCACCTTTTGGATCGACATCTCAGACATTAACCCTTCGGTTGTTGGATCGTGGGGTTGGGACGGGGGATAGGCACTGCAGCAGCAGGGGCAGCTGAGGGGGCAGTCCTGAGTCAAGGCCATTGGCTGTTTACCAGCCAGTACAAAAGGTTTCAATATTTGAGAGACTGGTTTAGTTGTACTAGTGCACACTGTCTAAATTACCATCCCTAGTGGTTCCTTCAAAGACGCTAAGCACATTCCTGACTCCACTTCTTTGTTTATGCCACTCATGTCCTCCCATGCCTTCAATACCTTTACAAATCCTCCCAACCCATGAAAATCCAACACAAATTCTGCCTCATACATGATGCAATTCAGCACCAAACTCATAAATCTCATGCCCCACAAGCTTTATCCAGGCTGGAAGAAAGAAGAGGAAATGTTGTTTTTGTGTGGCTGATTGAGCTGTTGGCTGACTCAAGCAATTACAGAGCCTCAGGTATCATTCAACCTGCAAATTATAGATGAAGACCTGAGACCAGAGAGGCTGTGGGACTCTTCCTAGGCTGTCTTAGTCATCAACAACAGATCTAGAGCCTTGGTCTCCTGACTCTCTGCCTATACTTCTTGTCCATGACTGAGGCTGTTCCTTGAGCCTGGAATGAGAACAGAGTCCTCCCCCACCCTACCAGCACTCCTCCTACCCAGCACTTGCTTGCTGAGTCACACGGAGGGAGGTGGGTAGGGGGAAAATATACATTTGTCTGGAGAACACACCAGTCTGGAAAAATGAAGCCAGCCAGGTTCAGTGTGGGTGGAGTCTCCCACCAGGGATCCCACCCTAGCACTCACCAGGGTTGAGGTGCTAGGGAAAATGAAAAGCACTGGTGTCTTTCTGACCCACCTAGGTGAGTGACCAACTTTAAGCCACGTGTCACGACAGTGGCAGTTTTACTGTTTGTTAGAATCTTGCTTGGCTTAGCTTTTGTAGAACTTGGCTTTTAAATAGAAATTCTTTATATACCAACTTGTTCTGTTGTCAGGGAGATGCTGGCCAGCCTTGAAGCACCTGGTGTGTAGAGACATCTGGAGAGCATGCTTCAGGCTGGGAGGCTTTGAAGTAGATGGTTGTGGGCTTGCGTGTACATGTATGTCTATGATCCCCTTTGCTGGCTGCAAATTCTGTCATCACATCATGGAAAAATTCTTCTTAAGGAAAGTTGCAGGTGCAAAGTTGCTGATGTTGGATCAACCGAGGAGACAGTTTTGGTCACAAAAATGGTATTTATGCACTCTGCCAGCACGTGGTTGGCCCAGATGGGGAAAATACTGTTGAGATGGCCAGGCTTCTTTGGGTAAGGGAAATACAGGGCTTTAAGAGCAGTAGGGAACACTGAAGGACAGAGAAGCTTGATGCTTTGGAGCTCACAGGATCAGAGTTCAAATCCTGACTTGGCTGCCATTTTAGCTGTGGCTAAACTGACACAGCAGGAATATGGCCTTAAGCAATTCTCCCGCACCTTGAGCATGCTTTGTGGCTAGGGGCTCAGTGTTAATTTGGGATTCTTTCTCATGAGGATCTCAAAGATAACTGTAGCTGGGTATTTCAGGGGAATATGGCCCACAGTTTGGAGTCCTGCAGCCTCAGACATCAGAGTAGACTCAGGGCAGGTAATGTATGTGTGATGGTGGACACACATTATCTGTATGACGGTGGAGAAACCTGCACATGAGTGATCCCTCATGCTGCCATTTTGGTCATATCTCAGTGTTAGGAAACTTACAGCTGCTTTACTTCATTTCCTGACAAGGCAGCAGCTGGAATTGTCGACTTTGCTGTTATCTGGAACAGCTGCTGGGATTTAATAGTGCACTTAGAGGAATTACCTGGAATCACAGCAGGCATTATGAAAGGAGAATGCATTTCTGTAAGCCCATCTAATGTTTGAGGGCAAGAGAGCAGGGGCTTTCCCTCCATAGTGAGTGAGACATAAAAGAGACTGGTTTGTCTGGGATGTTGCCCTCAAGATGAGCAATCATTTCATCTGGGCTGTGCTCAGCATGGCACTCAGCTTGGGCAGTGTGTGAACTTCAGTGACAAGATCAACTTAGGGGACCTATTTTCAGATCAATTGCTCAAGAAAGGCACCATCTCTGGGCACCTGGGGAGTGACAGCCATCTTGGCTAGGACTTGAGGGCAACTCTGGATAGTTCAGTGCTGAGCCTATCCTCCCACGCACTCCTCTCTGTTGGTCTGGCATCACCAGACTGGCGTCTTCCTCTCTTCTGGGCCCAGTCAATTGACTTCATTCTCTGATACTTAGTAGGTACTCATCTACAGCACCTTGTTGCTGGGCATGCTGTGCTTATCTTAAGGTGGCTTAAAGTCTTTTTGGAAAACAAGTTAATGAACATGCACTTATTAGACAACAATGACAGCCTAGGTTGTGATTCTAAATTGAATCTAAGCAAGGTAGAATGAGATGCTCCTCAACGTACAATGGGGTTACATCCTGATAGCCCATCATAAGTTGAAAATATCATAAGTTAAAAATGCGTTTAATATATTGAACCTACTGAACATCATGGCTTAGCCTAGCCTTAAACCTTAAATGTGCTCAGAACACTTACATTAGCTCATAGTTGGGCAAAATTATCTAACCCAACACCTATTTTGTGATAAGCGTTGAACATTGCATGTGATTTATTGAATATTGCACTTAAAGTAGGAAACAAAATGGTTGTATGGGTACTTGAAGTACAACTTCTTCTGAATACCCATTGCTTTTGGAGTATTGTAAAGTCAAAAAATCATACGTTGAGCCATTGTAAGTTGGGGACTGTGTCTGCATGTGCAAGGCTGATACAAATGCCCTTGGAGCTTGGAAGAGGGAGAAATTTCTGAAGGCCAGAAGAGACTGACTTTGGACAAGTTATGTAAAACCAAAACCCTTGTAACCTTGTTGGGATTCAGGGAGCCATGCCCCTTCTGCTGACCTTGCAATTGATGACCTTTGATCTGAGGCAGTAGTAGAGCTTGGGTTAAATAGAAGGAAAGGGATTCTGCCTCACGTGTTCTTTTGCAAGCTGAGAGTGTCAACTGGCCTGGGGATGACTTGAGATGCATGTGCCAGGTTGTGCTGGTGAGGTGGTCACTTGACCTAGTACCAATACTGGCTTCTGAGTGGCTTCCAGGTATTAACCTTGGCTAATGAGATGGGATTCAAAGCATTTGCAAGTGCCAGTAAGTCAGTGATCACCATTATCTACTGTGCACTTCCTAAATGCCCTGCCCTTTTTGCATAAGCTGGGTCTGACAGCCCTAATCAGTCCTACCTCGTAGATAGCACTGTGGCCCGTTTATTCTAACCTACTTCAGGCCACCATCACTTCTTGTGTACACAAGTGCAATAGTGTCCTACAAATCTGCTGACATTCCCTCCTAAACACCCCCTCTCCATCAAATCCATTCTTCTAACTGCGGCTGGTAGAATCTTTCTAAAATGGTTTTCTGATCATGTTAATTCTTTTCTTAAAACTCTTCATTTATTCCCATTGCACTTGGAAGAAAACCCAATCTTATTATGTCCTGTACGGGTTGTCTGACCCTGAATTTTTGTCATTCTTTATTCAATACTCATGTGGCTCCACTGCAACAGCAGCAAACAGCTGGGCTCTACCCATGTGGATCCCTCTACTTGGAATGTCTCTCCTCTTCTCCCTGTCCTCACCTTTTGCTTAGCCTCCACTTACTCATCCTTGGGCGTCACCCCTACCAGACCAGGTTGGCTGCTCCTGTTCCACAGCTCATAGCTTGCTGTACTTTCCCTTTGTATTCCCTAATGAACCCCCATGTGTTATCCATGTAGTTTTCTGTTTAGTGTCTGTCTCCTCTTTCCCTTTCAGGGACCCTTGCAAGGTCCCTGAGCGCAGAGACCACCCCCATTTTGTTGGCTGCTGCTCAAGACCTAGCACAGAAGCCTGCAGCTCAGCAGGCTCTCAGGACATGTTTGAAGAGGCAGTGGCTGCTTTGGGGTTTCCAGAGCTTCCTTGGGAAGTTTCTTCTGTGCGTCCCAGTGACCAGAGAACCATTGGAGGTGAAGTGAGCCCCAGCCAATTCAGCGAGATGTTTCCATCTTTAGGTGAGCTTTATGCCCAGGCACGTAGCAGAAGAAACTGTTTTACTCATAAACCGAGCAAATTTATAGTGGAAATCAGTGGGAGAGAATAAATATGAATCCCCATGATGTCATTTTATGGGCTGCTTTATAGATTGTAATCACCCATTTAGAGTTTGCAGGCTATTAATTTTGTTTGTGCAGAGCCCCAGGACTCTTGGGGACAGAATTTACAGGGCTGTGGTGTCAGACACGTAGTTCTAGGCCTTAAACCCCTGAAAGGTTTTGGAAGGAGAATGACAAGCAGCCTTTGGAGCAGTTGGGGCTTAGGGGTCTTTCCTCTTGCTTTCCTCCTGTACATAATTTAAAAATATTTGTTTACTGTTTTATCATCTTAATTTTACCCTTGTCTTTAGGCCTGTCCTTTCTGTAAGCTAGGTGACTATGTGGGTTTTGCATTCAACCCTTGGTAGAGAGAACTCCCCTCTGAGAACTTGAAGAGATGTAAGGAGGAACAGCACAAGGTCAGACAGAATTGGGTGGAATCCAGCTCCACTCGTTGGCTTGTGATCTAGAGCCAATTTTTATTGTTGTTACTTTTTTGAACCTTCATTTCTTTCTCTATAAGTTGAGACCCATGTCCCCAACCTCAAAGGGTGATTATAAAGATAAAAGAGAGGAAATAGGAAAAGCACTTGGTACTCAAAATGAGTTATAGTTCATAAAATGACTATGATGATTGCTGTTTTAGGGTAAGCTGGTAGAGTGGGAACACAGTGGAAACTAGGAGTCAGGACACCTGGTCCCAGCCCTGTCACTGATGTGCTGAGTGATTTTGGACATACTAGTTAGCCTCTCTGGTCCCAAATTCTGCATTGGTGAAGTAAAATGTTTGGCTCAAAAGATTTTCAGATGTGGTGCTTCTCAGTGTGGTCCATGGACCACCATCCCCTGGAGACTTGTTAGAAATGTAGATTCTCAGGTTCGGCCCCAGCTCTCTTGGCCCAGCAGTGAACATTTTAACAAGCTCTCCAGGTGTCTGGTGGGCACAGTGAAGTCTGGGAAGCATTACCTTGGTTCTAGCACTATGTCCGATGTTGACTTCCCAAGTAGCAGTCACCTCTGGAGCCTTCCTCTTTGGGGCCTTGGACCACCGTGGCCTTTGACAAGGAGTCTCTGCTGGATCTGTGCTGCACGCGGGGTATGGGAATCTCTGGACAACCAGAAAAGCAGTAGTAACATCTTTAGATAACTGAAGTCAATCCTGCCTATTGGGCAAATGTTAACTGGTTGCTCAGGGCTGCACTGAGTTCAAATACTGAGCCACTCAGGGGCTTCGAATGGCCAAGATCGGGCAGCTTTCAACCTGTGATCCACTTCTGGTAGATTTAAGGCAAAAGCAAATATTTTTGCCGTTCCTTCCAAAATGCTTTTCCCAAATTATTTTACCATCATGGCACATGTTGACCCTGCCTAGGAGATGCATTCCCCAGAACAAAGCAAACAAGAAGAGGGTCCTCCTCCAGTGGGCTGTCATTTATTGTTCCCCATTCCATGGCCTCAGGACTGACTGCTGATGAAACCTAAAAGACCAGCTTGCAGAAGGCGTAGAAACCTGGGGCTAGGGACCCCTCTGCTATGGACGTGAAGACAGGAGGTGTGACTTACAGTGGGTCGGGGAACCTGAGTGGAATCATCCCTGGAACTCAGAGTCTCTAAGACACACTTATTGGCTCTCCATAGCAATAACAGATGGCAAGATAATATTATTTTTCTAATCTTTTGCTAAAAACATTCAGTCATTTCTCAGGGACCTCCCTACTAGAGGAAGACACCTGCATTCTTTCTTGTTCTCATTTTCCCTTCTACCATTTTCCCCGTAGTGTCTTTCCAGCCCCATGTGCAGGAAATCGGGTAGCTGAGGTGTGGTTTAAGGGACCCATTGTGGTCCTTATGGCCCATCAACACAATTCCTTAGTGTTGGCCTGCAATATCCATGTTTGTTGTTCTTTTGGGTCAAGGCATGAAAACATCTGTCCACAGTGTCAGTCTTATCTCTGATATCAAAGATAGTATCTGAGAAGGGTGATAAACAAATTTAATGTGAAAAGCTGATCATGTTTTGAAGTCAGTAGAGGACTGGATCTGGCAATGAGTATCTTGCAATGAGTCTGTTCTGAATTTCATTGCTGATAAAGAGAAACAGTGGAGTGGTGGTGAAGAGCACAGACCCTGAAACAAGAATCCATGGGCTCAAATTCTGAGTCTTTAAGTCTATGGCCCAAGACTTCACATTTCTAACTGGCTTCCTGGGTATCCTGATGCTGCTGGTCTGCAGGTCACACTCAGGGTGGCAAGGTCAGGCAAGGTCAGAGCACAGCATGGGAGGGACTGTACTGCCTGTGGTCCACAGTGGAAGGTGGAGGAAGCCCACGGGTGACATGACTTACTTATATCATCTACGAGTTTTTTGTGTTTTGTTTCCTTTAGGAAAATTTACTGAAACATTCTTCATTGCAAAGTATAAAAACAAATATAAAATAGTCTATGGGTATTAGAAAACCAGGTATACTCTGTTTACTTATGGATTTTTCTAGAATGGGGGTTAAGGATGGGAAAGTGATGGAAGACTTAAGTAGTAGAAGTCTATCAGAGGCCCCTTAAGATTAGGAAATGCCCTCAGTGGGCTTCAGTATCCTTTATGAGATAATGCATAAGTGAGTGGACCATGAGGAGAGGAGAGGAGAGAAGAACAAGACCCTCCCCTAAGGACTATACAAGACACATACCCATGGAAAGATGGATGCTGTGATACAGTGACCCTGTGAGACAGTGCTGGTGGAGTCAATATGAATAATGGGAGAAGGAACAGTCACTTCTGTCCACTCTTCTAAATGCCATCGGAAATGAGCTCATTTAGTGTTCAGAGCAGAGTAGGTATTATTACCTCCACCTCAAACATGGAGAAACTGAGGCCAGAGAGATTGGTAATTTTCCCAAGGCTACACAGCTTGCAAGTGGTAGAAAGGGGATTTGAACTCAGTGATACAGCAGTAGGTAGACAAATCCCTAGGCAAACACAGGTGGGTCCCCATTGAAACTCCACCTGCATACCAAAGCCAGTTTAAAGCCTGAAAGCTAAGCTACAAGTCTTGGGTAAATCCACAGACTGGATTGAGAACCTCTCTTCCCATTTGGCATGCTTTCCTCTGATTAACCCCCACTCCTTCACCTATACCCACCCTTCCCCAGTTGGTTTTTACACTGTTGCCTTTTTTTGCATACTCACAGACCAATCAGTATGCACCCCCCATTCTGAGCCCATAAAAACCCTGGACTCAGTCACACTGGGACACAGAGACCACCCAATTTTGGGTGGTGGACCATTCTCACGTCCCCTCTCTGCTGAGAGCTGTTTCAGCACTCAATAAAAATTTTCACCTTGCTCACCCACTGGCTGGCAGCATAACCTCATTCTTTTTGAATGTGGGACAAGAAATTGGGACCCTGGAAAATGCAGGGGCTGGGCACACAGACATGGTAGCTGTGGGATCTGCACCAGAGTAGTCAGGGTGTCTCCTACAGTGGGCCTGGACCTGAGAAATGCTTGTGGGGGGAATCGCCAGCTGGAAGTCTCTGACCCACAGAGTGACCAAGAAAACCCCTGCATCATCAGAACTGGCCACAGGACAGCATTAATTAAGTGCTTAAGGAACAGTATGGGGGCTGGCAGCAACCCAGGTATGCACAAAAGACAGGATTCTCAACCAAGAGCTCCTAAAGCTCAGAGAAGTAGCCCCTTTCCCAGGTCTGGATCCATGGATTGGGAGCAAGTTGCTCCACCATTTGGTGGAAGGAGGCTTGGAAATCAGAGGGGCCAGGACTGAGTCCTAGGTCTGCTGTTTATTATCTTTGTGACCTTATGGGAGCCTGACTCTAATCACTGCCTCCCCACTTACTGTGAGAAGGAAGTTAAAGGAGATGGCATGTGTAAAGGGCCCATCCAACACCTAGGACATGGTGCACCCCTAATATTTGGCAGCTTGTCTCCACTTTGCCCATTCCTGCTCCCAAGCCTTGGAGTCTGAGATGAGAGGTCACTCCACCTGGCTTTAATTGGGTTTGTTTTGAGTCCCCATAGGCTCACTGGGACTCTGCTTTCTGATGGGTTGAAAACATTAAGCTGTTGTGAGATGCTCCCATTACTGTGATCTAAAAGCATCTAGGATGCCTAGCGTAGCTTTCACACTGGATTGCCAATTTCTCAGAGAATTAAACATTTAGTG
This sequence comes from Papio anubis, assembly GCF_008728515.1. Taxonomy (NCBI): domain Eukaryota; kingdom Metazoa; phylum Chordata; class Mammalia; order Primates; family Cercopithecidae; genus Papio; species Papio anubis. Next base: position 73,952,861 of record NC_044986.1, on the reverse strand, counting down.
CCCAATCAGATATTTTTCTATCTGCGTACATGTGGAAGTGTATGCTCGCCCGCCTCTAGGGAGTCAATTGAAGTGCAGTTGAAGCCAACTCACTGATTTTCCAGTGTGTGGTAGGATCTTCGTGGTTGGTGAAATGAGTTGTGTATAATTTGTTGGACTGTATCTATGAAAGTAGAAGATGGAGAGGAAACGAGGTCTGCCATAAAGGGAAGAGCTTGGTATGGATGCAAGAGGAGAAAGAAGGGGGAAATAAAATCCTTCAAAAGTCCATCAAGTTTACCTAGAAACAGATTTACTTAAAAGTTTTGAGAAATTTGTTTCTGATGATGATCCTTATCAGTCACTATTTCTTATGGAATCAAGCCAGCATTAAAGTTATCTTGCATTCTCAGCATGGCTGGTTTAGAGAATTAGGTCATTTGTAAGTCAAAAGATTGCTACAAAATTCAAAATAAATAAATTCCAGGTATCTGAGCTTAAGCTGGCTGGGAAGAAGGACTCAATTTGAGGCAGGTTTTCTCATTTCCCAGCTTAGAATTGCCTTCAAGGTATTTTCCCTATCTCAAAACAACAAAGACACTGCCTGAGGAAGAATCTCTCCTTTATTATGGTGTTCTGCAACCTGAGTCAGTGAAGTTTTGATTCTCCTGGAGGAGGCTGGCCAGCTACTCATTAACTGCAGGGATTGAGGGGTTTCAGGCATCAGATGGAGGTGGGGACAGACTGGAGCCAGAGTTCTCGATTCCACTGCATGTTACAACCATCTGGGGAGCTTTTAAAAATGCTGATGCCCGGGCCTCACTTCCACGAATGGAATCAGAACCTGTGGGGCCAGCGAGTGCCCTAGGATTTCTGTGAGCAGCTAGGGCTCAGAACCACTGGGTCGGATGCTCCCTAAGGATGTGGCAAGGATTTTATGAATTTAGGTTTAAGAGCACCTGAAAGAGTCTAGAGGGGCTGGAGAAGAAAGGAGATGGTGGCTTGGTAGGCACCTACATCCCCAGGGGTGCTGGTAGAGACTATGCTGCAAAATTACCCAGGAAGAAGTGAGTCTTTAACATTGCAGCCATTACTATGCATGAAATGGTAATTAAAATATCATATTTTCTTAACTCAAATACGTTGATTAGAAGGATGCACCATTGACTTAATACCTGCTTTTTTGGAGGATGGGTGGGAGAAAACTCTATTAAGTATGTATTAACATATGCACTAATTGTAAGATAGATCTCAGGTTCACAAATCATTTTATGTTGGAAAATGTGCTTCTTGAAATTGATCTAACAACATAATGATAGAGTGCCTTACATGGATTACTCTGCCTAATCCTCAAACAACTCTACCTATGAGATAGATGCTAACATCCTCCCCATTGTATGGGGGAGGGAGTTGAGGCACAGAAATAGTTGAATAGCTTATTCCAAGTCACAGGTAGTCCAGAGCTGGTCAGTGATGGACTGGAATTCAAAGTGTGTTTTTCAGAGGTAGCCCAGAAAATGTAGTGAGATCCAAGGCTGTTGCTTTCTCAGGTCTCTTACCTTCCCCAGAGCCAGGGAGGTGGCTTTCCCTTAATCAGGGTCCCGAATCTCCCAAGTGCAGAGGCATCCTGCACTGGCTCTCATGCCCTGCACAGGGTACCTGGCTTAGGAAGTGAGTGGGAATGAAATCTGGCTTGAGGTCCCTTACCAGGCCCTGAGCCCAAGGGTTTATTTTTTCTAATGCCACAGAGGCTCAGCATGAGCTGATGGACCCCAGCCCAGGGAGAGAAGCCACACTGACTGAGCTGAACAGTGGACATGGCCTCCCTACCACGCCTGGTGGTTCTTTCACCTTTCTGCGCACAGCATCTTAAAGAATCACTCTAGTGGGTTTGTCTGATGACAGGGGACCAGGGAGAAGGAATTGGAGATCCTTGTAACTCTGGGAACCTTGATGCTATGCCTTTAGGACAAAAGCCCCCACTTTCCATGCCAGTTTGCCCCAACCGTGTGGCAGAAATGGCAAAGGGGAGTGCAGGCTGAACAGGACCTTTGGAAAACACCAGCTTCTGAATTCCCATCCCTCGGTCTTCTTGTGCAGGCTTTCCCCCTCTTTGTTTTTCCCTTTTCTTAAACTCCTTGACGTGATGGCAAGCTGAACCTCTTACAGCTGCATTCCAGAACAACCTGGGTAATGGAAAGTACAAAAACAACTTAAACTTGTTTCCAAAACTTGATGGGTTACACCGACTTCTCAGAAAGTGTCCATTTGGACCCAAAATGTGAAATAACATTTTGAGGCTCATTGGAGGGGGGCCAGAGGGTTACGCAGCTGCAGGCATGGGCCAGATGGGAAATCCAGATGCTGGCCTAGGGAGCAAGGTACTTTCTGCTGCTCATGCAGGCTGTCAAAGCAGCAGCCTTCTTAGGACCCTCACTGCAAGCTTTAAAATGTTATTCCTTAGGGAGAATTTCAGATAGGAGGGAAGGCTTAATCAATACATGCAACGTTTCACTGGCATTAGAATGATGTTTTGTTATGTTTTTTTAATGGGAGATGATTGGTGGTAATAGTAAGTCAGGGAGGGCGTTGCAGGGTGTGGTCTTCAACTTTCTCCGTCTTTATCACATGCCAAAAGTTGCTCCATTTCAGCATGCAATCTAAATTTAAATAGTCTTCTGGCTTTTATGAAAGCCCTCTAGCTCATCCGTGCAGTAAGACTGAGCTACTATGAAACCAGCACTGATGAACATATATGTGTGGAAATACAATGACAACAAAATCAGTTCTTCAAAAGACATGTTTGTTATTCCTTCAGCAGGAAGGCCCATCTGATGCTCTGGGGCGCAGGTTTCATGAGTGTTCAGGGCAGTCTCTGCCCAGGCCAGCTCCTTCCCTGATTGTCCACAGTGCTGATCTCTTACGGACTGTCCTGCCTGCCCTACACACAATGAGAGCCAGTCTGGAGGAAGGTTTGGTGGCCATCGCTCTGGGGTACACTGGAAAGAACTCTGCTGAATGCCGAGGGCCATTTCCCCCTAGACTTGCTGGTATTCAGTGTGGAAGTGGGAGGGAACTCAAATGAGGGGAGCTGTAGGAGGTCACATGATGTGGTAGGACCTAAACTCAGCTGGGTATTAGAATCATCTGGAGATTTGATTTTTTTTTCAGTTCGGGTGCCCTCTCCTGCCTTGTTGCCATAGATCTGCAGTGCAGCCCAGACCTCCATTTAAAATAAGCTGCCAGGTCAGGTGCGGTGGCTCACACCTGTAATCCCAGCACTTTGGGAGGCTGAGGTGGGTGGATCACCTGAGGTCAGGAGTTCAAGACCAGCCTGGCCAATGTGATGAAACCCTGTCTCTATTAAAAGTATAAAGATTAGCCGAGCATGGTGGTGCAAGCCTGTAGCCCAGCTACTCGGGAGGCTGAGGCAGGAGAATCGCTTGAGCCCGGGAGGCGGAGGTTGCAGTGAGCCGAGATTACACCACTGCACTCAGCCTGGGCATCAAGAGTAAAACTCTATCTCAAAATAAATAAATAAATAAATAAATAAATAAATAAATAAATAAATAAGCAAGCAAGCAAGCTCCACAGGTATTTATGAAGGTTCAGGTGGCCTTTCTCATCAGCCCATTCCCCAGGATCCTTCTCTCAGTCCTTTTTGTTGACAAGCTATCTCTGGTTTAGCAGCAGACACAAGGTTCAATTATTGTTCCATCCTTGTGACACAATGATTGGATCTGGTTTGGATACAAGTGCATAGGTTGCCAGTTTCTTGACAACTTCAAGGGCCTGACTGGTGAGGAAAAGGCAAAGTAAAGGCCTGAGAGATGGATACAAATTGCTGTCCCCAGGTTTAGTCAGCAACTTTTGATGTTGCTCCTGGGTCTACTGTGTGTACTCATTTGAGGGCTGGTTATCACACAAGTCTCCCTTTGGGTCTCCCTCTTGGAATCCAGGCATGATAAATTAACCAGGAAATTAAAGACATCTTCCCTTTTCCACTCCTATCATGTTCAGGTCTTGGGAGTGAGGAGAGGAATGGGGGAGCAAACATAGCTTGGCTGGAGAAGGAGGCGGTTTTGATCTTTTCTTCTGCCCTTCCTTTCAAAGGTAGAGGCCGTCTTCTTTATAGCATCTGTCTTGGGGAGCAGTCACATTAATTACGTGTGTATTTAGAGCTTTACAAGCCTTGTCACCAGATGTGTGTAGTGCCTCACAGTTTACAAAATAGGTTCACATACTAATCTCTTTTGACTTAATGAGATGATGACTCAGCTGGTTATAAATCATCAAAGCAGCACCATGGACCATGCATGACAACCATGGAACTAGGGCGAAGCTGTCGCTTGAATGAAACAAAATGATAAAGGCTTATGTTCCCCAAGCCACAAAAGAAAATAGCTGTAAAATTTCCACTGAGGCTTTTTCTGTTACATCTTTAGCTCTTTAAAAATCTGATATTGAAGATACCTAAGAAGTTTGGCAACCATATCCTGTAGATGAAATGTGGGTGGAGCCAATTGATTGGGCTTCAAATTGCATAATGTTGGGTGTGGTGAGGTCACTTGCTTTGGCTCTACGCTTGGGACAAGAGACAGTGGGAATGTGTCCTTGTTTTGTAGTTCTCTGGAAGCCAGAGGAAGGTTATGATTATAAACCTAATCTCTCAGTTTTCTCTGCATCTCAGCCTTCTTCACAGGGGGTAGGACCTCCGTCCTCACAAGTCAGGGGGTGGTCTCAGCTTCTGGAGCAATGAGGCAAGTCTGCACCCTGTTGGATGTCTTGGGTACAACCAGGTTATTGATTCAAAGGCAGGGGAAGTCCAGGCTCACAAAAGACTTTCCCAAAGCTCCAGAAGGAACTTTGTTCTTCTTACATTCCCCCACCCCACACACACATCCAGGCATTCCTCTTAGATTTTATAATTTCTTTGGAGCAGATTGGCAGGTAGGACCTCTCGTCTGTTTTCTTCATACCGCCATGTCATCAGCTTGACAAATGAGACAGACACGTGCTAGAGTGGAGATAGCATTCTGTGAAGAGCGTAGTGATGAGGCCAGATGGCTGCCAAGCTCACCCCAGTGTGGGGCTGGTATAGCAGCTCTATCCACGAGTCTGCTACCATCAGACCAACTAAGGGAGATGTTTCTCATGCATCACCTTTCATTGGAACTGGTAGTGTTATGGAAAATATGTCCTGTCCCCAGCAGAATGATCAATCAGGGATGATGAGCTTCCACTTGGGGCAAGCATGGCTGATGGTCCCCCTTCTGACACATGAATTAGTTGGTTTTAAAAGGTGTACCTCGTTATTGGTTCCCTCTTGCTGCTGTAACAAATTACCACAAACTTAGTGACTGCAACAATATAAGTTTATTGTCTTACAGTTTTGGGGGGTCAAAGTCCCAAATCATCTCACTGGGTTAAAGTCAAGGTGTCAGCAGGACTGGAGGCTGGCTCTGGGGAGACTCTGCTTCCTTTCTTTTTCTAGCCTCTAGGGGCTGCCTATGCTTCTTGGTCCATGGCCCCTTCCTCACATCACTTCTTACTTCTGCTTCTGTTGGCAGATCTTCTTCTCTGATTCTGACCCTCTACCTCCCTTTTATAAAGACCCCTATGATTACAGCGGGCCCACCTGGATAATCAAGGACAATCTCCCCATTTCAAGATCCTTAACTTAATCACACCAGCAAAGCCCCTTTTGCCATGTAAGGTCACATATTCATGGGTTCTTGGGATTAAGATACTGGCATCTTTGGGGGTCACTATTTTATCTATCACAATTTCCAGTCAGTGATTTCTTGATTTATTTACCGGAGCCTCAGGGAGCATTGCATTTACCCTTTTACAAAATTACTTTTAAAGAGATTAAGTATGTACTTGCAAAAATGAAAAAAGTTAATTTGTTTGAAATCATATGCTTTACAATATCTCTTCATCCCCAGTTTCTAATGCTCCATTTCCCCTTCCCAGAGCTGAAAACTATGTTTATTAATAATCTCTAGTGTACGCTTTCAGTGAGAATCTATGCAGATACAAGCATGTATGCACACATATATGCATGTCTATGAATAACTTTCCCATTTGAAAAATGATAGTGCACTTTCACACTACTGTCTTTGTTTTTTGGTTTTGGTTTTTTTTTTTTTGGACAGAGTTTCACTCTTGTTGTCCAGGCTGGAGTGCAGTGGTGTGATCTCGGCTCACTGCAACCTTCGCCTCCAGGATTCAAGTGATTTTCCTGCTTCAGCCTCCGGAGTAGCTGGGATTATAGGCATGCACCATCTTGCTGGCTATTTTTGTATTTTTACTAGAGGCAGGGTTTCACCATGTTGGCCAGTCTGGTCTTGAACTTCTGGCCTCAGGTGATCTGCCCACCCTGGCTTCCCAAAGTGCTGGGATTACAGGTGTGAGCCACCACACCCAGCCTCACACTATTTCTTAATGCTCTATTCACATCAGACCTACATACCTGCTTTTTAAAATAGCTACATAGTTTTACATTGCATTAGTGTATCCAAATATATGTAACTGGGAGCCCCTTATCAATAGATTGTTTATTTTCTTTTCTTTTTTTGACACAGAGTCTCACTCTGTTGTCCATGCTGGAGTGGGCACAATCTTGGCTGACTGCAACCTTCGCCTCCTGGGTCCAAGAGATTCTCCTGCTTCAGCCTCCTGAGTAGCTAGGATTACAGGCGTGTGGCACCAGCCCTGGCTAGTTTTTGTATTTTTAGTGGAGATGAGGTTTCACCATGTTGGCCAGCCTGGTCTGGAACTCCTGACCTCAGATGATCCTCCCACTTCAGCCTCCCAAAGTGCTGGGATTACAGGCGTGAGTCACTGTGCCTGGCCCTGATTGTAACATTATTTCTAATCTTGTGCTGTAATAAACAATGTAACAGCAAATGCCTTCTTACATTGGTGTTTGCACACATGTGCCAGTGTATCTATGGGGTAAACTCCTATGAGTGGCATTTTGGGTCCCAGGTTATGTGCACCTTAAATAATGATAGTTGTTGCTGCATTGCCTTCCAAGATGTGTATATGAACATATGCTTAGAGACCATGGCACCTGGGCCTAGTCAAACACCATGCTCAGCAGGGCTCTGCCATGTTACTCACCAATAGCTCTGGGGACATCTCATTATAGTTCCGCCTCTGACAATGTCCACCCTCCAGGGAGTAGCTCACTAGTTGGGGGTTAAGTCAAGGATGACAAGTACACCCATTGGGCAAGCCACTGCAAACCTAGGCCCAGAGTTGAAACCAGGACAAACATGTTCACTCTTTTTTTTTTTTTTTTTTTTGAGACAGAGTCTCGCTTAGTCGCCCAGGCTGGAGTGCAGTGGCGCGATCTCGGCTCACTGCAAGCTCCGCCTCCCGGGTTCACGCCATTCTCCTGCCTCAGCCTCCCGAGTAGCTGGGACTACAGGCGCCCACCACCTCGCCGGGCTATTTTTTTGTATTTTTTTAGTAGAGACGGGGTTTCACCGTGTTAGCCAGGATGGTCTCGATCTCCTGACCTCGTGATCCGCCCGTCTTGGCCTCCCAAAGTGCTGGGATTACAGGCTTGAGCCACTGCACCTGGCTTGTGTTTTGTTTTTTAGAGACAGAGTCTTGCTCTGTTGCCCAGGCTGGAGTGCAGTGGCCGGATCTCAGCTCACTGCAAGCTCCGCCTTCCGGGTTCACGCCATTCTCCTGCCTCAGCCTCCCGAGTAGCTGGGAC